>NC_133341.1:25498530-25831863 GCF_030506205.2 Paramisgurnus dabryanus | reverse complement strand
GGTTTATTTTTTTTTTGCAGTCTGATTTGCGGGCGGGTTAGTTGAAAATGTTGGTCAGGTGTGGGTTGTTTATACATTGACCAGCGCATCACTAGTAGCCGTCACAAGACAAACACATCATCATCTAAGACAATGTAGTGAGGAAACGCAACAGTTTGTCTGTTTAGGGCTTATGGTGTTGCAAGATGGTGACTTCTTTGTAAGGGGACCTGCGATTTATGTACATAAAAATGACTCATTCTAAGGTAATAAAAACAAAACAGTTCACTATGTAAAGGGTTTATACACCATTGATAACATAGTTATGTATATTGTATTGCATTTCTGCCAAGAGATCTTTCTAAAAGTTACACAATGCACCTTTAAGTTGTATTCTTATAAAGAAACTGACTTCACTAAAAAGTATGAAACCACCCCCGATTTCTTCCTTTTTTTGTTATTGATTCTTTGACCCTGAGATCTACCATCCGTTCATGACAGATGGTGTACAGCTCTTCAAAAGCAGAGTATCTCTTCAAAATTGACAAGATGGATCATTTTGAGTGGGAAATCAGACATATAAACGTCTGAACACACGCAATACTGTTAGGCGAAAAACTATCTACCTTAATAAGCCTGTTAACAAATGCATCTTGTTATGGGTGCTAATTACAAGGCATATTACCCACTTAACAAGCATAACAAGCTTAATTATTTATACTGCCGTTAGAGGGGTACACATACCTCCCTCTGTCCTTCAATAAGCTGGGAAGAACACACAGACCCCAGGTTACAAAACACGATTTCTAATTCATCTGCTTGAATGCCAAATCCAAGTTAAAAGTTCAAAATGATCAGAGGAGCATAACCATGACACACATACAGTACAGTATACACACACATTAAAATTCAATAGCAGACTATGATAATTTAGACTTCAGCAGCACTTTTCTCTCTCTGTCCCTTCTAGAAACAGGCAGAATGGAGAATCTCTTTATGTTCCCTTTTTTCTCACCCTCTATTTCTTTTAAACTCTGGCTTGGCATCAGACCAGACAGTCAGAAGCGTATCCTGCAGGGAGCTGTGAATTAATGTCCCCTTTTCTCCTTTTATCTCCCTCCACCCTGAATCACAGATTTCATTGAATCATGGAGTTCAGCTCACTCAAATTTTGGTTTCAACACGCACACATTTTCAGCTTCTACATCATATGCACCGACATGCGGGCACACACACATACGGTTTGAGGTGAGACCCAGAGGAACATTTTAGTGCTCAGAGGTTGCTCTTTCATATCTCAGGATACCTAATGGAGTTGTGTGCTATCAATTTTGTCTCAGATGTATCTAACTGCTGTCCAGGAGAAAGAGTTCGGATATTAAAAAGATTTCATTTGTTTGTTCCCTACGGGTTGGAAAGCTACATATTGTCAAAGAGTGTTTTATGTATCCGAGTGCGTGTGCTCCTTTAATGTAAGTATTGATTTGCATCTGATTCCGATCCTTTAAGACGCTCATTAAACTTCTTTAATGTGAGCCGCTGACAAGCACGCCATAGTTCTGCGATGAGTGATTTGAGGGCCAATTCTTTTTAGCCAATAAAATCATGATCCGCTGTTATAAATTCACAACGATGCAGGACGATCCAACTATTACGCAGCCGAAACGTTCGACAAACAGTGAAGTTTGGGGGTTTGGAAAAGCAGAGTGGAAATAAACTGTTATTATGGCATGCTGTGAATTTTTCTCTTTTACGACAGTTACTTGTCAGATGGTACGATATTACCCGCATGAGATCTTGTGTAAAATTCAAGGCAGACTTTACAGCATCAGTTTTTTTTTATGTCAGACTGTATGATATACTGCACATACCAAATACATTATAAGTTTACTTACTATACATATGAAGATCTTAGGTGCAAAAGCTGCTAAACCCTACCTCCATCAAAAACGAGATAATGCTCTCTACATTTTTATTCGTTTTTCAAATATTTTTGCTTCAAATTCACTTGGCAGAATCCAAGCTTTGTTGGCAGAATCCATTAATCAGCACAACAATTTTTCAGCAAAGTCCTCTAAGTGCACATAAGAACAATTTAAGAAATGATGCCGCATGTACATGTTTTTTTTTTTCTGGGTACATGAAGTTTACCGAATATATTTGGAGCTTTTATTCCATTATTCAGAAATCACAGTGAAGAGTGACTGGAGAAGTTAAGATTTTGTATGTACATAGGGAGTTTTGCAGCGAAAGACAGTCAAATTTGTAATATATATAGTACTTTGCAAAAGTCTTATGCCACTCCATGCCACAATTAGATTTGTTGTTTTTGCAATGTTGTAGTGATCATATATAATAGTTTTTTATTAGTCTCTTTAATAGAATACATCCAGAAAATACAGGAAATGTGTATATAGTATTAAAAATTATATAAAAATGTGTCAAGTTTTTAGGGTAAACTCCCCTTCCACTTGACCAATAGCAGTAAAGTGCAAGATATCTTAAACCAAAATAAAATTAAAATTAAGTCTTTTTACTTAATTCTGCTCAAAAACGCTCACGATGTGTTTAGTGCCAAGAGAGGTCACACTAAACAACGATGCCTAAAGAAGACATTTAGTCCTGAAATTTGTATTTTTTGTACATATTTCCTCTTTGTATCTTAAAGGAACAGTATGTAAGAAATGTATATCAATTAATCATTAAATGGCCCTGAAATGTCACTAGACATTAAGAAATCATTTTCATTTCAAATACTTATATCACTGACAACAGTGGTCTGGCCAGGATATTGTCATTTAAAAAGTGGAGTTGCAGCCCTCAACTGATGTTTATGTTGTCGTTTGGTATATTGGCCACCAGCTGTGTGACTGCAGTACCAGTTTTAGCCACACGTTTTGTGATTGCAATACCAGTTTTGGCCACAATCCTACATACTGTTCCTTTAAAGGTGACATAGAATGATTGAACGGGGTATTTATCCTTGTTCTGTGGTGTGACATGTAGACAAATTATTTTTTTTTGGGTCTGTAATGCCTTAGAAGCTTCCTAAAAACCTCTCTCAGATAGCTCTATTAGGGTGGGGGATTTTAAACAAGTGGTTTTGCGCCTATTTGGCTCCTCCTACTGGCTTAACTTGCAATCTCATTACTGATTGGCTGACTTTGCTGCCACTCAAAAAATGTAGCCAATTATTTTAAAGTGGAGGGGCAGTGAGATGCCTGTGAAGTCATAAGCATCAGTTTTTCAGATTGGGCTGTTTTCTGGCTGACATTTCTAAAAGAGGAATTTCTATGAGACTGAGATGTTTAGCATGTCTAGCACTTTTTGTATGTTTGTGAATGTGGGTAGACTACCATTATTCAACAAAGACAAGGTAAAAATGGTTTTTTATTCTCTGTCCCCTTTAATAAAATAGATTTAAAAATAAATATGGGTGGACATTAAAACTTTTAAAAAAAGTTAAAAAAAAAAAAGTCTGGTGGTGGTGGCCTAAGACTTTTGCACAACACACACACACACTTTCTTGTTATATAATTTTTTTGAGAATAACATCTATTTTTTTCCTTTTTTCTTGTTTTTCATTTTTTTATTATTATTCTTTTCTTTAATTTACTTAATCATTTGCGTATATGTATTCTTTTTTAGTTTCGCCTATTATATTGAAAATTGTTATTATGTTGAACTTTGTGTAACTTAGATGCTCAAAAAATAAAGATGATGTGATTTGATGTTCCACACACACACATAAGCGATACTGCACAAACCTAAACAAGGTCTTCCACTAATGTTGTCAAATAAAGAAAACCAACATGGAAAAACGTTTGCCATGTAGAACGAAATGTTTTTGCTTATAAACTGAAGTTAACACTGACAAGATATTTAGGTTTTTAATGGAAAGATTTTATTTGAAAGTCAATATGATCATAATTTATAGAGTACATATTTATGCAATACATTAGCAGTGCAAAAGGTGATGGGTGGCCGGTGACTTCTTTTTTCGAGGGCGCTCGATGCGAAGTTCGTCACAACATGTATGTAGCCCGTCATGTTTGTGGTTAATTTTTTCAATTATGTGTTCTGCGCGGCGAGAAATCTCGTGTGCATCACGTATCTTGTCAAAATAAGTGCCTGCTGCAGACGCATCTAAAGGGTTTATGATAAAAGAGACGCTCGCGTTTGCCATATACTCATATAATCTCATGCGTAATCAGAGTTAACTGTTAAGGGAACGTCTTTCGTGTATTTTGTGAACGTGAGCGTCTCTTTTATCATAAACGGTTTTGATGTGTGTGCAGAAGGCACTTATTTTGACAAAACACATGATGCACACAGGATCTCTCGCCACGCAGAACACATATTTAGAAAAAAGGAACCACACATATGACACTTCAAACACTTATTTTGAATTGGCGCCCCTCAGATGAGCAGTCACGAGGCGCCACTGATGGGTTCTACCCCAGGGAACACATATATTCTTAAAAAACTGATAACTTGCAGTGGTCATTTTGAATAAAAGCCTCTGCCTTATAGGTTGTAGGTGCAGTCACACAACACTTCTGGTTCAGGGTGATGGTCTCTGGACTAATAGATCCAATATAAAATCATGCAGTATATGTAAAATGCAATAATATCTGGCGTTCCAGAGTTGAACATTTTCTTCAGTTCATTATTTACAAGTCAATTCAGCCTGTATATTTTCCTGTAATGGTTTGTCGAAAGCGCACCATTTCTCCCTTGAAAATACAATTACTTTTTAAGAGAATCCTGTTATTTTATATTACCTGTATATTTAGCTTTTTATTCTGAGTTGTTTACTGGCTCGCTGCGTGAAGCCCTGGGCCTTTGGAGGCTAGAGCGAGCTGAATAGCGCACTAAAAAGATCATAGTCAAGGAAGATGCTGGCGTGCTGCAGAGATCGATACTGCATCACTCGGAGTTTCTATGTGTATAAAGAGATATTGATTATAAAAACATTCTGTATATTGAGATTAATTGAATCAACAGCGAGCCAAAGTCAAACCACACTCTGCTGTGCAGAACTGTCAAGACATGTGTATGAATGACAAATATCGCCGCTACAGACAAATTTCACAGAGATGTTATAGGATTAGTTCTGTTCTGCTCCTCTGAATATTCGGTTATTATTTATTTACCTTTATGTTGTTCAAAACCCCTTGTGTCGTTTTTTTGTGTACAAAGCACAAAAGGTGGACTTTCTAATGGTTCTTCTCCTCCATGGAATTACATTAAATAGGTTGCTATTACATTAAGGTTTCAAAAAGGATGCACACAGAACAGTAGTTAATATGACTCCTACGCTGTCTTCTTAAATTGTATTACCTGTATGAGAAAGACCTGAACAGGCTGGTAATTATGGATTATCTTCTCCTCCATTATGCTACTAACCACCCTGACTGGATCATCGAAAGTGGATCAGTCTCGTCCTAATAGAATACATGTATAGGGTTTCTTAACAGGGCGATGCATGCGCGTTTTTGAGTTTACCCGTCTGAACGGAAACTTTGGTCTCTGTCTTAAATGGTCTGGCTAGTGTCTAAACTAAACTCTGACACAAATACCTTGTCGAAAATAACAAATGTTTAGGTTTCATAAAGATGAGGGCAGATGGCGATAATGGATCACTGCTATGAAGGGAGGTTTGGCAGCATTTCTTTAGTTAACAATGTATACATTCATTTTACACAGTAACATTAGCTCAGTGTAGTTTTTGATACGCTTTAGCTATGATTTGAACTTACTTTTGCATGTTATCAGAAATAAACTCCTCTAAAAAGGACTCTATTGTTATTGATTGTTTGTGAAAGTTTACCAAAAGTAAACATTTTTCAACAAAAGCCGCTTTGCTGAGACAATCTATATAAAACTTTAAATACTCTCTGCAAGCATGTGCGTAGCAACTACATGGGACCAGAAAACACATCTCAGTGCTCTGTGTCTATGCTCTCTTGAGTTTGCACTTAGATTTGAGTGAACTAACATTTAGCCAATCACAATTGAGCGTACAATGCAATTCTATCTCATGCACACGCATGATACGTATGCTGGGTCATGATATGTCTTGTTGGAGCTTTATTTGCTTATTCATTGCCATTTTTATGATCCGTAAGTTTTGATTTCCATATCTGACCCCACCGTTGTTAGTTATTATGATGCGAGACAGAAGCGGGTGGGTTATGTTGTATTTTTATTAATTTATATTTGTAATAAATATCAAATCAATACATGATGCAATTTATAAACACTATAAACATTATAAACAGATTGCCATATGACACAAGGTGCTGCTCTAAATGGTCTATGTTACGTGAATTCTGTCAGTTTATTATACTAGTTTTGAGAGCTCTCCTCAGCAGTGTTTAGGTCATAGGGACAGGACTAGTCTCCAACGGTAATAAAAAACGTATCTAAATGAAAAAAAAAGAAATTTGAACGCATTATTACCAAAAATTCATAAAACAAAACATAATAATATGAAACAATTATATTTATAATAAAAAAATAGTGCCCAAAATATCCCCTAATCCTTTTATAGACTCACCTCATTATTTTTTCAGCAACAACAGCCAATGGCAAATCTCCAGCGGCATACCTTTCAATATTTTTATATTTTGTTTTAGAAGTAGGCTAGTTCTGTTTAGTCGAAATTGAGTTTGGTAGTATTATTTAAGCCAATAATTTCAATGTAGCTTTTTAAGTCTCAGTGAAACTATGATAAAAATATTCCAACTGTCCAGTCAAGTCGAATCAAATCTGTCATTTGGCTTTAACTCTTTCCCTGCCAGGGTTTTTAAATAAGTTGCCAGCCAGCACCAGCATTTTTTTGATTTAAACAAAAGTTTGATGCCTTCCAGAATATGTTCTTCTATAAATATATATAAACATATAAACATACAATATATCAAATGAAAGAAAAAAAAACGGTTTCATCATATCTTCATTTGTTTTCTTTCTATTAACTTTCAAATATGGGTAGGTTTCTTTAAAAATACGAAATTTTAAGCAAAAGCTGAGATAATTCCATTTTTGAAAAGGACTTTTCCAGAATGATGATGAAAACATACACAGAGTTTTCAGTGTTTTTGGATCAGTGCATGATCTCTGAAAGCCAATGTTGACATTTAAAATCACCTAAACAAACACACCCCTACCCCAATAGAATCTGGACCTTCTGTGGATAGACTCACAAATACACACCCCGAGCAACAATGTTGGTAAGTAGACACGCACCTTACTGCTGATTGGCTACAAGTGTGTTTTGGTACTCGGCCAGACTCCCTTTTCCAAATTGTTTTCAAAAATCATGCACCCCGCCTTAAAGTGTTTTATACGTTTGGTAAGAGCACCACCTAGTGGATAACAGCGAAAATACAGATTGTGTAAAAACTCATCAGGGGAGCATCATTGACAGGGAAGCATTTTTTTCTTAATAAAAGGAAAATAACAACGCTTATGCATATTATTATCATCATCAATATTATTAAGTAAGAATCAGCTTATATTCAGCAAAGACATTTAGCTCGTTTTTGTTTAGGGAGGGGCGGTAAGAGACCTGGATAATGGATGGGGGGGCGCTGGCCCAAAAAAAGGTTGAGAACCACTGTTATAGAAAAATCATTCAGACCAGTTTTGTGAATGAGATCGGCAGATTGTTTGACAAGATTCAATTGAAAAGTGCAAGGTCCAAATGATTTGGGCATTAAAGCTTTTCTAATTAATTCTTACAAACTTACCAAAAAAGAGCTTAAACAAACTTAATTCCTTTATTGTTCGGCTTCAGAATGAAAGATGGTCTGCTTACATGTGGTGCTTTGGCATCCATATTGAAGCTTATAAGCCTCCTTCAGTGTAATTGAATAAAAAAATGATGAATGTGGGTAAATGATGGCAAAGTTTTCATTTTTGGTTGAACTATCCCTTTAATGCTTTTATTGCAGTGTGGAGCCCCTCATACCCCGAGAACACAGAAGGTCGGATTGCAGTTATTGAAGTGCTCAGCATTTCGGTCAGAGCCTCTTACAGATAATAGACTTCAGTGGAAACACTTTAACAAAGCAGGCATGGCTATTCTACACAAAGGAAGGCTTTTACCCGTAGGTTTGGTGGAAAAAATGCATATGAATCGTTGAAGCGTGTATAAAAGGCATAAATCAGTTTTAAATGCGATTTACTATAAGACACTGATCTGAAATGCAGCATTCACTTCCTCTATCTATGCAGAACAGTATGAAATCAAAGCACATACATGCAGCATTCTTGCTCTGGGATTCTTTATAAATTCTATCCTCAGGGGTTTACAAGTAAGTGGAGGCTTTTAACAGCGACAGTTGAGTGAGTGAGTTTCTGTGAGTGAGTCAGCGAGAGAGAAAGAGTGCACAATGAGGCTTGAAGGATAAGAGAACATACGTGCCTGTTAGCCACGCCTCCACCTGTCCATCGGGCTGACTGACAGGTTTAAAGAGACAGTGGCAGTGATGGATAGGCGGGACTAATGGCCGCTCTGCCTGATTTAGCAAAGAGGAAGACATCTTCAATTCCTCCCTCTGAAAAATGCCACTATTTTTCTCTTTCCGCCTCCAATAACCACTCTCACCTATATCTCCTGTCACATTCTTTCAATTTGACTTCAGAAACTAAGGCTTTCTTCAGTTTTTTCGGCGTATCCCACTCAAAACCGTTTAACTGCTAGCAGGGCCGTCCATTAAATAAAAAAGGAGGAGAGCTTTCAGGGGCCCAGCCGTCACCATAGATTGCCAACGGCGAAAAATTCCCTATTTTCGATCTTCTCTGTCCACAACAACAACAGCTATTCTAAGTTGTTTAATGGCTTGGTTTATGATGCTTCAGTCATTACTATAGCAACCAACAGACTGGATGTTGACTACACAGTCTGAACACAAAGATCAGATTTCACCACTTGAAGAATGACAGTGCAAACAGATCAGATTTCTAAAACAAATAGCAGTGTGTTGGATTCTCACCCCTAGGGTTGTTGAGCGCCGCTTCAGTGGCTTTGCCTCCATCTCCACACTGGTTCGGGTGGAAGGGTGTGCACTGCTCCCCGCTTCCGGCAACCACCTCCACGTTTCGGCTGAGATCCTTGGGTTCAGTCAGAGTCTTCAGGCGGTACAGCTTCCCGCTGCTGGTGTCCGACAGGTAGAGCGACTCACGCACTGGATCCATAGACAAGTAATACTTATGAGCTGGACTGGAGCTGTGAGAAAGAGAGTCTTTATGACAAAGCTTGGCAACACACGTATTGCCAACATCCTTGTGCTGAACCACTTTACAGTCTAAATCCATACTGAAAAAAAAACCGAACCACACACAGACACTCGCACAAGTTTTAAGTAAAAACCCTCCAGGTGTCAGAGCAACACATCTCAATCATTCTGGACCTAAACCCGGATCAAACCTTCCGCCCCTCCAGCACATCAGACCCCCGACAGTCCATAATCTTCTCTTCCCGCTTCCTGCCATCCTGTCCTGCCTTTAGAGCAAATCTACCTGCTGCCTCTTTTTCATTTTTTTCCTTAGGCAGAACAAAACTAAGAAGAGCAACTCTTTTTAAAAGTGTGCAACTGTGTTCATGCAAAAATATACAAGTGCTTTCTCTTATGACACCTGAAAAAATTTTCTTTGTTTGTTTACAAAATGTGCAAGTGCTTTTCTGTGTTGTAATCGCTCAGACACATCATCTGGCACATCACCTGCGGCTTATGAGTTGGTGTCTGAGGAAGAAGAGTCATTCAACTACTTTGACATTTCGGGGAAGCTGATTCTTATTTTTTGGTGTGTGAGGACAGCAACTTTTTTTGCATTTTTTGTAAATGGCTACTAAAATATAGTTAGACGAAGCTCTGCACTCTTAGAAATAAAGGCACAAAGCTGTCGCTGGGACGATACCCTTATAAAAAGTATGTAACGGATGCATATTAGTACCCTAAAGGTACATAGTAGTACCTCATAGATACATATCTGTACCTAAATGGTACATAATAGGACCTTTTGTAAGAGTACGGTCCCAGTTAAAGCTTCCTGAAAGGGTTTCATTTTCAGGAAATGCATATACTGTAGCACTTATAAAGCATATGCTTTAAATCACTTTGGATAAAAAATGCATTAGTGTGACTAATGCTTACGTGGGCGATGCAGGTTCGAACCATTCCCCCTCCTTTTTCCACAATAATATCCTGCCTACTCTTTACTACTGTATATATCCAATAAGTGGCAAAAGTCCCATCCCAAACGGTCTGTGTTTACAGACAGATTGATGAAATGGAAAACGTTAATACTAGAGGTTTTATAAAGCCTTTACGAGGTTTAATCAGACCTCGGTTTGATCAGAGGCCCTATCTCCAAAAGTCGACTGAAGGCAGGATTTCCCCCTTGCTGCGGGATGTAATACTGTGTGCAAACACGCAGGCACACACACACACACACAAAGATAAAGGATTACAGTATGCTTGTCTATGGGGCAGAGGTCTATACCGCTCTCTAACTCCCTCTCTGCGGGGGGCGCCGTTTTTAAATTCACATGAAACGAGGAAGATCCAGACGATAAGCGGGAGACTGTGGTGTGACGCTGACAGCACTATGTTGAGAAAAGCTGTAAGTGTTCAATCCATCGACCAGAAAAACACCTCTGATGGATTCCCGACCACACACCGAAGATTACAAGCAACAGTAGCCACTTTGTGACACGCGCACACAGATACACGTCCATGGACACAAATATACTATAGGAATGCATGCACACAGTTACACAAACATGACAATATGCCAGATTGTTATATACTAAATAACAAAACATGACCTCCTATTAAAAAAATCAAGATGATAAGCTTCATAGCAAATTAAATGCAAAAAAAAACAATGTCACTTTAAAGTCGCTATGAAATTGAGATTAAAAACGTTTTTTTTTTATATTGTGGTATTTTTTTTACAAATTATGTTTGTTATAAAAATTTATGTTCCCTCATAATCTTAAGAAAATACATAACAAACACTAATCTCCTCCTCAAAAAGATTTTTCTTTACTTCTGGTCACAAGGAATGGCAAGAGGGCGGGGCCTGGGAGAAGATCACAGCGATTAGCAATTAGCAACATGGCCCAAATTCAAACGATCCAATAACTTCTCGATGGACGAGTCCCGCCCTACCTTTATCTCATTTTAGAAGCCAATTCACTCGCATATATACATCACGACAGGAAAAATAAGATAATCGTTACTTCCATTTCATGACGACTTTAAAGTTTCCCGGGGGGGGGGGGGGGTCAGCAAATAATAAAAAACAGGATAGGGAAGGTGCAATTTAAATCATTAAAGAAATTAAACTACAGCTTTCTAGAATCAAAACTAGAATAAATTATTCAACCAATACTTTACACGCACAATTCAAAAATACTTCTATTACAAAATTCTTATTTCATATCAAGAAAAAATCTAATGTTTTTTGAGACTTTAGTAAATTCAGGTAAATTAGGCCACAGTCATTTCCAAAGTCATAATGGTAAAATTATGTTACAGTAACTGAATTTACCCTGTTTTATCCTTAATATTGCATGCAGGAATATTTGTGTTTGGAACATTAGCGATGATGTAACCTTGATGAGTAATGTTGCAATAGGCTGAATTTATTACTTTGTGTTTTATTAAAAAAAGGTCAGAGCCTGTTGTTACAATGACTTACTGTCGGGACTGCTGTCTTTAACTGTGTTCTTTCACATTTCACTTGAGACCGTAGTCTCTT
Source organism: Paramisgurnus dabryanus (assembly GCF_030506205.2). NCBI lineage: Eukaryota > Metazoa > Chordata > Actinopteri > Cypriniformes > Cobitidae > Paramisgurnus > Paramisgurnus dabryanus. The sequence goes on along the minus strand of NC_133341.1, from coordinate 25,820,109 downwards.
AAAGCTCTACTTCTTCAAAGGATGATTTATGAATGGACAGGGAATCAAAATTTTAAAAATGAAAAGCACAGATACAACAGAGTACTGACATCAGAAAGACGTTATGGGCAGAAAAGCAACGTACCTGTGCCTAATGTCACGATTTCTGGGTGCGAAAGATAAACGAAAGTAAAAAAGAGGTCAATATTGGTAACAGTGATTTTTTTACAGTCATAAAAGCAGTTTATATCATTTATCATTTTAAAGGCACTGTAAGTGATTTTTTTATGGAGAAACATCGCATTTGTCTCTGTGAAGCATCAGACTCTGGAAACAGCAAACAAATATGTGACCCTGGACCACAAAACCAGTCATAAGTCGCATGGGAATATTTGTAGCAATAGCCAACAATACATTGTATGGGTTAAAATTATAATTTTTATGCAAAAAATCCTTAGAATATTAAGATATTAAAAATAGTAGTTTTCCTACTGTAAATATATCAAAAATCCATTTATCATTAGTAATATGTGTTGCTAATGACTTCATTTGGATAACTTAAAGGCGATTTTCTGAATATTTAAATTACAGATTTTCATATCAGCCGAATATTGTACTAACAATTCCTATATCAATAGAAAGCTTATTTATTCATATGATGTATAAATCTCAATTTCAAAAAACGTACCCTCCCTTATGACGTTGTGGTCCAGGGTCACATATTTGACTATGGGTTGTTGTCAAATCCTGTTTTAAGCCAGACTCAAAGGCCTGTCTGAAATTCCTAGAAAAACTTTTTGCAAATTTCTTACTGTGAATTTCTTACATGTACATTTCCTAGAAAATGTTCTTACTGCATATAAAGTCCTAAAAATATAATTCTGTAATTTAAATTCATCCCGTGTGCTTTTTTCTTTTAAGGATGCATCATTCATGCCCTAATACAAAATGCAATATACACAATGGTTAAAATAATCAATAATTTAAATACCTGATAATCTAATATTGTTCCAGGTCCACAGAGAATTTAACTCTCCAAAAAGCTTTGCCAATTTTTATATGCCTATCTTTTATAAATATGTACATATCCCCCAGCCATTGTGTATTTATTATTAAATATTTTGGCTAATTTAATTACACTTTTATTGGTAGCCGAAAGCTTTATTACTTCTCTCAGTTTCACTAAACACATTTTACCTTGTTTAATATATTACATAATCATTAAAATAAAAACATAAATAGTTTGCAGACCTGAGCTCTAAGATGCTGATGGTGAACCCGTTGGGCAGAATCCTGCGGATATAATTAAAATCGCCAACATACACACTTCCATCAGAACCGCAGGCGAGAGCAATGGGGGCGAACAATTTCTGATCCACGGCCGGGCCATTGCAGTTCGGGCATGGGATCGCACGGACTACCCCGGTCCCCATCACTGTTGAGATGACAAAGGGCTGCTGGGAAATAAACACATTCTCCCCATTACCTTTGTGAAGGATACCTGTACGAGAGAAAAAAAAATAGAGAGTATTAGACTGAAGCTTTTATTTATTGATACTGAAATGTGGCCGTGGTAAAAGACCTTGTAAAAACATAAACCGTGAAAAGAAATGACACAAACTGGCATCTAGTGAGCCCACGGGAACTACAATGATTCACTGATCGGGAAGAAGGATGCTAGATTTAAAAACAATTGCTTGTTACCACTTTGAAGGTCAAGGGTTCTAAGCCTATTTATAAAGCCTTGTCTCAGTAAGCTATATAGTACATTAAAGGTTGTCTTACAAAAATCATGATACTAGAGTATAAAACTTATGTGGATAGATTTGATTTTGTCCACAGAGTCACCCAAACAAAGCACACTATGAGGTTCATACTGTAAATAGACTACGCTTGTGTTACCCAGGTAAAATCTTCACATGTATTCTAAGAGCTGAATTGTTGTAGCACTGCGTTAGCAGCGCAGAAGGTTATACGTTTGATCCCAAAAGAACACACATACTGATAAAATATACACCTTGAATGCTCAATAAGTCACTTTGGATAAAAGCATCTGCCAAATGCATAAATGTAATGTAATATAATGTATGTGTGTGTTTAATGCTCCTCACCACTCTCCAGGTTAAGTATGTGGTGGTGATTGATTGTCCATCCACCCAGGTTGGAAGGCATCAGCTCAAAACCCTGCAGCTGAGCGGCTCTTTTTTCCCAAAGCACAACGTCTGGACACGATTCATACTCATATCCAACAGAGACTGTGTTATTAATACACAAACACACACCCACAAAAGGGAAGATCAGACTTTATGCTTTTAGATATCATTAAACATCACTATTATCAAAGCCTAAAACAGACAAAACATCAGCATCATCAAAAGAGACAAACAGATAATTAATTGGTAAATCATTTTAGAGTATAACCGCAGGATTTTTCTTTAAACAAATGCATAAATTACACAGTATGGCCAGTAATTACTGTCATTAAGAGAGTAAACCCCTGCAGATTATACTAAAACAATTTGATTAATATGACAATTGAGCTATTTTAGAAAATGTTTTAATATAATTTACAGCATCATTTTCTAAAAAGTATTTACCCTTAAAAGTATTTAGCTCATTCAAACACATCTACAAATAAGTAACACTATACAATAATATATAAATACAGAGTTAATGCAGTTTTTATACTAATTAATCTTCCTGACTTTTCCAGTCTTTGTGATTATCCCAAGGATTTTAATGAACATTTCCGAGGCAGATATGTTATGCATATGACAGAATACAAATGCTTTCAAAAAGACAAAACATCTTTGAGATTTGAATGCAGCACAGTGTGGAGTCTGAAAGCATCTCAATGTGATATGTAAAAGTGGCCAAATGTGATATTTTTTATTTGATATCTGAATGTGGCTTAATATGATATCTGAAAGTGTCTCAATATGGCATCTCGATGTGATATTGTCTCAATGTGATATATAAATGCAGAAGCTCAATGTGATATTGTCTAACTGTGATATAAAAATGCAGCAGCTCAACGTGATACAGTCTTAATGTGATATCGGAATGCAGCAGCTCAACAACACATTAGCTCAATTTGATATCGGAATGCAGCTAAATGTGATACCGGCTCAACGTGATATCTAAATTGTGATATCACATATTGATATCACATACTGGTTCATTGTGATATATACATGAAGCCCAATGTAATATTGGCTCATTGTGATATATAAATAATGCTCAATGTGATATTGGTTCATTGTGATATATATAAATAAAGCTCAATATGATATTGGCTCATTGTGATATATAAATGAAGCTCAATGTGATATTGCTTCATTGTGATATATAAATGAAGCTCAATGTGATATTGGTTCATTGTGATATATAAATGAAGCTCAATGTGATATTGGTTCATTGTGATATATACAAATGAAGCTCAATGTGATATTGGCTCATTGTGATATATAAATGAAGCTCAATGTGATATTGGCTTATTTTGATATATAAATTAAGCTCAATGTGATATTGCTTCATTGTGATATATAAATGAAGCTCAATGTGATATTGGCTCATTGTGATATATATAAATTCATCTCAATGTTATATTGGCCTATTGTGATATATAAATTAAGCTCAATGTTATATTGGCCTATTGTGATATATAAATGAAGCTCAATGTGATATTGGTTCATTGTGATATATAAATGAAGCTCAATGTTATATTGCTTCATTGTGATATATAAATGAAGCTCAATGTGATATTGCTTCATTGTGATATATAAATGAAGCTCAATGTGATATTGCTTCATTGTAATATATAAATGAAGCCCAATGTGATATTGGTTCATTGTGATATATAAATGAAGCCCAATGTGATATTGGTTCATTGTGATATATAAATGAAGCTCAATGTGATATTGCTTCATTGTGATATATAAATGAAGCCCAATGTGATATTGGTTCATTGTGATATATAAATGAAGCTCAATGTGATATTGGTTCATTGTGATATATACAAATGAAGCTCAATGTGATATTGGCTCATTGTGATATATAAATGAAGCTCAATGTGATATTGGCTTATTTTGATATATAAATTAAGCTCAATGTGATATTGCTTCATTGTGATATATAAATGAAGCTCAATGTGATATTGCTTCATTGTGATATATAAATGAAGCCCAATGTGATATTGGTTCATTGTGATGTATAAATGAAGCTTAATATGATATTGGTTCATTGTTATATATATATATGAATGAAGCTCAATGTTATATTGGCCTATTGTGATATATAAATGATGCTCAATGTGATATTGGCTCATTTTGATATATAAATGAAGCTCAATGTTATATTGGCCTATTGTGATATATAAATGAAGCTCAATGTGATATTGACTCATTGTGATATATAAATGAAGCTCAATGTTATATTGGCCTACTGTGATATATAAATGAAGCTCAATGTGATATTGACTCATTGTGATGTATAAATGAAGCTCAATGTGATATTGGCTCATTGTGATATATAAATGAAGCTCAATGTGATATTGGCTCATTGTTATATATAAATGAAGCTCAGTGCGATATTGGCTCATTGTGATATCAAAAATACAGCTCATTGTGATACCAGGTCAATGTGATATCTAAATGCAGCTCAATGTGATACTGGCTCAATGTTATAACTAAATGCAGCAGCTCAACGATATTTTGGCTCATTGTTGTATCTAAATGCAGCAGCTCAATGATATTTTGGCTCATTGTTGTATCAAAATAAAGCTTTATGTGATATCGCCTCAATGTGATATCTAATTGTAGCTGAATGTGATATGTAAATAAAGTTCATTGTGACCGTTCATTGTGATATATAAATCCAGCTCAATGTAATATCAGCTCAATTATATCTAAATGAAGCCTAATGTGATATTGGCTTATTGCGACATCTAAATGAAGCTCATTGTGATATTGGCTGATTGTGATATCTAAATGCAGCTCAATGTGATACCGGCTCAATGTGATTCCAAAAATTTTCCTGACTCTAAATAACTAAACGTGACGTTTTAAATAAATAAAAAAATAGCAAGCAGATTTACAGTTTGCTACAGTATATGCTGGTAAATTATACTTTGCTTCAGTGACAGCAGTGTTGCCATGGTGCTCCAGTGAACTTAATTAGACAGGTGCTTCAAAATAGCAAAGCTTGAGCTGTAGCCAACATAAATACGGCTAAGGGGATGAATATAAATTATTAATTGATAATTACATTTACCTGTTCTCAGTGCAGAAATGTTGAGTCATAAGAATTTTGTTACCCTTCAATTATATGTTGATGTCAAAATATTTGCTGTTATGTCACACATTTGTTTATCATTACCATCAAATGTTTTGGGTTAATTATTTGTAATTACTACTTGAAAACTGCCGTTCATTTCCCTTCTAATGGCCAGTAATGACTTATTTTTTGCCATTATTTAGTAGGTGTGTGCGCCGCTGCAAGTGTACCATTAAACATAACGATAAGAGCTGAGCACAAGATGAAGGACTTAGACTCTCAGCAGTGTCTGATTGCTGTCATTGTGATAGATCTCAAAATAATGGAGAAAGAGAGTGAGACACAGAAAGACAAGAGAGAACATTTGAGCTTCTACTCCCATATAATGAAAAATGGCCTATGGTATATTCATATGTAGATTGCATTTTATGATGCTCAGGTTCATCGTATAATTATGTTTAATGTAGGGCTGTCACAGGCTCCGACTTTTTCATGGTGATTTATTTTAAGAATCACAAGTAATTGTGATTAAATATCTGACTGTCTGTATTATTAAAATATTTACATTAAAAGTGGAATATGTTAAACATTTGTTATTATTTTAATAAAACAGACACAATAATAAAACCCAGACAACTCTAACATTATACTACAATATATTACAGCAATACAATATTGACTGTTGCAGTTGCTAATAATGTTATTATAAATTTTGGAGTAACATACAAAATGAATATATATTTCTGTCCAAACTCTTGAATACTATGTGCCATTTTGAGACCCATTTTGAGGAGATGTGTGAAGCATATCTGCCATTACGACAATATTAAAAAATCCAAATATGAGCTCTAGACAAGTTAATGCCTGGTTTATATTTCCACACGAACTGCAGCAGCGCTCGCACACGCAGCACTCCAGAGGCATTTAGACTTCACATACACTTCACGCGTCTGAGTTCATTTGGAGTGCTCGCATAACAGTGCTGAACCGGAAAAAGAGACATCAAAATGCGCATTTCTATATTCACTTAAAATTCATTTACTTAGCTGGCAATATGCGAGTGAAATTTAAAGTGCAAGTGAATCATGATTATTGCATTAATTGAATGGCTTATTTTATAACGTTTCATCTTAAAAACATCTCTCTATCTCTCTCTCACACACACACACACAAAGATACTCACCCAATGTCTGCACAAGCCCTGTGACCTGCTGTCCGTAGATGTCAGTTTTATTCCAGGAGAAAACATATATGAGGTTTGGAGCTGCGGGAAATGATTTGAGAAGCTGTCGACCCTGGACTGCCACGGAGAGATGTACTTTGGCCAGGCCTGGCAGGAGGGTGGAGTGGGTCAGAACCACCCTCAGGAGAGAGCGATAACCCGGAGCTCTGGAAGAGAGGTAGCTTAACTTCAGAATTGTACTGGGGATAACAACTTCCTCTTGGACCGCCTACAGGGAGACAGAGAAAAAGCGTGGAGAGCAGATTGTGAGAGAAATTAATTGTTTTTATTTACAGTTTGCACTTTCTGTCCAGAACAAAAATAGAGCCAATGACTATAATGCTGCCAAAATAAAAAAGTTATAAACACCTATAAGCTGTTTTTCGTTATAACATACAGGCACACACAAGCTTTGCTTTCAAACACAGCTATTTACTATATATAGGCAGCTAACTTTAAGGCGTTGGGGGTGTGACATTTTATAAAATACATAAATTTGTCATAAATTCTGTGTAATTAAACCTGAATTTTCTGTGGGGGCATGTGCGAAGGGATGCACCCTACACTTTCGTTATGGTTTTGTGTGACATACATTAAACATAACAAACACAAACATAGTGGGAAAAAATCTATAACAATCATATTTTAGATTTCCTAATTTATTCGAAGTGTGGATGAAAATCTTCAATGCATTAAATTCTGCATTGCAAGAAGCTCAGTAAATGATGCATGCTGGGATCTCATAAGGCAGCAGGATTTGGCTTTCCACACTTCAGAAAAGCCTTTGCGTGAGTGGTGTGTCTAAAAAGCCTGACAAATGTGGATCTAAGTGAGTAGCCTTTTAAATTTCGGGAAAAAGCTAGACTGTCCTTCTTACTAAACTGAGAATGCATCCTTAGAATGGATGTATCTGGTACCTGTAATTCGGGTACGACAGACCCTCTGTCTTCACAGTCAGCCGCGAATCGTGGCAGGGGGGCAGAGAGAACGATGGCGTGTGGACTGATCAGGTTTTTTAGATCGCAGACAGGTAGTCTGGGTCCAGTTCTTTCCATTATAACACGGTCCAAGACCATGAACTGGTTCCAGGGAAGCCAGACAGATCGTATCTGGGACAAAAATGGGGCTCGCTGGAACAATAGAGATACAGAGATTCCTCCCACTGCCAGAAGATCAAAGCTAGAGGGAACACACACAAATGCGAACACATTTAGAAACAAAGATTTATATGGTAATAATATCACAAATATACAGGAAATTAACAAGTTTGTACTGCTGTGGAAAAAATTAATGGACCACTTCAAGATTATTTTCCTGTTTTTCTAAATTGACTATTTATAGGTATCTGTTAAAGTAGAAAAGTAGTTTTTGTTTTATTCTTCCAACTACAGACAACATTTTTCAACAAAAAGTTTTTTTTTATTTGCATTTATTTACTAAAAAGTTAAATGGGGAAACCAGGGTCCAAATAACAAAAAAATATGGGGGTCGGTTTCCCGAACAGGTCTTATTCTTGTCCCAGACTAAAACGCATGTTTGAGATTAAGGCCTAGTCCTGGAGTAGCCTAAATCCTGTCTGGGGAACCACCCCATAGTGTTGAATTTATTTTCTGAAAATTGAAATGGGAAAAACAGGGACCAAATAACAAAAAAAGATATAGGGCCGTTTCGCCGAATGTGAAAAAAACATTCATATCTGAATAAATGGGACTCAGGAAATACAATATACGTGCGTTAATAAGACCTTGCGGCAGATCATGTTGGCCAAAATATGAAATGAACCGCGTTTTCAAAAGATATTGTGGGCAAACACAGACATTTGCATCCGGACGGGATTAAATTTCACAGAGGACCTCTGAGTTCGGCCAAAAGCAGTAGGTAAATTGCTCTGGAATTCTTACGGATGTCGTCAGAGAAAAACACAGACATGGCCGATTCGGACGGGATTAAAAACACAGAGGACCTCTGAGAAGCACGATTTTCTCAGAGGTCCCCCTGTAAAACTAATCCCGCCTGAAAAGGGCGTAAGTGTGTATTAGTATATGTTAATGGTAAGCAAAGGTATAAATTCCAAAGTAACTGTTCACACGGCCACAGACTTGAGCTTCCATAGAAGCTTCCATCATATGTTTCGCCGGAATCAGCCAGCGAAGAACATCTAGGCTATATTCCGATTGGTTGCTGGCGTTTTGCCGCTGCTTGCCGCTGAACCGCATCATAGCTCATTACCATAAAGTTGAGCTTCTTTCAACTTTCTGATTGACGCTCTGGTCTTCCAAGACGCCCAAAACGCGACACAAATGGATTTGACGCTCCTTGCGGCTGAGAGAAGCCAGCTTCCATTGTAAATGAATGACTTCCGGTAACTTTGGAAGCTCAAGTCTGCGGCGGTGTGAACGTACAGTAAATGATGACGCGAGTTACAGATTACTTCCGTGGCCTTTTGACGTGGACATGACGGTCATAATCATAATTCCGCCCGTAAGTCACCTATGTTTTCATATGCAAAATTTATTTACTATTGACTATTTAAACCATGATTCAAACAGGAAATTAGTGCAGTGCAGAGCAGCGCTTGTTGCTTTCCGTTTTTACAAATCACAAATGCAAACATGGTTTTATGTTTTAATATCATTACCTTATCAATCTGTTTCGTTCTGCTTAAGCAGTGCTGGTAAAGTTGATCAATCAGCTTGGTCAACTGCATTTTCTGGATCAGATTCAGCCCGTACTGATAAGGTAGTAAAGCCGATATTAACTCCTGTCAGTATTGAATTGCGAGCTAATCTTCCAAATACGATAAGGAGCGTCAGAGGTATTCAGGCCAATCACAAAGTACTGGTTGGCGGGCCAATCAGAGTACACTGCACTTTTCATAACAATGAGCTTTGCTTTGTATTTTGATTCTCATGCATTTCATCAGTAAAGCTGGTTCCGTGATTAGAAGTAAATCGCCATCACCTGCTTTCAAATGGAGTGGCATTTACTACACAGAGCCATAGTTCACAGAGAAGCTAGGCAAAATAGCATAGATTATTGGAGTCGATTTTCCTTGATTATGAATGCCTAGCTTCTCTTTGAACTACGGATCTGTGTAGTAAATGCCGCTCCATCAGAAAGCAGGGGATGGCGATTTAATACTATTAAGGAATGACCTTTACCGATGAAACACGCATGAGAATCATAGGCGATTTTTTGCACAGCCCTAGTATTACACCAAATAAACAAAATAAAGTTGTTTTTAGCAATATAATAGGGGCTTTTTAAGATACAAACAAAATCTAAACCCCCCACAATTTTAAGAACAAAATGGCTTCTTCAGGCAAACATCAGTAGTGTGACTTCTCTTGGCACTTAACACATCTTGAACTCTTTTGAGGAGACTAAAGTCCTGAAGTCATTCGATTAGACTTAGGATGTCCTTTCATTTAGGCTTAAGAAAGTCTGCCGATTTCTGCTATCGCTCAAGTGTAAGAGGTGGTCACACTAACAACTTGACACTTTAGCTTATCATTTAATTCTGCTTATCATTTAATTCTATAATTCTCATTTTCTGTATTTTCTCATTATACTATTGCTGAAACAACAAATCTATTGGTGGCATGGTGTCCTAAGAGTCCAGTATATATATATATATTTATATATACGTTAAAAATAAATACACATGCAGAGCACATACTGTAGAGCAAAATATGCAAAATATATACACTGAATAGTATATGCATAGAATTGTGTGTGTGTTAGTTTGTGCTAATGTACAGCAATGTATGGGTGTTTTACCTGCCGTCTTGTCGGCTAAGTGTGTATCCATATTCAGGGTTATGCTGAAATGTGACATTTACGCCGACTAGAGGAGTTCCATCAGCAGCCAAAACCTGACCTCGAATTACACACACTCGACTGCAGAAAAAACAAGAGAGAGAGAAAGAGTGAGCGAGACAGGGAGAGTGAAAGTGAGAGAGGGAAAATGTAACCGAGGATCCGACAGAAGAGATCGAAGCTGAGAGAGCACCAGTCTCTTTTCAGTAATCAGAGAAAAATACAATACATGCTGCAATCGATCGTAAACTTCCTCAAACTAGACAATGATGGCAAAAATCATTTAGGGAGATTATTTCGGGAGAGAGGCACACTGCTCGTAGCAGTTAGCTGTGTATCAGCTTATCAGAGTCTATCAGTCGATCAGTTCATAATGTACAACACAATAATAAATTTGTGCATAGATATAGTTATGGATTCCAAACGTCCATATTCCTACTCTGTTTTTGTACCAATACAATTTTAATCTATTGATTCTTGTATCCAAGGCTTGTTCTTTTAATGTCATGAATTACAAAAACAATATTAATGCTATAAATCGTGCACTCATAAATACTAAGGCATTTTCATACCAAGTCATTAAAGGAATATTCAATTTTCTTAAAAGAAAAATCCAGATAATTTACTCACCACCATGTCATCCAAAATGTTGATGTCTTTCTTTGTTCAGTCGAGAAGAAATTATGTTTTTTGAGGAAAACATTGCAGGATTTTTCTCTTTTTAATGGACTTTAATAGAGCCCAACATTTAATACTTAACTCAACACTTAACAGTTTTTTTCAACGGAGTTTCAAAGGACTCTAAACGATCCCAAACGAGGCATAAGGGTCTTATCTAGCGAAACGAAACGAAAAATATGCTCTTTTAAACCACAACTTTTCGTCTAGGTCTGATCCAGCGCAACCTAACGTAAATGCGTAGTGACGTAGAGAGGTCACGTGTTACATATATAAAACGCACATTTGCAGACCATTGTAAACAATAAACTGACACAAAGACATTAATTAGTATCAGTTGACATAAAACAACGTAGGAACGGTCCTCTTTCAACACATTTGTAAACACTGGGGCGGAGTTTCGCGTTCGTCTTCTGTGACCTCTTGACGTCATGACGTATTGCGTGGGGTCACATCACGCATCACGACCTGATCTAGACGAGAAGTTGTGGTTTAAAAGTGGATATTTTTTATTTTTCTTATCAAAAATGACAATCGTTTCGCTAGATAAGACCCTTATGCCTCGTTTGGGATCATTTATAGTCCTTTGAAACTCTGTTGAAAAAAACTGTTAAGTGTTGAGTTAAGTATTAAATGTTGGGCTCTATTAAAGTCCATTAAAATGAGAAAAATCCTGCAATGTTTTCCTCAAAAAACATAATTTCTTCTCGACTGAACAAAGAAAGACATCAACATTTTGGATGACATGGTGGTGAGTAAATTAAGTGCAGCCCCACTACAAGCAACATGACCCAACAACCCACCAAAATGTGTTTGGTTGATAAACCAAGTAAAATATTGTAAAACATGTAAACAAAATGTTGAACGTTTGCTCATTTGTAAGTCGATTTAGATAAAAGCATCTGATAAATGTAAAATGAAATATATTGTCTGGGCCGCCTGTGCATTTATATTATGTAAGCTGAGTGTGTTTGTGATAATAACTGCAAGGGTGCGTTTATCACCTGCTATCAAATGGCAGGTCTCCTGGCAGTATATGTGTGCTGTCCCGTCCAATAAGGAATCGCACACGGTCAAAGAACAGACGTGAAGGGCGTGCCTCGAATGTGCTGTGGGTCTGCTGAATGATGTCACGAGGGTCAGGTGACCCTTGGCACAGCGGGGCACTGACACACACCTGCTGACTGCAACAGTCTGGGTCGACACAGTCTATGAGACCATCTGAAACACACACACACATACACCCTTTATATGTAGTCTTGACGGAGTTTGCCCTTGCTCTGTGTGTGTCTGTAAGTGTGTGATCTCATTTGTTAGCTCCATTAGAAAGGATCTGTGTTTTAACCTCCCAAAGGAGACAGTTTCAGAGCGAATAACCCAGAAACCCCTTACTTACAGACACACGCACACGTGTGCACACAACCTGAAATGTAAGCCAGTGTTGTGTTATCATATGACAGATTTTGATATGTGATCCTGAACCACAAAAACAGTCACAAGGGTCTTTTTTGTGCAAAATATTGAGAAAATCTAATTTAATGTTGTTATACAAAATATCTTCATGGAACATGATGGTTACTTAATAACCTAATGATTTTTGGCATTAAAAAAATGTATAATATTGACCTATTCAATGTATTGTTGGCTATTGCTACAAATTTACCCGTGCTACTGGTTTTGTTGTCCAGGGTGTCACACTTAAAACAGTACATTTTTTAATATGTTTTAGTTAACTTGAAGCATAATTCAATCTCTCCATATCTGTCATCCACACAAGAAAGTGGCATCTTTACAGGGTCACCTACCACTGTCATTATCTTTACTGTCATTGCATTCGGTTTCCATGACGACGTTACAACCTGTACCGCTCCATCCCGCCTGGCACACACAATGCCAACCGCTCTGCTCCAGTGTACAGCGCCCATTTCCGTTACACAGCCCTGGACAGGCGTCTGAGATATAGAGATTATACATCAAATCAAGACTTTCTCCCATCTCCTTAGACCTTGAGCATAATGGTTCAAATAAAGAAATTACAAAGTCACCATTTCATTATTGTTCCTACCTTTATCGAACAGATCCAGGTAATGCGCCGCTGAAATAGTTAGAAAAATGAAAGGGAAAGAATAAAGAGGAGAAATTACATCGGAGACATACTTCAGAGAATCTGGTGTGTGTCTGCGCTGTTTTTAAGTATCCCTGTACTTTGCTGCCTTAATCGTACAGTATATTTGCCCCCAGAGTTTCACAGACTGTTCATATCATGAGCATCCCAATTAAAAAAACTGTGTTGTGGCATAGAGAAGAAAAATGGGGGAGAGAGAGAGACAGGCAAAAAGGGAAAGACATGTTTAGTTCACACATCATTCACATGGAAAAAACAGATTGGCTCTATTTTGGTTCGGCATCATCTCATTTACATGTTTTATAAAAAATGCATGACGCTTGTCGATCTACTGCTGTAAAATGCCTGAATCTGCAAGACATGATGTTTACAAAGTGTCTGAAGCATGGTTTCGCAAAGATTGCCAGTCAAAATAAAGATGCTCTTCATGCTAATGCGCCAATATATTGGGAAATTTAAAATGCCGGCAAACATCAAGAATGAAATAGTGTCAAAAAGGGGTGTTAAAGGGTATTTACATCAAGTACAACACAAGTGATTTTTGTAAGGCAAATTTTTGCAGTTTACGGTGAAAAGTTTGCATACCTAAAGCAGAATGCATGCCATACACAAAATAATGCAGGATTCAACCAATCTGACAAGTTAAATGTACTTCTTTTAATACAAAATACCATACATACACTGTAAAAAAATTCCGTAGAAATTGCAGCTGGGTTGCCGGTAACTTAACGTAGATTTATATTTAGGTTTTTTAGTGCCAACATTTTGTTCAAAGTTAAATGAACATTAAACATTTACAAGTCTTTATCTTTACAGAGTAAAACTAAAAAACAGCATCAAGCAAAACATTCTGGGAAACAAAATATGGAGCAAAAAACAGAAAAAGGTTGATGATGATTTCTGGTTCCCAGAATGCTTTGCATGAGGCTGTTATTGTATAGTTTTATTCTGTAAAGATAAAGACTTGTTAATATTTAAAATTTATTTAACTTTGAACAAACTCTTGCCAGTAAAAAACATAAATTTAAATCTACGGTAAATTACCGACAACCCAGCTGCAATAACATTGCAATTTCTATGGATTTTTTTACAGTGTAGCTAATATGAAAAAATTTGTATGTATATTTAATATTAATATATTTATGCATTACTGTTTCAACTTTATACTTATATTATTTGTTATGTATTATTTGTATATTTAACCAAACATTAAAATGCAAGTAATACAGAGGTCCTCATCCTTTTTCAGGTCAATGACCCTTTAATTGATAGAGAGAAGGAACAGGGACCACCAGTACTTCAAATTAAGGCCAAATTTATTACTATTTATAACACATACCGGGGGTTTCCTTCGAAATTAGACTTATGAGGTGTCATGAAGCATGTAAGAGTATCAAAATAAGAAGCATACAGTTACAAACATCTCTTCATGTACTATTTTGTACATGATTTCAAATGACAACATACAAACCATTTTTTTTTCACATTCAAGGGGAAAATTTTCATTACCCCAACGTGTCCATGACTGGATTTGGGTTCTTTGACATGGAAATATTTATAATTAAAAAATCTAAAAAAATAAAAAGGTTCAGTGCATGTTATACTATAAACATTTACAGTAAAAAAACATGTGGTATTTGGTGATCATTGGTAAATGCAGAGACAATAATAAGGAATATAAATGTGTCCAAGAGCAATTTTCTCATCCTCCGTAACAGTTTTCAATCATTGTTTAAGCCCTCAAGGAACTAACATTTAAAAAAATTGTAAGGGACATAATTGACTGTGACACACAAGATGGCTACCAGGTAAGCAGTTCTTATTTTTTTTTCTCCAGATAAAAGATGAACATTTGTTTGTTATAGTACCTAGACAACTTTTAAGTTCTCATCGAAACTTGAGTTTGTAAATGCATATACTGTATTTAATGTAATATCATGTTGCAGTAATTATCATTTCTTATAATGATAATCTAAAAATGTTAATAATTCTATAGGAAATATTTGTTTAAATCTTCTAAAAATAATGCGGTTATAGTAAGTTCAGACATTAATCTAATATGTGCAAAAAAATTGGCTTCAAAGGCTTTTAAAAAATTCTGATGCTGGGACACATTATAAATCTGGATTTCGTGAGAATCACCCATACCTTGTTATAATGGTTATGTTACTAACTTAAAAAAATAAATAAAAATCAGCATGCTACAGTACATCAATTTTTTTTATTTAGTAGATTTTACTGTGGGAACTTTGTACTCTTCAATTTAAGTTTTATTTTTATTATTAATCTATTAATGCATTTTTTGTTTGATGCTTAATTTTATTTATCAAAAATATTGAACTCAAACAATATTTGGAGGACCCCGGTAATACCACCACAATAAATGATATGTAGTGTACTGTATGATGACCTAAAAATGTATACTCTTATAAGTTTATCCAAAAGTCCATCACTTAACTCTTTCCCAGCCATTGACGAGATATCTCGTCAATTAAGAGAAAACGCTTCCCTGCCAATGACGCGATTTTCCGTCTTTCCGCAATACCGCTATTATCCATCAGGTGGCTCCCTTCCGCAACTTGTTAAACCCGGAAGTATTGCCCTATGGCAAGCGGCTGCATGTTCGTGTCTGTTTTAAAGATCGCTCTGAATGGGATCTCTATGAAAAGTCTGTCACAAAAATGGAATTATCTCTGCTTTTTGATCAAAATGTGGAGGGTCTGTTCTTTCATTTGGTATATTGTATGTTTATATATTTAAAGAAGAACATTTTCTGGAAGGCATTAAACTTTGGTGAAAATCATGAAAAACGCTGGCGCTGGCTGGCAACTTTTTTTTAAAACCCTGGCGGTGAAAGAGTTAAGAAAGACTGCAATGTGCTGAGTGCAAATAAGACTTATATAAAAAGTTATAAGAGACATTAATACATACCAATAGTACAGTGCTCTCCCTCCCAACCGGGCTGACAGACACATTGCCCATCCCTGCACTCGCCATGTTCTTCACAGATTGGATGGCATGCCTGTCTGTCACAAGCTGGCCCCTCCCACCCTTCCTCGCATTGGCACCGCCCGGCAACACACACACTGTGGCTACTGCAAGCGACAGGGCACACCTCTAGAATAAGAGAGCGAGAGAAAAAGAGAAAGATCATCTATCACCATCTACTCTTGACTTCCCTACCATCTACTCTGACTTAAAAATCAAAACTAAGGAAGGGATCTCTTTAATTGTGATGAACGAGTGTAAATAGAGGACTTGAAAACATCCTCTCTACACTCCAAGCCTTTATCGATAGCCTGCTTTATTATAGTCTATACTCTTTAGAGGACCAAAAGTCCAAGCGATGCGGTGTGGTTTTGAATTCATGATGGAGTTTATCACGGTTTAATGACAAAAACACTTTCCCTGAACCGGTAAGATATCTCTGCTCTAAGGCCCTCAGACAGGATGACACTGTCTTCACACTTACTAACAGGATTAGTGCCGGGTCAAAATGAGATGACAGTTTTCATATCTTAAAACTTGCTTTAAATCAGCTGCCAGATTTTTCTTCTGTAAGCGTTTAGTTTGGACAGCTTCTTTTCTTTCGCTCGAAGTGTCTCATAACGTTCAAAACAAATTATCTTTGCTGTTCCATAAAGCACATCGGACGGGATTTCTCCTTCTTAATCACAAGCAAGATATAACTGTCTAGAAATAAAAGATAGGGCTTTAAGTCAAAATGTTTATTAATACAGACATTATCAATTTAAGCGCTCTTTCATGGGAACGGCCAGTTTCGAGCTGTAATATTCATGCATTTTGATATATATTACATTTTTTAAATCTAATATTTCATAAATGCTTTCATATTCTAGCCAGTGGCCAGTATGCTGTGTTACAAAATCCTAAAGCAAAGAGAAGTTTCTCTGCAATAAAACAGTATTCGTATTTAAATATCATTACAGTTAAGCAGGAAATGTGGAAGCTGATATATAATAATGCATTTCCTCACGATCCCCCATCTGTAAAACACAACTGATGAAATTCTACAGTCCTGCAGCATTTATTTCCAAAATCAATCTGGCTATAAGAGCAAATCCGTTTTCGGAAATTTCTCCCTATTAAAGAAAGTACTTTCTTTTTTTTGTAATATATATCACATTACAATTAATGGCCGATCCATACTATTGCACCTAGGGCCCTACTTTACTCTGTCAGACAAGAGCCGAACTAAATCTTGAGTTTTGAGGTCAATAGTAACTGAATCAAACCAATAATACTAGAAACTTTTCCTTTAAAAAATGGCGTTCAAGACTCGAATTACGAATGTAAAGATAAGTGAGCAATGCATGTAACAGGGTCTCAGAATGCAAAGACTAAAGATATAAGCGATGCGTTATTTTAAAACATATTTTTTAAACACTCTCAGAAATAAAGGTACAAAGCTGTCACTGGCACCCTTTGAAAATGGCGTAATATGTACCATTTAGGTACATGTACTGTAGGGCTGTTGCATATAACAGTTTTTTCTATTCATCGCAATGCTAATGTGAACGATTACTGCATCGAAGCATAAAAACAAAAAGTAGATTATTAAAAAGCCGTGCTCACACACATCACTCTCACGCGCATCTTTCTTTGTCTCTTTATCTCTATTTCTATGTCTCTTTCTCTTTCATTTTGGAATCCATTTATGCTGATCTCCGGGTCTGGCGCTAGCACTTTTAGCATAGCTTAGCACAATCTATTGAATCTGATTAGACCATTAGCATCGTGCTAAAAAATAACTAAAGAGTTTCAATATTTTTCCTATTTAAAACTTGACTCTTCTGTACATTGTGTACTAAGATTGACAGAAAATTAAAAGCTGCGATTTTCTAGGCCGATATGGCTAGGAACTATACTCTCATTCTGGCTTAATAATCAAGGACTTTGCTGCTATAACATGGCTGCAGCAGGCGTAGTGAGATTATGCAGTGCCTGAAAATAGTCCCCTTGGTTACTTTCAATAGCAGGGGAATATTTTCGGGCACTGCATAATATCACTACGCTTGCTGCCACCATGTTACATCAGCAAAGTCCTTAATTATTACGCCAGTTTGAGAGTATAGTTCCTAGCCATGTCTGCATAGAAAATTGCAACTTTTCCTTTTCTGTCGGTCTTAGTACACAATGTGACTACAGAAGAGTCAAGTTGTACATAGGAAATATATTGAAACTCTTTAGTTATTTTTTAATGGTCTAATCAGATTCAATGGATTGTGCTAAGCTATGCTAAAAGTGCTAGCGCCAGACCTGAAGATCGGCTGAATGGATTCCAAAACTGTAAGAATCAAATGTTTACAGTAACTCTAGGGGAGCTGAAAATGAGCATTTAAAAAAAAAGTGGAATGTCCCTTTAAAGATGCCACATTGCATCTCAAAGCGATACAAGCCATATCAGTAAAGCACGCACCACTGAAGCAGAATTTTAATGCGGGGTTTTGACAAGAAGTAAAAGTGTGAGAGAGACAGACTTACCTGTGAATTTATATTAAAATTAAAATGATAAAAAATGAGGATGTAAAGGTTGTGATGCATTACAATGCATTGGGATATCAGATCGAATAATTGACATAATAACCATAATTAAATCTTGACTAGTGACGATTCAAACCTCTATGCAATGGCATACATTTGGTACCTTTGAGGTACTAATACTTGTATGCACCCTTTAGGTACTAAGTTGTTCTTTATGAAAGGGTACCGCTCTACTGACATAGTCTTGCATTTTGTGAGAGTGTTTAAGTGTCCTGAGATATCACATTTATCACATCAACAGCTATACTGTAAACAAAAATGTATCAGCAACTGTGCTCAGTTTGTTTTTTAGCCAACCCTAACTTCACATGCAGTAAAAAAGAACAGTGAAAAGCTGAATTCTTGCCCGTCTTTGAAAACAACGACCTCCATGTGCCAGCTTGTGTGCATGTCTTTATGGGCAGAGATCTGGAAAGTTGGCATGTCTATTTCAAAGACTAGACTTTGCCAGATTTTGCTTATAGAATCCTTTAATGGAGATCAACCAAATGATACAACCAAGAAAAATGCATGATCCACCAAACACATGTTAAACATGAGGGTAAATAACTAGGGATGCACCGATATAAAATTTTTGTGCCAAAACTGATATTCGTTTACTTCGAAATAACATTTGCTGATACGCTAGATACAAATAGTTTAGCATTTTACTCCTTGATGCAAAGTATTATGTCATGAAATCCTAGAAGTGCAGGGCGTACAAACTGCAGTTCTGTTGTCCTAGTTGCCAATTCAAAATAATCAAGGAGTTAAGTGCTGATGCGTTTTTCCGCCCCTTTTAAATGCTAGGATATAATTTGCCTTAATCATCGTCTGTCTTTAAACAATCAGCCGATGTTCGACAATAGAAAAGTGCTCTGCTTATTTTAGGCAGACATATCGATGCATCCCGAGGAATAATTTAACAAGACTTTAGAGCATGTGTGACCCTAGACCACAAAACCAGTCAAAGGGGTTAAAGGACAAGTTGGTATTTTACATTTAAAGCCCTGTTTTCAGATTGTTTATGGTGAAATAGAACGGTTTTGACTGAAATTTCGACATATGCGGCTGCCCTGAGAAATTTCGGATGTTTGTGTTTCACCTCACACCTCTACAATATGTTTAATGGTGCACTGGAACAATCCTTTCTAAAATGCATTAAACTTTCGTTTACAAAGACGTGAAACTCACCGAGTGGTCAGGGGTGTTCACTGATATGCTCACACAAAAATCGCTGCAAAAGATGCTTTCCAACAGCTGTTTTAGCGTTCGTTGTTAACTTGTGGACCTATTTTTCCAAACGCCTCACACCCGTACATTCTTCCGCCTAGAGCTTGAATAATAAACACTCCAGCCCAGGTGGTGGAGCTAATCCGCCATTGCCAATTGCAAGAATAGAAACAAAGTTCCCGGCGCGGAGTAATACGTACATCACAGCACAACTAATACAAGTCAATGGAGTTGGCAATAACTACGATAAAACCTGTTGGAATGCGTATTTTGCAGCGATTTTTGTGTGAGCATACCAGTGAACACCCCTGACCACTCGGTGAGTTTCACGTCTTTGTAAATGAAAGTTTAATGCATTTTAGGAAGGATTGTTCCAGTGCACCATTAAACCCATTGTAAAGGTAGGAGGTGAAACACAAACCCCCCAAAATTCTCGGGGCAGCCGCATATGTCAAAATTTCATTCAAAACCGTTCTATTTCATCATAAACAATCTGAAAACAGGGCTTTAAGTCTAAAATACCGAACTTGTCCTTTAATTATTTAAAAAATTGAGATTTATACATCATCCATATGTGAATAAATAAGCTTTCCACTGATGCATGGTTTGTTAGGATAGGACAATAGTTGGCTGAAATACAACTATTTAAAAATATAAAAATATTAAAAATTGTCCAAGTGGTCCAAATGAAGTCTTTAGGAACATATATTATTATGATAAATACATTTTTTGATCTTTACTTAATATCCGTCAAAAATTTGTAATTGTGACCCATACAAAGTATATATATATATATATATATTTTTTTGCTATTGCTACAAATATACTAGTGCGACTTATGACTGTTTTTTTGTCCAGGATGACATATGAGAAAACAACACAAAACTGAACATTTCCGGAAACACTGAGGAAGGGAACAATAATGCAAAACTAGAATATAGGGACTTAACATTTACGCATTTGCCAGAGTGCATTCAAGCTCCTGTAAACATTTGAGCAGTATTAGCAGTGCATTCACTGGGAATCTAATCCATACACTTGGTGCTGTTAGCGTCATACTCTACCAGCTGAGCTACAGGAAAGCTTACATTTCAAAACAAGTGATACAGGACACCCATCGAGCCTGTCACAGCACATTAGTATGTGTTGATGATAACTCACCGACAGAGCAGTCATCTCCGGACCAGCCCTTCTCACACACGCACACCCCTGTCTGGAGTTGGTACGATCCGTGACCTGAACATTGCTCTTTACAGGCAGGAAGGGCCGTTTCACAGCTTTCACCACCCCAGCCTGCCGAACACACACACTCGCCGCGCACGCACACACCCCGACCTGAGCACAACGGGTCCGTGCAATCCACTACAGACACAGACAGACACAACAAAATAAAAGATGTGCCCATTAAAATTTGTTTAGAGCTGCATGCAGGTGTTGCGGGAGAGAGAAAGAGGGAGAAAAAAGAGAGAGAGAGAGAGAGAGAGAGAGAGCATAAAAAATGGCCAACAACTTCTCTAAGTCTTACTGACATAACATTTCCACTATAAAATTAATCAGAGATTATCATTAAAATGGCTGTAATGCAAATGATTTACTGTATACCATTTCATTAACTCTTATTTCATTAAAATAATTACAATAAAATATCTAGCTCTATAAGCTGTACCCAGATTTCATGTAGATTAAAGCCGATATTATGATAAACAGGTTTTCATTTAGTTAACACTCAGATATTTATGAATGCAAAGAAAGATTGTTTCAGTAGATGTAGCTGACAATCATTCTGAAAACATCTTGTATTCCCAAGTCATTCGTTTGTTCGTGATTTCGTTCATTTATTTATTCATTCATTTAATTATTCAAGAGAATTTGTCTGTATTTCTATTAAACATTTCACATTATTTTTTTATCTGATCGTGCTGAACCATTTACTGTACTGTAGGTAACCGGACTGAATTTCTGAAATAAAGGACGCATTTACCTGTGACCACGTTGAAAAGATAACAGATGAGTATAATAAAATAAATGTGTATCAGTTTTGCCGACTCTTTATCCTAATAATAAAAAATCAGTAGCACATACACTAGTATGCATGCACACCTTAAAAGAATGAGAAAGACATTCGTGTACTGTAGCTTTCAATTACACTTGCAACCATGTTCACTTTAGTCTGTGTATGTGTGTGTGGATAGATGGGAAAGGTGCTTGATGGAAAAGCTAATTTGGTGGATGGATCTACATGGGATTAAATTGAGTCTCTCTCTCACACACTCTCTGTCTCTCTCTCTATCACTGAAATTGCGGCAATGAATTTTCAGCTTAATGGGCAGAGGAGAAAGTGTGTTTAAAATCCAATTACAGAACATTCATCATAAACAAGCTGTGGAGATGGACTAGGAACTCTTACCACACTTACACTCAGTGATGGTCATGTAGAAGATAATAGCTATTCGTGCTTCCGACTTAATCCTTCCATCTATACATAAATGCTGTCCGTCAAAAACTGTATTTTTTGGAAAAACATGAGCGTTTTGTGATTTGTGAGGTGTGTTAACTTAAAGGGGTAATTCAGCCAAAATTGAAAATTTTGTCATTTACTCATCCTCATGTTGTTACAAACCTGTATACATTTATTTGTTCTGCTGAACACAAAGGAAGATATTTGTGATGAAGCGGGAAGCATAAGAATCATTGACTTCCATAGTATGAAAAAAAAACATGGAAGTCAATGGTGATCAAAAACGGTTTGGTAAATGAATGACATTTTATTTGATATGGACATAGCAATTACATTGGACAAACCAGATGTATTGTTTGAGTTTTTTAGTGCTAATTCGCAACTTTTTTAAATAAATAAATAACAAACAATGCTTAAAATATCTTCCTTTGTGTTCAGCCGAACAAAGTAATTAATACAGCTTTGTAACAACATGAGGAATGACTTTTATTTTTATAAAGTACATTTTATTCTATTTAGGTTTAAGATATTAACAAGAATATCCACTGGACATCGGTTATTCTCGTCTTTGGTAGCTAATGAAGGCTTTATGTTTCATGTCAGCATAAAGCATACAGAACCGGAAGCGATCCACAATGTTTAACAGGAATACGAAAAGAAGTTGCACATATACACTAGTAGGTTTTTTTTTTTTAGAAAAACATTCCAGAATTTTTCTCAATAGTGGACTACAATTGAACCCAACAGTTTGAAGGTTTAAATGACATCCTGTTTCACTAGATAAGACCCTTATGCCTCGGTTGGGATCATTTAGAGCCCTTTGAAGCTGCATTGAAACTACAGTTTGGACCTTTAAACTATTGGGTTCAATTGAAGTACACTATATGGAGAAACTCAAAAAATGAACTTTCATGCCGCCATTGACGAGATATCTCGTCAATCAAGAGAAAACGCTTCTCTGCCAATGACGAGATTTTCAGTCTTTCCGCAACACCGCTATTATCCACCAGGTGGCGCCCTTCCGCAACTTTTTAAATCCGGAAGTATTGCCCTATGGGAAGCGGCTGCATGTCCGTGTCTGTTTTAAAGATCGCTCTTAATGGGATCTCTATAAAAAGTCTGTCACAAAAATGGAATTATCTCTGCTTTTTTGCTCAAAATGTGGTGTTTTTGCAGAAACCTACCCATATTCAAAAGCTGATTACAAAAGAACCACTGAAGGTAGGATGAAATTTGGTATATATCATTTGGTATATTGTATGTTTATATATTTAAAAGAGAACATTTTCTGGAAGGCATTAAACATTGGTGAAAATCATGAAAAACGCTGGCGCTGGCTGGCAACTTTTTTTAAAAAACACTGGCGGTGAAAGAGTTAATAATTATTTGTTCAGCCAACATAACATTGTTGCATAAACGTAACAGATTAATAAAACCAATACATGCATCTCATTGGCTGAGGATTTTGCAGTGTATTATGGGTAATTGTTGTTCTGGCACCCTCTTGCAGAAGTGTAACCCCATAAGATGTTGACAGAATATTTTTAATTAAACCCAACATTTCATTTTTTTGAGTGTGAAATGTTTTTCTCAAAAAACTTAATTTCTTTTTGACTTAAGAAAGACATAAACATCTTGGATGACATGGGGTTAAGTACATTTTCAGGAAAAATTCTTATGGAGGTGAACTAATTCCTTAATACATGTGGCTGTAGGTGCTCATCAATTGTATTCATTTCTATCAGTCTTGGTGTGTGAGACCCATACCTTGCTCACAGTTATCGCCCTTGAATGCGGGAGCACAAACACAGAGTCCGTTGACACATTCACCATTGTTGGAGCAGGTGGGATCAATGCATTGGCCTTCCTCCACCTCACACTCCGCCCCCTTCCAGCCAGTGTGACACACACAAACACCTTTCTCATAATCTCCATTGCCACTACAAAGTACTGGACAAGAGTCTGACACAAACAGATCATGTTCGTTAGTTACATTGTAAAACTGTAAGTCTATTGTATATGTTGTGTATCATTGTGTGATTATGCAGTGTTGAACAATTATTATTATGCTGTGTAGCATTGTTTAATTGTCATGTGCATTATTGTCTGATTGTGATTAGGGTTTATATTATGTCATTATGTTGCATATTATTATGCGATTGCGTTGTATATTTTTATATGATTGTGTTAATGTTTTGTATCATTATGTTATTATGTTGTATACCTTTGGAACAATCTGGCCCAAGGAAGCCAGTAAAACAATGACAGTGTCCGGCAACGCACTCTCCATTGCCATTGCAGTTAGTGGAACAACCATCTAGTGTTTCTAAACACACAAACACAATTAAATTCACTAAGCAATTCAATAAATCCGATGGCTGGGTTTCGACTATATTTGTGAATCTAAAGCAAGCATTTTTCTAACAACCATCATTATGCAGTAATTAAGTTCGTATTAAAAAGAAAAAACTATTAAAATCAATTAAAAAGAAAAAATAAATAAATAAGTAACAGCTGTGCTCTCCAGCACGGCCTTACCTATGGGGGTGCTGTACACTACCACCTGTTCCATCTTACGCCCATCATTATAGAAGGCCAGGTACCAGGTGCCAACGTCTAGGTATTCCACAAAACCCGTCTCCTGCAGAGCAGACATGAGCAGGCTGCGCGGTGGAGGATTCGGGATTTTGGCATTCCGTGAGTCTTGCTTTATCAGCTGTCTTCCGTCCAGTAACTTCACAAAGTCAAACTAAAGATAAAGGTGAAAGTTATATATGTATCTAATCTAAACATGAGTTGGCTCGTCTCCAGCATGACACATCTCAACAACTTGTTTGTATACAAAACAAAACTGCCTTGCTCTCTCAATAATTCCTTACTTTTTTATCTCCTTATTGATTATAATTTAAATTTTAGTACGCTTTGTTGGCAAGAGAGTAACTGCACAATTGTATTTCCAGTGTCTGTATCATAAATGCATAAAATGAGGAATTGTGCAAAGAAAATGAAAACATACTAGAAAAGCATTAAGAAATACATAGGCTATATTATTACACGTCTCATTGGAATGCTTGATTCTGATTGGCCAGTCGCAACGTGCAGGTTTGTTATTCCCAGATAACAACAGTTCAAAACTAATAACACACGCTAACCCGAATCCTACAAATCATTCTGACAAGTACAGTTTAATAATACACACAATTAAATATAAATATGTCCTTTAATAACATAAATGACAATTTACAAATGATTAAAGCAAATACTGTGTACGTGACATTTGAAGGCCTTAAATGCCTCGAAAAAGGTCTGCATCCATTAAAAATGAGCAAATAAAATATTTCAAATCAATATTTAATGTTCCTACCAAACTTAATGATGTTAAAAGCATAAAATATTGTAAAATGAAGCTAATAAAAAAATTATAATTAATGTGCAATTCAATTTATTATAGTTTATTTCTCACATATGTTTATCACAGATACAACTTGTATTATTAAAATGTAGGTCTGATCAGCTTTCGTTAGAATGTGCAAGTAATAACATAATAATACAAAAAAACTACAATAATAATATTAAAAATCTAATGCCATGGTTACACTAGACCGGGGTCTCCAACAGGGTGCCTGCGGCTGTGAGTCTGTGAGGTGCCCGCCAAAGCACATTCTATTAATAGTCTCAATTGTAATATTTATTTATTACATTTTTTTGCTTGGCTTGGTTTAATTATGTTAACATTTGAAATAATACTAAAACATATCAACAAGTAAAATAAAATAAAATCAACAAGTAAAACTAAAAAGTTTTGAGTAAACTATTTAAAAAATTTGCCCTCGATATTGTTTTATCCATTGTGGTAGCCCTTGCCAGGGTTTCTACACCTTAGTTAACTTCAAGTTCAAGGACCTTTTAAGGACTTAATGTGAGGACAAATTTCAAGTGAGAGCAAGGTTACATCGTGTTACCTTTTAAGATACCTTTCGAGGGAACTTGCGCTGCGTCACTGTGGTGACACTTTGGGGACGCCTCCAGGGGTAAGTGCATCTGAATGTGTATATCAAATTCAACCAATGGTGAGGCTTAACGAAAAAGAAAGGGTGACGCGGGAGCCAGAAAGTATAACGCTATCTGAAATATTGCCAAAGACGGCGTTACAGGGACGCAGGAAGTATGGCAAGGGAGACGCAGCGTCTCGTTCCCTTCACAGGGAACAACAGTTACATATGTAACCTGAGATGTCAAACACAACTATGCAAAAAAGCATTTTGGTATGAATCAACATTCGCATACAGAAGATATAAGCATTTAAAGCGAACAGTTTATCACGTGTGCTTAAAAAGTCTAGAATTTTTATGATATTATCCTACACTACACACGGAATAATATGTTTTTTTTCCAGAAAACTTCTTGCATAAAATAGATTTAAGCACTTTCAATGAACTGTATCTATGTATGTATATTTTTAAAAACTTCCCAGGTCCTTGACTTTTTTCCCCCAGATTCACATACTTTCAAGGATTTCAAGGACCCGTGGGAACCCTGCCTTGCTCACAAAAAGGTTGGAGAACCTTGCACTAAACGTTTCATTCCATTGACTTCCATTCACATGCATACGAATGCGGTAGACAGGAACGCAAGCTCACGCCTAAAAATTCGGCAGATCCAAAGTTAAAGTTTAGCAAATACTGACCTGCAAATTTGTATCACGTAAAGATGTGACCAATAGATGATTGATATGTCACAGCATGACCTTTTCAGGTGGGAGAAAAATACCTTTAGCGCCCAATACAAGTGCAAGCATGCCGGAATCGATGATGTGTAAATAAAAACAATACTTATGTGATATCATATACAGTAATACATGCATGAATCTATGCAGAAATGTACCATGACTAGGGTGACTGCGACATAAACAGAAAATAGGAATCTGGATAGAAATATAAGAAAACTAGGAGTCAAGAGAGTACCTAACAGAATTTAAACTAATGCAAGCTGTGCTAGAGTTAATTGTGATAGAGCACAAGCCTACCGATAAAACATTTCTCTCTCCATCAAACCATCTCCTATTGTGACATTGTGACCCATATACGCAGCCTAAACCAGCACTGATTACCTGCACATGCTGCGATATGAGAGAAGCAAGCATCCAGTTTGAGCAAACACCGCCAGACACCATTAAAATCACATATATAAATCTGGACCCACTGCAGATATGAAATATGTTTGCATCCAGGAGTTTATGGCTCACCATCTGCGTTCGTTTGAGTCAGTATGACTGCGTTCAGTGTCTGTCACATCACCCCGCACTACCGTGTCACTGTAACCGGAATGAATCCATCACCAAGGAAACTGGAAAAGATATGCACGTACCGTATGCGTGCTCTCTGTGTTTTGGGGGGCATTGCCGCTGTTTAGACAGAGCTGTTACAACCATCAGAAACATCAATGAGCGGCGTTCTCCAAGGCACTACAGAACCCTCTGGCTATAATGAGTCCCTCTCCACCCCCGAAGTCACTCTGGAAACTGTGGAGCCACTGAAGCCCCATCGACTGTAATGACTCTTACTCTGACAGGCAGGAGCCAGCAGGGCAGGAGCCCCACTGCTTTTAATGACAGCCAGAGAAACTGAGGAACGATCGCGGGAGCCGCCGTGGAGTTGACAGTCTCGGTGCAGTAGCGATCTGTCAGGCCTCGCCGAACACATACACACATGCAAGCCAGACGACGTACAGAAGCTGTGTCTGCGTAAACATCTCTATTCCGCCGCACGTACGCACAATGGAAGCCTTTTCATTAAGCGAGAACAATTAACCAGTCTTCGTGCTTTGTCTCCGCCTACATATGAGAGCTCGTATGCAAATGAGGTGCAAACCAGAAGCCTTAAATTGAATTACACCGGGCTCTAATTTCTTGAGCAAAGTGAATGGTTAATCTCGGATGATATCCTGAATAATGAGATGTAATTAGCATGTTGGGGTCGTCTGAAGCACCTTGTTAGATACGCTGCCGATCCCGCTTGTTATCTGCCAGTCATAACAATATGCACTTACACAACGTTTATCAACAACAACAATCTTAAACTCAACGATGCACAAGTCTAATACATGCAAATGCATACAGTACTGTTATGTATACACATATACACAAAACAACTTTTTACTATATACTGTATTGTGATAAAGTCTGGCCACCACAATCTTTGATGTTTTATCAGTTATAATGACCAAAAAAAAAAACATTTTCTTCAGGCATCAGTCAGTATTTAGTGTGACCTCTCATGGCATTATGCACATCTTGAGCTCTTTTGAGGAGATTGAAGTCCTGAAGTCATTAGTTTAGAATTAGAAATTTGGGTGTAATTTCATTAAGGTTTAAGGGAGCTTGCAGATTCCTGCTGTTGCTCAAGTGTAAGGGGAGCTCACGCTAAATAGTTCAGATACTTTAGATTATAATTTTTTTTACATTTTTTATACTGCATACAAATTTAAATTATTATTAATTTTGATTTAATATTTATTTTCACATTTTTTAAAGATACAAACTTTTAAGAACTACAGAGAACGGCTGGTTTGGACAACAGCCATCAACTTCCCAGGTATATGAAGACAATATTCTAAATTACAACCTAAAGCAGTGGTTCCCAAACTTTTTCAGCGTGCGGCCCCCCTTGTGTACGGTGCATTCCTTCGCGGCCCCCTAAAGAAAATTTGTGACAAAAAACTGTTCTAAAACTCAACATTTTAATAAAAAACATTAAATTATACAAAAAAGTAGTGCTTTTGGTTAGTAGCCTTATTTTTTTAGGTTTAATTACACAGAATTCATGATAAATTAATGTATTTCATAAAATGTCATAAAAATGAGGCCCACCTGGCACCATCTCGCGGCCCCCCGGGGGGCCCCAGCCCCCAGTTTGAAAACCACTGACCTAAAGGAATACACCAAAAAAGGGCGTGACCTTGTTCCGCTTTCACTGAGAAGAGCAAGATTTGCGTTAATAGAGTGTTTTTGTTGCCATGCCACCGAGACGTTATTTTCATCCCAGAGTCAAATCCGGGATTGTTTGGCCTTTTGTTTTGCATTTGATGAGGACAGCTTCCGCAATCTGGCGAGACATTTTCAGAAAAGGTGCGCTAAGCTTCTGTCGTCAAATCACGAATCTTTACGTATTTTTGAAGGATGGACTTCATAGAACGAGGAAGACATCAGCCCGTTTTTAGGACAGTGAAAACAGCAGTATAGAGAAAAGTAATTTGTGTGCAAATACAGCGCTTTTTCACACAGGAAACATGAACACATGTTATATTGTGCACCGTAAACACAATCAAAGCTTCGAAAACCCAGGGAAAATGGTTTATATCATTAGACCCAAAGCAAAACTTGACATGTAAGTATTTTCAAATATTGAAAAACACTTTAAAGGTACTGTATGGGTTTTTAGCGGCATCTAGTGGTGAAATTGCAAATTGCAACCAACCTCAATTTCGAAACGCAATGAGCAGCTACGGTAGCTACCACAAGACAATCATGTCATCATCTGAGACAACGTAGGAACAAAACGCTCTGTAGAACAGTTTGTCCATTAATTCTGTACCCGCCATTGACAAGTTAACTCGTCAATTAAGAAAAAGCGCTTCCCTGCCAATGATGAGTTTTTCCGGCAATCCGTATTTCCGCTTTTATCAACCAGGTGGCGCTCTTACCCAACTTATAAAACCGAGAAGTATTTCCTTAGGGCAAACAGTTCAAACTCTGTATATGTTTTGAGAATCACTCTGAATCTGATCTCTATCAAAAGTTCTTCACAAAAAGTGTTTTTTTGTTTGTTTGTTTTTAAAGCAGATGGTCTGTTATTTCATTTGATATATTGTATGTCTATATATTTAAAGAAGAACATTTTCTGGAAGGCATTGAACTTATGTGAAAATCATAAAAAAATGCTGGTGATTGCGGCAGGGAAAGAGTTAATGGCTACTGTAGAAACTAGGATTGTAACGGTTCTTGGAAAAAATCAAACCGTCCCGTTATCCTCCCATGGTTCGGCATGTACTTGCACCGCAGTGCACCATGTTTGATTTGACCACACATTTCTAATAAAGTTTGCTGAAAAAACAATGCATAAAACCATTAATGTATGGTTTTGAATAAGCTCTGCGTGTTTTTACGTGAGAGTACCTGTCCAATCAACTCGTAGTATGCAAATCTGTTGCGGACCGTTTAGCGCGAAGAAAAGCCGCTAATAAGCCACCGCTAGCTTCATTTAAGTCTACAGCAGCAGCGATGCTCAAGAAAACGTGGACAAAAGTGTAAAATTCGTGAGTGCCGTATGCTCAAGGCAATACATCTAATATGACGAGTCGCTTATTGCGCCATCATCACCAGGGTGTTGTTGAAAGCATGCGATCGCAGGTGAGTCCGAAACAGCACACATTGCCTTATGTGTTTAAATGTTAACAAACTGATCTTTATGTTCATTTTTAAGTTACTGTATGTTGGTACATGTAGTATAATAATGCAAGTGCTCTTAAGTGAAAATTTTGATTTTGGCAGAGGTTAAAAACTGTTTGGTTTTATTTTTGTAAAGAAGCCTGTTGTGACCAAAGTGTTAGGTGTTTGTAACCCAATAAATAATTTTATTTTCTTGGAATTTGACAGTAGCCTTCTCGTCCCCATAAACATACGCACATCGAAACCGTGACCCTAAAACCATGACACGCACCAAACCATGAGTAATTTGAACCGTTACACCCCTAGTAGAAACATGACGGTGTGAAATGGCGACTTTCATGTTAGGTGACCGGCGTTGTAGATAAAAACGGCTCATTCTAAGGTAATAAAAACAATACCGTTTATCATGTTAGGTCTTTATGCACCACTGATAATATAGTTATGTATATTATATTGCATTTCTTTAAGAGATCTTTCTAAAAGTTACAAATTGCACCTTTAAATGTACTCGCATATCTGTTTTCTAATTTTGTGTTAGCGTGTAAAAAACGTGGCCTTGGCAAGTACAGCTGTACTTTAAAACAAACACATTTGGAAACTATATATTAGTAAGAACTTCTCATATGCAGTAGTTTTTTTATACTAAGATCATTTTTTATCACTGACTTTTATTACTATTCTCTACCCCTAAACCTAACCCTCAATTTATTTTTTACATTCACACTTATTCATTTAGTAGATGCTTTTATCCAAAGCAACTTACAAATGAGAGAGCATTTAACATTTTGTCCCTGGAATGGGGTCTCAAATAACTCTGAAATACTTAAGACCACTTTATATGTCCCCACATATTAGTTTAACCACATTTTTGAAGATTTGGCCCTAATAAGCGTACACAAAAACACGTGCACACAGAAAAATTATTTATGAGTTATAAATATTTAAAGAATATTACTGGGCTTGGGAAACAATGTGCGTATATTAGCTTGTGGTTACCTGCGTGTGAGTGGGTGGTATATTCCTCCTCCCGTAGATGCCCAGCAGGGCGTCCCGTGTGAGCGAGATGTTGAACTTGACATACTCAGGGTGGTGAACCGTGATGTGAAACCTCCAGAAGAGTCCAGGAGGAATCGCCTGGACCAGCTGTGTTCCGACGGCCACCTCTCCCCTCTCTATCACCCTGCCCCGCTGTATCACCTCTTTATCTATCAAGACAAACCAAATCAACAAAATAACATTACATTTCTTTCATCACAAAAAAAAAAGAGTTGATAGGACCGAGCATTTACCTTGCATAGCTGTAAACAGCTTTAGTTAAGATAAAGACAATAATATTAACCATTATGTCAGGTACACAACAAATTGCAAGTGTTTCAATGGCGTTTAATGTAACCCATCCCACTGAACTCAACCACACAGAGTACAGCATACAAAGTAAACTTTTAAAGGTATAGCGGAAGATTTTCCCAAATTATTTAAAAGAACCGCCCCTCGATATTTTTTAAAAAATGCTCCCGAGAGGGAACGCCTGTTAAACGCGTGCACGAGACAGAGAGAGAGCGTGCAGGAGCTCAGTTCTTCTCTTCGCTCTGTTTACAAGTTTCTGTCGGCATGTTTACCGTGTCTGTGCGGTTCGTGACTTGTGCCAGGGCTAGCATCGCAAATCATAGCTTACATCAACTTTTACCAGCAGTGATTTTAAATGGATTTCTCCAAATAGCATGACAAAATGTACCTTTCCAGTAGAAACTTCGCGTGGGAAGCCCAACCTGTCCTTTAGCTCACGCCAGCGTGTGAAATAGTCTCCCATAAACACTCTGGTCTTGTTTCTTTATTTATAGTCCTTTCTCTTCTTGTCATACAATTCGTAGACACTTTTTCTCTTGTGACCCTCAGACATTTTGAAAAAAACACAGTGAGAACGCGACCTTCAATGAATGGTTGAAACCGTAGCACAACACACATACACGTGAAAGTGCGCATGTGCAGAAAGCAAACGTAGAGGCGAGCACGTGCGACGGTTATACGTCAACATATAATCAGAATGATTGATATCTGGGATGACCAATAACAGTGATGATCCACCCGGAAAACGAAAATCTTCCGCTATACCTTTAATATAGCATTTATTGTTTAATTTTATAGTGCATATTAATATAAAAGAGATTTTACTTTGTCATTGTGTTTAACTATTTTACAACAAATGGGGACCGAGGCTTCAAAAGAGAAGCACTGGCACCCTTAAGCAGTAGGCCTACATTAGACTAATACACTATTTAAATGTACCTGTTGTATAAAACTAAGCATTTGACAGCAGGTAAATCATAAACTTTCATCTTTTGGTTAACCGTATCCTTTATTTTTAGGTTTGGGATATGGGTTAAACTAAAAATGATGCAACCAAGCTCAGGTTCTTTGACGGGCAGCCATAGTAAAGTTATACCGTAGACATAAAAAGTAAAAGAAGAGCGCCTGGAGGCTGCTAGATGAATTTCGCTTCTGATTCTAGCAACACAGACGCCTCTGCGTCCTTTTTAGTGTCAGAAACAATCATGTATTTTTCACAGCTTCAGTCGATGTGAATCAAATGCAATCGTCTACAGGACTCTTTGAAGAGCTTTGCTGACTAGAGTCAAACTCGGGTGACGGCGACGATGAAATGGCACCCGCTGGGACACACGAGCGACCGAACCCTCAATGGACATTCAGCTGGGGGGTGAACTGACATTACCATTCACAGAACAAACACACCTGTGTACAGATACAAACTGGGGTAGAGCAAACTTGTGGTCAAAGATCTGGCTAGAAATAAATGCAGGCTTGAAGCCTTCGAGGGAAATATCTGAACTATCACCATTCTGCCCTTCAGCAAGTCCCTTATGACCTGAAGAAAGAATGTGAAGACATCAGGTGGGTGGACAGGAAACAAAAACGATACGATGGGGCTATATTTACCCTATAGATTAAATGAGTTATAGCGATAGAAGTATGGCTATAGAAAAAATTATACACACTCATTTTAATTAAAGTCAGTGTAAAGTGATAGTAAATATGTGTTTTTCACACCACAGAAAATGTGTTATTAACCACCCAGACAAATTTGAACCATGTAAAACACCCAGTAAATAAATAAGCAAGATTCTCTGCTCTTAAATGCTGGTGGTGGAGTGTCTGCTGTCTGGGCTTATATACCATGGCCACTAGTGGGAAAGCTGCCATCTCTCTCATCTTTTAGATATTGCTACAACCTGAATGGATGCTCGTGATTGTGTTAGGGGCGGGGCTATGGGCAGCGACTCCAGTGCGTTTTAGCCCCGCCCAGATTATCCTGAACAAAGAAAGTGGAAAAACTATTTAACATTATAACTCCGCTACCCAGTCTCACGACATTACATATCTATAGTCACATATTTTTTATTCTTTTTTTGTGATACTGTCACGAATTTCCACGTTTTTTGTGATCGTGTCACAAATTTTCGTGTTTTTTGTGATCGTATCACAAATTTATGTGTCATTGTCATGTATTGGTTACTCAACTGCTTTTTTCTATTTTCAAACCATTGTCGCTTCGGTTTAGGGTTAGATTTGGTGTTTGTTTTAGGATGTCACTTTTTAGTATTGGCTTATACTATTTTTTTCTGATTAAATTTTTTTTATTTTCTGATATTTAAACAGTTGTCACCTGGCGTTGGGGTTAGAGTTGGGTAAGGAAGTCATTTTATGTAAATCTAACCCTAAACCAAAGTGACAATGGTAAGAAAATAGGAAGAAACAGTAAAGTTTCCAATACGTGACAATGACACATAAACAGAAATTCATGATACGATCATGAAAAACAACGGACATTCATGACACGATCACAAAAAGAACAAAAAAATGACGTGACTATAGGTACGTAATTTCATGAGACTGGGCTGCTTCCTGCACAATTCAGTAGTATAGTTCACAGTCATTGTAACATGTTTCAACAATACAGCTGGGAAAATAAGTATTTGACACATCAGCATTTTATCAGTAAGGGGATGTGCGCTATTGACACAAAATGTCCACCAGATGTAGCCATCAAGCCAAATATTGAATTCATAGAAAGAAATCAGAACATTTAACTATACAAGTTGAGTCATAATAAGTAAAGTGAAATGACAGAGAATTCCAAATATTTATTTTCCCCGCTGTACATTTCTAACATTTATAATGTGTTTAGAAACACTTGTCTGAAATTACTTTACACATACTGATGCAGCAACATATTGTTTTGGGTATAAATGATGCAAGAATAAGTTCAAGGCTTTTCACTTAACGCTTGGGTGCCCATGGATCTATAATAATGTAGTGAAGATATAGGGGCAATAATAATCCTTTAGCTCAGCGGTGTCCAAACTCGGTCCTGGAGGGCTGGATTCCTGCAGAGATTTGCTGAAACTTCCCTCAACACACCTGCCTGAAAGTTTCTAGTCTGCCTAGCTGGATCAGGTTTGATTATAATTCTGCAGAGACACCAGACCTCCAGGAGCAGGATGGTACTGTAGAGCATTGTGTCAGCAGCGCAAAGGTTTTGTATACTAATAAAAAATTTATGACTTGAATGCACTGTAAGTCATAAATGTAAATATTAAAATACTTTTACTTTTATAGTATTATAGAAAATTTTAAGTAACACTGTAAGTATGCACTTATTCGAAAACGGCCACTTTAGAAAATGGTTTACCAATTTCACCACAAATAACTTACGTAAGCCTAGGTATGTGTCTGTAATAAATAAATATTTGAAAAGTTTGGTTCCAAAACGCAATAAATCTATTCAGTAAAAACGTGTTTTGCTATACCAAGAAAGTTACAAGATGAAAATCCAAAATTTTCTGTTACCAACTTTCAAATAGCATCTTTAGGTTATAAAAGCATACAAAAATTCAAATTAATAAATTGATTTTTAAAGATTTATTATAAATAAGCATAATTACAAAATGCAATAAATCCATGACAATATTTTTTTTCAAAATGCTATAAATCTATTAAATCAACATATAAATGTGCTCTCATCTTTGCCATGTTATATTCATTTAGTTGAATAGTGGTATACATTGATGTCATTAATCAAAACTAGGGATGCTCCGATCAAGATTTTTGCAGCCGATACCGATCACCGATTTGTAATCTTCGTGATCGGCCGATACCGATTCCGATTTTTTTTTAAAAGCTGATATGCAAGCTCTTTGATGACTGTAACTGTTAAATTTTTTCTAGATAAAATAATACCACGGATGTTGCCTTTGTTATATTACTTGCAGTAATTAGGTATATTATTGTTTTAATAGAGACTCAAATAAATAAGCACAACAAATATTTATTCTGCAAAGAGAAATTTAATATGGCTTTAAAAAAGCTTATGTCTCCTAAAATTACTGAAAATAAAACACTTCACAGTCTGTACTGTATTAATTAAATATACATGCATTCGTATGAAGTATAAAAGTTCTTTAGTCAAGAGCAGAGAGTGATTTTATTGAGAGATGAATTAGGTTACTGCAGCTTTAAGACATGAGAGAGAGAGATCGCTCTGTTCACGTGCACTGATGACAGGCTGCTGTGTGTGGGCGGCGGCATGCAAATAATAAACTTTTGGCATGAGGATGCAATTGTCCGTGATAGATATGTGTTGTATACACTGTTTGATGGGGATGTGAAGACGCCTCGCGCTGTTGACCGGAGCGCGTCCGCATAGAAAATACGCATATCTCTGTAAAGGCAAAGAGAGACATACAAATCTGCACGCCGCACATGAGCAACGGGTTGTAAAAATGCTCGCGCTACATAAAAAATGTCTTTAATTGCAGCCGCATTCAGGATCCTTTTGATGACAAAAGTAAACAGAAAGATCGGTTTATGAGATCGGCAGATTTAGCGAGCACCGATCGAGTCATTTAATGCCATTATCCGCCGATACCGATCGGCGGCCGATCGATCGGAGCATCCCTAATCAAAACACTTACTTTGTCATACTAAGAACGTTGTCGGTGAACTTTTTTGACTGTTGGCTTCGCGTAAAATAATGGAAAGTTTTTCATAAGATCCCCTGGGCTCAATGTGTTAGCATGACAGAAGCTTGATGCTGTCAGGAGAACAAGCAACAGCCGGCATTTTTCAGTCTCCCGAGTGCCTTTTACATAAATTATTAGTTGTTGATGGCTTACGTTTCTTTCCCGTCACAGAAAACCACCACAGGCTTATCAATGCCATCAAAGTATTATTTTGTTTTTGTTTGTTTGTTTATCACGAAGTACAAGATGAGGAAAACTAGGATTCCGTGTATTGTTGTTTACAATGCGTGGAATGGTGCGTTGTGATTTGTTAAGCTGATTTATTGCATTCTGCAGAAAAGGAGAAGTGGTGTTAATTGCGTTTTGGAAAAAAGGTAAAAAAGATGCTAGAATAACACAGCGGATATTGTATTTTGCGTAAAATTTATAATTTACTATTAAATACTGACCTGATACAATACTGATTCTGGCAGTAAAAAAAAAGTTGCGTTTATCGCGTTTCTATTCTATGGCAAATACTGCATGGTACTGTCTTTCATTTACAGGTTATCAAGCAGTATGGGCCTACACAGATAACATCTCACGCTTGTTAGAAAATGGCCTGAAGATCTTAGGGATCATCTGGGAGAGAGTAATTTACTGTCGTTTATTGCCATTAATTAAATGCCAATCAAACTCTTATAATGAAGACACGCGCGCAATCTCAGCTCTCGCTGTATGCAAAGACCTGACATCTGTGCAACTGTGTATGAATTATTGAGCTGCTGGGACACTAGATGGAAATCTTATGTTAGAGGACTTAAGCAGCACACACACCTGGCTGTGTGGTGTTGAATCCTGGCAGGTGGACGGGAGTGAAGGTGAAATCCGCACCCGGCAGTGGCTGATCGTCTTTACTTATCCCGTTCTCATACAGCTCTCCTTCCACCCTCTTTAGATGCCACGGCAACCCAAGCAGGTGAACGACTGTGACAGACAGACAGAGATAGAGCGAGAAAGAAATAGAGAGAGAGAGAGAGAGATTTGAATCATACTCTGACATTTACATCACATTCCAATTAGAAGAAATGTTGTCTGGAAGAATTTATACTGATATTATATAATAAAACAGATGAATGAAACCAGTCACAGACATAATTACGCATTAATTTTACACTGAAATGGGATTAGAATGTTGTATTACATCATTCTTTAATATGTTATTGTTTCATCGCTCATCCCCGGCCGCACATACCCGTTTTTAATGTATATGAACACGTGTGTGCGCACACATGTATTTTTCGTTCCCCTTTATCTCCTCATCTCTTCAGTGTGCGGCTGCAGAGGATTCTGGGAGAGGAGCATAAATCGTTCAGGTGGCATTTTATGATCTCCCAGCAGTGAAAGGCCTTTGGCGCATGATAATGACCTCATCCTAATTACAGCCAATAAAAAGGACAAACTCTCATTCGGCTCACCTCAGGGCCCCCGATACCAACTATCTCATCATGCAGCCTCTCTCTCTCTTTCACTCTCTCCCGTGTGTGTGGGATTTTAGTCGATCAGGGAAATGAGGTGGGAAGATATACTGACGACGAGCCCTGGAACGGCGAGTGAAAATCAGGTTATTCTCCCGGCTAGTTTCTATCTTTCATTCCCTCCCCATTCCTCAGGAACAATGGGAGTCGCGTGTGGGTCTGTGCGCGTGTGCACGTCGGGCTCTGCCATGAGGAGGCGTCTTTACGAGCCATAAAGAGGGATTGGTGTCTCAGCGGGGAGCTGGATCTACACGATCCGCTCTTTTATCTCTCCCTCTTCGCCTTTCTCCATCTCTCTATCACACGCACACGCAGCGGCTGTCATTGGTTAAATTACAGATCAGACTAAACGCCCCGGTTCCGCTTCAACACGGCACCGGACTGAGTGCAGGGTTTAGTCCAGGGCTGGAGAGATGTCACTTTATGGCTCTGTCCCAAAACCTAGCGAGCTGCCTATGGATGCAGCATTTTAAACAGTCCAGAAAGATGGGCAACTTAATTATGCTACCTCAAACCTCATTTTAGCAAATTGTAGGGCATAATTGCATGTGCCCTTGCGGAGAGGAATTGTAAGGTGCATTGCGACAAATTCTGTGGAAAGTAAATCCAGGATGCAGGACGAGAGAAATGTTGTTTATAAATTAACCTGCATTTTATTCAGTACTGATACATACTAATAAAAAGAATACAATGTAATTAAAATGTATTGTTTAACCTAAAATCTGTGTGTGCCCTGTATATTGTTATGCTTACG
Source organism: Paramisgurnus dabryanus (assembly GCF_030506205.2). Classification (NCBI taxonomy): domain Eukaryota; kingdom Metazoa; phylum Chordata; class Actinopteri; order Cypriniformes; family Cobitidae; genus Paramisgurnus; species Paramisgurnus dabryanus. Next base: position 25,781,022 of record NC_133341.1, on the reverse strand, counting down.
GGGCCTCTGTGGAAGACCAAACCTGCAATAATTGAAAATAAATGAAAAGTAATTAAATGTAATAATAGGGAAAGAAATAAAGGAATAACTTATTTAATTAAATAAATACAACTTTTAAAAATGAATTTAGTTTTGAATTTATTTCATAATATTAGCCTACTAATACTACTACTACTAATAATAATAATAATATAATTATTATAATTATTATTTTATATATTTTTCTCTATATGTGACCAGTCACGGAAAGTAGTGACACAAGTCGGATCTGGGCCATTTTGAGTTATTCACAGATTCTGAAAGTGCAGTTTCTAAGCTTTCCAACAATGTGTAACACATTTGAGAAGTTCTGGCCATTTTAATATAGGAACTCAGAAATACTCAAACCGAGAAAATCGAGACAAAAGGGACTCTTCTTTCCAACTGGGGGAGACAATAGGGCTCATTTACATCTCATTTAGCTAAGCCATACCCCCTGTAAAGCCGTTTTGAGATACAGATGTTTTAGCATCATATGTAGTATTTTATGACAGAAGTCTAAATGACAACATGCAAAAATAAACATGACTCTTTTTACCTTTGTGGGGATCACAAGTCGAATCCAGTCTGTTTCAGATGTGTGAATTATCCAATGACAATTTTTGTCCACAAATGCGTATAATCCGTGAAATATAGATATATAGTTTATTGCTTACATCAGATTTCCCATGAACGTCTGGTAATACAATATAATATACAATGTGAGGACTATTTCCATCGTAACATGTAAGGGTATATGAGAACCCGCCTTCAGAGTTTGTATTTAAAATAGGGCGGTAGTATAATAGATAATCCAAACAGCGCCGTCGAAAACGTGAAGTCCTTTAGGGATGTAACCAATCCAGTGTTTCCCATACATAGGCTCTACTTGGGCGCTGCGCCCAGGTAAATTGCGACCCGCCCAGGTAAAAAAAATCACTTTATGAATTTCCGTATTTTCTGAACTCGACTGGATGACCCGTGTTTTGGAGAGAGAGAGAGAGAGCGCGCGAAAGAGAGAGCGCGAGAGAGAGAGCTCGAGAGAGAGGTCGGGGTCGGGTGACCGTGAAGATGATGCACGCGTCATAAACTCATCATCCAGCGCGGCAAACTGGATCAACTGCAGCAGCACATACGGAGCAGCTAGGGAACACACTGCGACCAAAATGGTCGCATATGCTTATGTGCATATGTGTTTATAGCATCTAAGTTGGCTTCATTTTGCGTGCAAGCACGTTGTGTCTCTCCGGTTGAGTGTCCGTTCACGTGCTCTCTGTTTCTCAATGAATTGGGCGCGACGCGAAGCAACCTCAGTGTCACATTGTATCCTTTCATGTTTCTGAACTTGAGCAGAGTTTTACCATTAGAGGTCTTTCTTCACTGAGGACGCAGGACCCGTACGGTTCCGGGTTTATATTTTAAATGGTCAGATGGGTCCGGGTCGGTCCTATTTCGTTACTTCGGGTCCCAAGTCTGATTAATATTGTGTGTAAAACCCGAGTCGATCGGAGAACGGCCGTGAGCGCTACCGCGCTAAAACTCGAGTGCTGTTTTAGCGTGCCTCCGGTTTCTATGGCGATAGCAACTGGCTCTTGTCACGACCACGCGCCGCTTCATTTTCTTTATCCCATTTTTTAATAATCTTACTATTTTTAATAGACCATATCTTTACTAAAATCTAAACAGTTTGCACAGAGATTGTAGCAAAAAGCAGTGCTAATACTGAATGAGCAAAGCTCTAGCTGACTCAGGATATAAAAAACGCAAAGCTGTAATGTAAAGTCTGTCATCGGGACAGCAAGTAGACTTTTAAATCTGAAATAATTAGTGGATTAAGCTTTTTTTAATCGGCAAAAGAGAAATAGAAAGCAGAAGCAGTAAAAGTGCCTTATAGAAGTTATTAACATTATAACATCAGTCACATGTATAATCTATAGACCTGCACTGTCTATATAGGCTATAGTATACAAAGTATTGTATATAATTGAGTTTCATAAAAGGGGTCATCAAATTGCTTCATATATCAGTGCAAAAACATAAAGTTTTTTCGTGGTGCTTTGACAAACAGTGTCAGCGTTGTTTATGGCAACAAAAGTTTGGGGTGGTTAGATTAATGAACTATAATGTGAAATTAATATGAATGTTTTATAAATCAAAGTATTGTGTTGTGTCACACATTATTAGTTCTTTGTCACATGTATAGTAGACCATTTTTTGTCAGTGGATAATAATGATTGCCCTATTCACCAGCTACCACCACAAGTAAATTTCAGATCTGTGGGAAACACTGCAATCGCTCACTCGTTCCTCCATCAGCCAATGACTTCATGGAAAATATTGATAGGCAAAACATGTAGCCAATTATATAACGAATTCCACCATCTCTGTGTAACTTATGTGTGTTTGGACTTATGCTGCGCTGCAAGAACTGACAGAGAGATGCGTCAAAGCACTGCGAGAGCGAATTGAAATTAAACGACTTTGTAAGATTTCTTGAAGAGCTCTCGCAGTACTTTGACGTCATCTGACTGCGGCGCCGCATAAAGTCAGTGACGCGGCTGACGTACAGTGCGGCTGACTGTTATTTGTTCCGCCCCAGCTTCTTTTATTTTTCTTTTGTTTTGTGCGCCCAAGTTCGTTTACAGTCTGGGGAGACGCACGCTATAGGTTTGAAAAAAAAACTTAGCAAACATGTCTGAGGAACAGGGCAGCCACGTCACTACAGTCACGTGACTTCATGCTCGAGCCGGAAGAGAAGACAATGCTGAATAAAGTCGTAATTCTTGCTATTTTTGGACCAAAATGTATTTTCGGTGCTTCAACACATTTTTACTGACCCACTGATGTCACATGGACTACTTTGATGATGTTTTATTACCTTTCTGGAGATGGAAACCGTACATAGATTGTCAATGAAGGGGACAGAAAGCTCTCAGACTAAATGTAATGTTAAAACATCTTAAACTGTGTTCCGAAGATGAACGAATGCCTTCCGAGTTTAGAACGACATAAGGGTAAGTCATTAATGACATTATTTTAATTTTTGGGCGAACTATCCTTCTTTAGTAGTCACGCTGTTCCCTTTGGGGGCGGAGGCGAAAACACAAGCTTATACAGTATGTAAATATACACACAGACAATGACGCCCCCCGCTGCACGCTAGAATCTCCGGAAAAACAAGCCGATTTCAACCGCAAAATGTAAGCTTTTAAATATATAAAAACTGCTATCTCAAACATGGAGAGGCTTCTTCGTGATCTCAACTAACAGATTCTGCAATAAAACGAAAATCACAAATTTTGAAAACAAAACCTTTGTTTCTCATTTTCTCGAAACTTGTGCTGCCGACTTGTGTCACTGGTTTCCGTGACGGGTCACATATGTTAAGTGTTTCTATATTTAATTAATTATTTACTTCTGTATTTTCTTTGCCTTTTTTCTTAGCCAAGGTATGTCTTTGGGCCCTTTTTGCCTTTATTTGATAGACATTATGTCAGGAAAGGACAGCAAAGTACAGGGTGGAGATACACTCTTAAAACAAATGTGCTAAAATAATCTAGTGTGTTAAACAATGTGTTAAAATTAACACATTCTGTATGTGTTAATTTAACACATTGTTTTGTGTTAAACTATTTAACATATTATTTGTCATTTTGTGTTGATTTTGATTTCAAATGAATAGAAGGGACAACACAAGATTTGTTAAAACAACACAAATATGTTGTTCCAAAAATAACACAGAGATGTTCAGTAAAGGAAAACAAACTAGATGTGTTGTCCTTAACTAGACACAAGATGTGTTATTTTAACACATTCGTTTTAAAAGTGTACGTGTATGGAATCGGCAAAGGACCTCGAGCCGGGATTCGCACTCGGGTTTCCGAAAGTGCGTCTGCACCATATGTCGGAGCACCGCCCACTGCACTCACATGTTTTTTTACATATTTACTTCTGTAGTTCCTTTAACCTTTTTTGTATTTCTTTTTACACTATGTTGTAAGGAAGCATACCATACTACTCTTTCTATTTCTAGAAAATAATGATGACTTAATGATGACACTAGATCTTAATTATGTTGCCTCCTGAAAAGTCACAAACGCATACAGTGTACAGGTTTTTATGAAAAGGCAATACAATAAATAGCAATCGGTTTGGTAAAAAAATAAGTTCTAAAACAGTATGACAGATGGTGTAACAGATCATTCTGTTTTTGGAAGAGAGCCCATGTTTACATTTCACACAAAAAATATGATGAACAGAGCTTCAGACAGGACAAAAGACAGGAAGAGGATGAGAATGACAGAGAGGAGAAATTGATAGATGGGCCAAACAGATCGATGACATCACAAAGCTTTCTATTAGTGTGTGTAACCACGATCTGCGGCGTGTGTATGTGCGTACGGGATCACAAAGCGCTTTAGAGGTGTGCATCTGGAAGGTCTCATAAATTCCATGGAGGCCGCATTTCTCTACCCCGCAGGACGTTTCTCAGAGCCTTGAACGGCAAACATCGATCCCTTAAAACCTCTAACCTCTCCGCTAGTTCTCTCTTTACAACCGCTAATGAAGAGAAAAATCTCTCTCTCCCCTTCTCTCTCTCCCCCATTTGTCTCGCTGACCCTTTTCCTCCGCATTTCCTCTCTTTATACAAGATGGACCGCTGGGAAGGATTCAGCACTCTTGAAAGGGAGCGAGAATAGAAAGCGAGAAGGACGCCATTCATCAAGGCTTTTGTTAAATCAACAGATTTTAACATGATTTGTAGAGTGCAGGACAGCTGGAAACATATAACACTGGCTACAGGATTTGTTGTGCGTGCGGGTGCCCGAGAGAGCGAGACAGACAAAAGCAAGAGAGACGCTAAAGGAAAAGCATTTTACGGGGACGAACCGAGAGCGGCACGATAGACAAAAGTCCCACATACATCAAAGCTGGCTTTAACCTTGTGGCTGAATAGCGAACTGCTCTGAGACTGAGAAATGGTTAAGCTCTCTGAGTTTACTGTCACGCCATAGTTTGTTAATATCCCTGCCTCGGAAGCCGAGCTAAAAGAAATGGATTCGTTTATTGTGTGCCCTGGCTATCGGTCAATGAGAACAATGCGCTTTTGTGGCCTGGCCGCTGTGGCGTAAAGTCAATGTTTAAAAAGGCGCGAGCTCCGGATACAGGCAGGTCCGATTCACCCCCGCAGGACAGAGAATGGTCTGGAAAAGATTGAATTAAAGGAGGTAACAGGCAGAAGGCAGACGTTTGTCACGGCCAGCCAGCCGATATTCCGAAATGACGGAAATGCTCTTCAGATGAGTGATGCTGTCGATTGGTGCTTCAGGTTAAATTAATAGAGCAGTTATGAGGTTGACACGACAGCCTGTGTGGGAGGGGCTTACAGTCATTGACAGGAGAGGAATTGATTGCCGTTTGTTGAAATGATGCAAAAATGCTCATCACGTCGTATTTCCAGAGGACTGCATCGTTACCTGACCTCGCCACTTTCCCGACTGAGATAACTTTGACTTTAATGAAGACAGAAGACGAATGCTTTCGCTTTTAGGGAGAAGATAAGCCTCTCTCTTCAAGGGAAGGAAAGATAAACCCTCCCTTTAAGGGAGGAGAGAAGAAGCCCCTCCTCTCTATATAGAGTAAAACTTTAAGGATGAATCTGTCATTAACTTTTCATTTATAGAAAACTTCCACTGAAGGGACCAAATATTAAGCTGTTGGCATTGTCAATCATTTTTCATGTTACAGCATATTCAGAGCTGAAAAACTTTTTCTGTATGATTTATGCTAAAGAAGCAACATTAAAAATAGCACTGTTGACAGATTTTATTGCGGATTTGAAAACTATTAAAATGTAATCTTACCTAACACTTTTGGAAATGACTATTCCATTTAAAATAAATTGGGGCTGTACCTGCATGCTTAATATCGACACAGAAAATAGCTGCCTAGGGGTGCTACCAATGTGTCCAAGAGTGAACTAAATTGCCTGGACTGGAACTCTGCCTGCTGTCAGCCAATTGGATTTTACCCCTCTTCATCCTCTTTCCAGATTTTGACAGCTCTGTTTGGATTTGTCATCCAGTGTGTGTATGTGATTACAAACTGATTTTAAGCACTATACACTCATGACTCCAGACTGAGCAACAGCTGCCAAACAATGTGAATGACTCAATAATCGCAGTAATACATTAGGTTTTTTGTACACCATAGTAGTCAACTGGCAACAGGCCCCTTTGCTAATAAAAATAAATGGGTTTAGCAAGGCTGGTAGAAGCTTTGTGTGTAATGATCTGAGCCAGAAACCTGGAGGTTTAAACCCAGGGTGAGGACAAACTAAAGCACCGGAGATATCCTGAACTCAGGAGTGTTTCTGTACACAGAGCATCTATTCGGTTCAAAAGCTGAATGTCTGGTACATAACAAATGACTACTGTTAATTAAAACAAAGTGTGAATTGGCAAGTGCAAATGATGTGATCTGCCAACACATGCATTACTTTATTTCCAAACACTACATGTGGAAAATAAAAAAAATATTAAAATTTGTAAATGTAAATTAAATGTGAAGTGTGTGATTTCTTTTACAGTTCGTTAAATTGCTAAATATGCAGGGATAACTAAATAAGACATTTATAGGTGTAAAAACTGTCCAACAGTAACACTTTCAGCAACATTGGCTAATGAAATGGAGTGAATTTGATGCTTTTTGTCTGACTAAGAGTTGTGTTCAGGAAAACTGAAAAGTTTGGCAATTCTGTTTTGGTGATGCTTGTGCAGCTAAAGCTACCCACTTTATCGGTATATGACATGTATTGTAACTTATATAAGGGTGCTACACAATGCAATAGAGCAGGGTTTCCCAAACTGGGGTTTGCACACCCCTAGTGGTTCGCAGGGAAAACACTAACAAAAATATATTTTTATCTGCATGTTATGTGACTATTCTTCTCTCCCAGTCACCAGGGGTGTCCCCCAAGGCTCCATCCTTGGCCCTACACTTTTCTTATTTTTTATAAATAATATTCCCCAGGAAGTTGGGGAATATTATTCTCTCCAATATTATTCACTGATTCACATATATGCTGATGATTTAATCCTTTATGCCATAGGTTTCTCCCCTGATGCTGTTCAAGCTACCCTGCAAGATAGCTTTTACCAACTACAGCAGTCTTTTACACAACTCAAACTCAATACCTCCAAAACAAAAATCATGTGGTTTTACTGTAAGGTTATGCCTCCTCTTGCCCTAAACATTACCACCTGCAAGGGGCTATTCTAGAACAAGTCACCGCATTTACCTACTTTTTCTCTCTATCCACATATCAAAATTGCAATCTAAGATCAAAGCCAAGCTTGGTTTCCTTTACAGAAACCACTCTTCCTTCACCACTTCTGCCAAACTTCCTCTTATTCAAATGACCATTCTACCTATGTTAGACTATGGAGACACTATATACAGGGTTGCTTGCAAGTCCACCCTATCAAAACTTGATGCTCTTTATCAGGTTTGCCACAAATGCTAATTTCAATACACATCACTGCACTCTATATTCATCTGTTAACTGGCCCTCCCTTCACAATCGCGGTAAAAAACTGGTACACCTTTATTTACAAGAACCTTCTCGGGTGCTCACCTCCTTACTTAGGTCACTTGCTGTAGCCAAAACCTGTCACATACTGTATAACACCCGGTCCTCACTTCATCTTCAATTAAGCATTCCTAAAACCATCTCTACATTTGGTCTCACATCTTTTTAATCTGCTGCCTGTTAGGGACTGGAATGCTCTGAAAAATATTCTCAAACTTGATAAACTAATTTCAATTTCATCCTTCTAAACTATTATATCATATTAAAAAGGTTCTTCAGACGGTCAAAACGTAATTAACAATTCACTCTTTTAACTCTTTTCCCGCCATACGAGATATCTCGTCAATCTGCAATACCTCTATTATCCACCAGGAACTTATAAAAACCGGAAGTATTGCCCTAGGGCAAACAGCTGTATGTCCGTGTATGTTTTAAAGATCGCTCTGCATCTGATCTCTATCAAAAGTCCTTCACAAAAATGGAATTATCTCAGCTTTTTGCTCAAAATTTGGTGTTTTTGATGAAACCTACACATATTTGAGAGGTGATAAAAACCGAACACATGAAGGTAGGATGAAACAGATTTTTTGTTTGAAAGCAGAGGGTCTGTTCTTTTATTTCATATATTGTATGTTTATATATTTAAAAAGGAGCATTTTCTGGAAGGCATGCTGGCGGTGAAAGAGTTAAGAACATTTGACTAAATGGTTCCTTAAGGAACCAAAATGGTTCTTCTAGGGCATCACTGTGAAGAGCCTTTTGAAGCACCTTCATTTTTAAGAGTGAAACTTAGATCATTCTTCCATGCTGTACTACTCCTTGTCACCTTTAGACACTACTGCAAAGCTTTTTAGCCATCCTTCCTGTATGCGCCACTAAACCGCTGAAAATAATCCAGAATGCGGCGGCACGTCAGGTCTTCAATGAACCCAGGAGCGCAGGCGTTCCATTTCTCTTTATCTGTCTCTGCTGGCTGCCAGTTGCGGCCCACATCAGTCCAAAGCACTGAAGCTTGAGTACAGAACAGAACCACCTACATTCATTCACTTTTACATTTCCTTCAGAAATCTGCAGTTGGTCCTGTTGTACATTTACTGAGCTGTCTAACTCAACTGCGTTTTAAGACATTAGGATGCCTCCAACACAGAGGCTGTTTTAAGAAAGGAGGCAGAATAATTATGCCAAGTAAGAAAGCTTGTTTTGGCCAAAAAGACATAATTACATGCATTCATCATGCAGGAAGAAATCCCAGAATGCATTTTGATAAGCTTTGCCCTATACGTCTAATCTGTTTTTATGTTTATCATATTTACATAAGCTTATCAACATGATATTGACAAAGTATATTTAAATTAAATAAGAGTCAGATCTCATGTTCACTTTACAGTACATGATAAGAAGCCCTTTTTCTAAGCTGCTTCCTATGAAGAACACTATTATCACCCCTTAAGGGTTGCATGATGTTTTGGATGCTGCTTTAGGAGGCAGTGGTCCATGTAGAAAGTACATAGCAAAACATCTCCCTGATTTTGAAATAAAGCTAAAATATGAACAAGAAATAAGAGATGTAAAATCACTGTCTTGACACTTGACTTCACATTCAGTGACTCCCTCAAAAAAAGCTCAATCCCCCTCTACTTTTACAAAACTCTAGAGACACGCTTTACAATTGGTAATGCAATTTCTGTTATGCTATAAAAAAACTCAAATTCATTTTATGTTGTCTCACCTGAGACACTTTACCACTGGGTTGTGTGTAACTTTAGGAGCAATTTTGGAAATTTGCATGTCTTCCCCACAGTTTCCTCATTTGCAAGTTGCTTTGGGTAAAAGTGTTTGATAAATGAGTTAATGTAAAATGTAACATTTCAAATGTTTCTTTAGATTAAATGGAGAGTAAAGGTACATTCACATTATAAGCGACTAGCAGTAGTAGAGCGACGCGATCTCATTGAGCGACACGAGCGACAATGACCGTTGACGGCTGGATGGACGTGTCCAGTCGTGCAACAAAGTTGAGAAATGTTTAACTTTATGCAAATTATGAGCGACTTCCATCCATCCATCCTGTCTGTCTGTCTGTCTATTGCCTCTGAACCTGTCTGTCTGTCTGTCTGTCTGTGTGTCTGTCTGTCTATCTATCTATCTATCTATCTATCTATCTATCTATCTATCTATCTATCTATCTATCTATCTATCTATCTATCTATCTATCTATCTATCTAATCATTATCTGTCTGTCTGTCTGTCTGTCTGTCTGTCTGTCTGTCTGTCTGTCTGTCTGTCTCTCTCTCTCTCTCTCTCTCTGTCTGTCTGTCTGTCTATTGCCTCTGAACCTGTCTGTCTGTCTGTCTGTCTGTCTGTCTGTCTGTCTGTCTGTCTGTCTGTCTATCTATCTATCTATCTATCTATCTATCTATCTATCTATCTATCTATCTATCTATCTATCTATCTATCTATCTATCTAATCATTATCTGTCTGTCTGTCTGTCTGTCTGTCTGTCTCTCTCTCTCTCTCTCTCTCTCTCTCTCTCTCTCTCTCTGTCTGTCTGTCTGTCTGTCTATTGCCTCTGAACCTGTCTGTCTGTCTGTCTGTCTGTCTGTCTGTCTGTCTGTCTATCTATCTATCTATCTATCTATCTATCTATCTATCTATCTATCTATCTATCTATCTATCTATCTATCTATCTATCTAGCCATTATCTGTCTGTCTGTCTATCTGTGTGTCTGTCTGTCTATTGCCTCTGAACCTGTCTGTCTTTCTGTCTGTCTGTCTATCTATCTATTTATCTATCTATCTATCGCCTCTAATCATTATCTGTCTGTCTGTCTGTCTGTCTATCGTCTTTTAATCTATCTATCTATCTATCTATCTATCTATCTATCTATCTATCTATCTATCTATCTATCTATCTATCTATCTATCTATCTATCTATCTATCTATCTATCTATCTATCTATCTATCTATCTATCTAATCATTATCTGTCTGTCTGTCTATCTACCTGTCTGTCTGTCTGTCTGTCTGTCTGTCTGTCTGTCTGTCTGTCTATCTATCTATCTATCTATCTATCTATCTATCTATCTATCTATCTATCTATCTATTGATTCCCTTAAAAAGTACAGCTTTGCACCTCAAAAGAGTTCATATCAGTATCTCATAATACTTCATGTGTACCACATTAACAGTACACATTAGGACCTTTTTAAACGGTACTGCCCCAGTGACATCTGGGGTACTTATTTTGACAATTTTTGCTAACAGTTTATAACCTACTATATGTGACCCTGGACCACAAAACTAGTCAAAAGTTGCACTGGTATATTTGTAGCAGTAGCCAACAATACACGGTATGGGTCAAAATGATAAATTTCCTTGATGCATAAAATCATTAGGATATTACAGTTTTTCTCAGTCACTTTGATGCATTTCTCACATCACTATTTACATTTGCACAACAGTCAGTTTAACCTCCACAAAATTTAGTCATTTTGTGCACATCAAAGTAGCAGTTTCTCATTCCTTCGAACAAATTGCAAATGCTTTTGGACATGCATCAATTGCTTTCATACAATTCTCTGCTGTTTTATAACATTGTCATTTGCTAATGTCATGCCAGTCAAAATTAACTATACTTGTAATGCTGAATAGTCATTCCATAAAACTTATAGTCCTCATTTAATTGCCTAAGTCATTACATACAAAAATTTTGAACTAGTTGTCAAAATCATGTTTTTAAAATCTTTTCCTTGAAATATCTCCTAAATTGAACAATTTCTGAAATTATGTGCAGAGACGAATGGCTGGATGTGCAAGAATGATTACAGTACTATGTGTGTTGTATGTTCAGTTCCAATATGTACTGCAATATTGTTTACAGTTGTGCACAGCTCTACCCAAAGGGAGTTTATGTTTGTTGTAAATAAAGGTGTATTTTTTTTCTTTTGCACAATGCTATGAACAAATTAGAATTGCAAAGAGCATATGCAGTAAAAATGTGAAACATACACATTCAGTGTCTTGTCCTCAGTTTCCTCACTAAATACAATACTTTAATGTATTTTTCAAATAGCTGTGCAAATAGTCAATAGTGTTGTCTTGAGTATTTTCAGGTAGTGTCACCAAGATTTGTGAAGATGACTTTTTTGCATAGGAACACATTTATAGAGTAAACTGTCATAATAAAAACATGACAAAGCCATTTGACTATCTTGTTCATAAACAATGGTGTCAGGACTTTTCATGTTGATGACACTGACACTTCCATTGACATGAATACTTGCTTTTGAGAAATGATCTATCCATTTTGAGCAAGTGACATGCTTTTGGAGGTTATCAACTAGGTTTTGCAGTTTGTACCAATTGTTTTGAGCTAATGTAAATTGCTCTGTTGTGCAAATGTAAATAGTGATGTGAGAAATGCACCAAAGCGACTGAGAAAAACTGTAAAGATCATGTTACATGGAGATATTTTGAAAATGTCATACTGTTTATAAATAAAAGAAATATTAATCATTAAACAATTTTAAATGCAATTTTTCAATATTTAGATTTTTTGCACCCTCAGATTTAAATAGTTCTGTCTCTGTCAAAGATTGTCCTATCCTAACAAACCATACATCAATGGAGTTAATTAATTCAGATAATGTATAAATCTTAATATCAAAACATTTCCCTTATGACTGGTTTTGTGGTCCAGGGTCACATATTTGCAGTTTTCGTTTTAATTTTAGAGAAACATTAAAGAGAAAGCTTGTCTCCTGAGCAACGAAAGAGCATCTTGTGAGCCATAAAAATTTCATCATGTTGACATTCTTTTCAAAATTCAGAGGGAAACGCGCCTTGTTTTTGTGTGAACATCTGCTTGTTAGATGAAATGCGTAAAAAAGTGGCAAGGTATAAAAAACGTGCAATAAATCTGACAGTTGAGATCCAAAAGCATCCCAAAGCAGAGAAAACTATGAATACGAAGTATTAAATGCAAGATAAACCTCTGCTTTCTGTATGAAACCGTTCTCGTGGGGCAAACTAACATGTTAATAAAGTCTTCGAATCGCCCTGAATGAGCTGTAACCAAAGACCTTAAAACAGCTTTACCACTCAGGCCTGGTTAATTGGCTTTATGGCAGGTCTCAAAAACAGCTATTTATCTGCATGCATCTTTGCTATCCCAAAGCTAACCCCAGACAGTATATAAATGCAAGGATACGTGTGCGTTTTCTGAACACGTCTTTCAATCCATCAACTGAAAACGCCCTAATGCATAGCCGCAGGGTGTGTTTCATCCTCTGAAAATAAACATGGCAACGCACACAGACACACACTTTTGATTTCTTTCCTTTCAAGACACATCGCTTGAAGCTGCTCTATTCAGTGAAGGCTTGGTTCCAAGGTTTCTTTTGCAGTTATCTATTGTTTTGATCATGAAAAGACACATAATGATCCATAAATACACATTAATGTTTCCTTCTAAAACTACAGTATAAACTTTCAGCAACCTCAGACCTCATTATTAGTGAATGTTTATCGTATAAAAATGTGTAGGTGCTAGTGCACACCTATGGTTCACGTCTGTGGCTGCTGCATAATGTATGTATCAGTTAAACAAGACATGCGGATCAGCATGTGTGCATAACATTAAAATGAATAATACAGTATTGCAATGCCAGATTCAGCAGAGAAAATGCCAGATTTCGCCCACGCTCTCACCCATATGTCTTCAGTTTTTTTTAGTTTATTCTGTGCACATTTTTATATTACATGTGACATGAGCTGTCACACCCTCTCAGTTTGCCACGCCCCATCTCATTCACTTGTGCATCGCTTCATTGTTACCAGTGGATTGTTGCCACTGTCAGATTTAGTTAATCCACAAGTATAAAAGAACATTTCCATTAAATAAGGTTGTACGGTTCATCTCTCCTGTCCAAAAAGACCATCTATTGAAACTAATCTGGAAAATTGACTCCTTGGAGTTCTAGCACCAGAATCCTAAACTGAATAACAGTACATTTACACATCAATGACACCAATTCGGTGTTTAGAAACTTGGCCCGACTAGTGACGACTGAAGCAACAAGGGCACAGTACTGTAGATATCATTATTCCTACACGACAGAAGAATTAATAATAACAGTAACCTTTTGAATTGTTGGATAAAAGCTGTGCTATTTCAGGCTTAGCACTATTAAAAAGTACATTCTAGAAAGGGTTTAACATTTTTGGTTGTGCAAAAAAATCTCCAAACTCAGCCTGTAATAACCGTCATTTCACTTCACTCATAAATTCCTATGAGTAACCCACTTATAGCCAAAATAAACTTCAATTTGGACATATATAGTTTTTGCCGAAATAACTTGAAAGATATATGATATCCCATCATCTTAGCAAAGTCAACATAGCTGCATTTTTATTAAAGATTTGCATCAAACTTTAGCGTTATTTTCTAAATGTCAACTAAAATCTATTGCAAAATTATGGCGTTTTTCCAAACATTCCAAAAACTATAGTGATGGGTGTGGTTAACTTCATACTCCGCAACGCAGGCCGACATGCGGATTACATTTAAATAAAGCGAGAGCGATTTAAAAGCATACAGAGCAGTCGACTGCCGATTCGTTCTCTTTGTATTTTGAAGTCATGCGCTTGTCGGTTCTTGTGACACGACGTGACACGGCAGTTGCCATACCCTAGCATTCAGACAAAACACAAGAAATCAACAGGCTATAATGAAGCTCATTAAAAATAATGTTAAATATTTTCAGTAGAACATATCTGAACATTGGTACATCACTAATATGGATAATTTACGCGTGTGCTCGACTTCATGCTATAATACAGGAACCGACATGTGGATGACATCAACGTGCCGCGAGAGCGGTTTGAAAGCAAACTCTTCCAATGATTTCTCACCTCACCCTCGCGGTACTTTGATGTCATCACCCTGTCGTTCTTGCAGCGCAGATTGAATTGTGCAGGAGGTTTCATGATGACCGCTGTTGTTATAATCTTTATTTTCGCAAGTAAACTCACGGTTCTCCCCCACACTCGCGCAATGCATATTGCATACATTATTCCGGAAGTAAAATGTTTTGTTCTCTGCGGATAAATAAACATGTTCTCTTACACTGGGAAATTGTAGCGCAGTCGAAGTGAATTGTATTAATTATTTGCGCGCGTTTTTGAATATGGCGACTTGTGGAATAAAAACTGCACGACGACAAAAGGTAAGACTTGCTTTTGCATTTAGCCCTGTTTTACTAAGAGTTTATTTAGTGTTTTAGTCTTAGTCAGCCCATCCTCAGTGGTTAGCTGGCTGGGTTAACTACGTGTGCTCTATCACATCATTTAAAAGTCTTTATTGTGTGTTTATAAGTGTTTATTGGCGGTTGTCATGACAAGATTTGTGAAGGGATGTTACAGTATGTTTTGATATTATCTTGTTTTAGTTTATCTGTTGCTGGAGTTGCACTTAGTTAAGAATGACAACATTTGAAAAGCATTTTAAACAACCATGATTTCTATTTTTGTTTTTCATTTGTATTGCTTCTGTATTGTTGTCAGTAAGTGTACATCCGTGCAATCATAGTATGATTTTAAACAGGTTGGTGGAGTATGTACACATATGGATATAATGTGGTTTCATAGATTCGTTATTTGAATGGCCTTCTTGTACGAATATTTTTTGCCATACCCTAGGTTTTCGTGAAACGCCGCCACTGGTTCACTAACTTGACACTAAACTCTTTTATCATAAACCCCTTCGAAGCGTCTGTAGTCGGCACGTATTTTGACATGACGCGTGATGCACATAGGTTCACATGACACGCCAAACACATATTTTGACATGACGAGCCACACACGATGGGCTAAGTACATGTTTTGATGAGCTTCGCATCGTGCGTCCCTCGAAAAATAATAAGAAGTCACGGCCACCACTGCTGATAGCCCAAATTTTACCTTGTTTAAGCATAGACATCTTTGCTTTGTTAGTCTGTTAAACTTTTAAAATTGCTTGCTGGGAAGGATTCTCCTAAAGGACTAATTTCTTTTTTACCTTTTTATAGTCTTTGTACTTAAAAGAACATTTTGTACAACACAAAGGTTCTGTGGATGTTAAAGGTTCTTTATGGAACCATACGACCAAAAATGTTTCCTCCATGGCATCGTTTTGTAGCCTATCTTTATTATAAGAGTGGACGTGGCATATCCTTCTGGAGGATATTAAAAACATATTTAGTTACTTAACAGTTTTTTTGGGATTTCAACAGTAAGGGCCCTTTCATACACTCGACGCAATGCAGCGCAATGCGGAACACAAGTGTCTTTTGCTAGTTTCAACCCAGCGCAATGATCATTTTCACGTTTAGTGCCACTTTGTTTAACTAGCAAATGCATTTGCACCCAATTTTGCGCCCATGGGCGTTCTGGTCTGAAAACAAGGTGTGTTCAGGCGCATTGTTGGTGCATTGTTATTTTGAGGCAAATAAAATAAACTACAACATTGACCAACTAAAACCTGATCTAAAGTCTATGGTGCAATATTATTTAATGTTATTTTTTTGTTATTTAATGAGCGCGTTAGTAATATGCGCTTATAAACGAGACGACAATGCGGGTTTGCTTATCACACACTTGGATGCGCAGCAGCACAAAAATGCTTAAAAATGCGAAAAATTAAAGGATTAAAATGTTAAAGATTATTATTGAGTCTCTTGGACATAAATGAGCACCAATTATGAGACGTTAGATGGCGAAAAGAGCTGCTTTACCTGTAGCCTGGTAAGTACATAAATGCTTTGTTTTAAACAAATGCATTTATTTTTAAATGTTTTTTTAAATGCTACCCCACGGATGTATTGTATATGATGACTTTGTACTTGTGGATATGATGAGATGAGAAACATTTTTAAGTAATGCTTAAAAAAAAAACTTGGCGCTGTCCAAGTGCTGAAACGGCTTTCCGCATGTTTGTAAATTTTTTATCTCCAGTTTGTTACAAATAAAGTATTTTTAGAGTAAAAAGCTTTTTCTTGCATATTTGCAAATTATTTGATGAGATTACAGTGATTATGTAGGATATCAATACATTTACAGCAATTAAAAACCTGCTAATTTTAGTTGCATGACTGAAAAAAAGGCTTTTAAAGGTTTTAATAACAATTTCAATACAAATAAAAACAACACAATTTTTTATATTAATCTTAAACTGGTGGTTTTCTTCCTCCGCTTAGTTTTTCAGTTTACAAATTGCACTTTCTAAATAGGGATTAGGCATGACGCCAGGTGCAACTTGCTTTTAAAGGGGATGAGATCTGAGACTCTCTTTGGTTTATTGCACGTTACGCCCAAAACACACCCATTACTCATTACGAATATAAGAACAACCTTTTAGGCTGTGATCTTGGCGCATAAACTATTTTCCCGTCGTTAAATGAGCAAAAGTGAGTTCGGACACGCCCGTTTAGATCGTGCGCCGTGAGCTTTAGACAATGCGCTAAGATCGTTAAAATAGTCACAACGATGCAGGGGTTACAAAGATGCTGTTTTTAAAGGATCGAGCATAAAAATATAGAAATAAAAATTAAATACTATTTCTAATACACAGTTACAACAAATGTTTAATTCTAAAATATGACAACAAGTGTTCTTTAGTTTTGCTCAACATTATCATCTATTTTGTTATTTCCAACATTTTTCAGGATAATTAAAAGCTGGCTGATGCCCCTGGAAATTTGCACCGGCATTTTTGCCTTGGTTGGAAGAAAGTTCATCTTGCCGAAACCATCTTACTTATTCACTAGATTCTGTCAGCTATCTGGGTCATAGCACACACATACAAACATATCCCATCACTTATCCCCTTGCAGCAAGCAAGGCACATCCACAGACAACTAACTTAGACACACAAACCCAAACACCCCAAAAAAAATCACGTAATAAAATAAGCTATTTTGGGTCAACGTATCATGTTGTTCGGAAAATAAGAGCGTAATGTCTAGAAGTTCCTCTCTCTCCACAACAAACACAAAAACAGACAGTGATTCACTCAGAGCCTTTGATACATTTTCATCAACAAATATTGATTGTCCCTCTCTCTTTTTGTCCCTGCTGGGTCCTTGAATCAATTAGGACACAACAAAAACACACACATTCACACCCTATTTAATGTCTTCATAGTGTGTGGAAGTCTGAAAGTTAATGTGCTTGTTAAAGTAAAAATTGTAAAGAGGCCTGACGATACCGGCTCATTAGATTCATTTAATTAATTATACACACAGACCAATTAAAATGCTTCTCTAAGAATAAACAGTCACTGACCTTAATCCAGACTGTGAACCTGATCCTGTCCCTTTTTCCCAATTATAATTTAAAACCCATACCCGGACCTGCACCGTATCTCCGCTGGCCCTGCATATTTCTCCGGAATTCCAATTCAATCCAATTACACTTGAAGTCCAATTCATCAAATTTTACACGTCCACCCCTTGTGTGTTTGAGATTTCGGCTAATTTGATAAAGCTTTCAGCTGCCAATACAGTGTAGTAATTTCATATTTATTTAACAAGCTGTACCAGATTTAAAAAGCAAAATACAACTTAAGCTTAATGCCACTGCTACCGGTAGATCACCACCAATAGTAATTTCGACTTGTCCCTCAGTTTTTATAAAATAATTAAAGTATTAAATTAAAATAGTATTAAAATATTACAATGGTAGCCTATAAAACAAACAATCGGCAGATACATTTTCATTGTAAATACCTTTAAAACTATTTCAGTTTGTTTGCTTTTAATCAGTTAAATTATTTTCTGTTGTTTATATTCATCCTAAAACATTCCTTTAAATATCTTTGGAATTAAAATTAACTGGATAAAATGTGGAGAAACATCTGCAGATTATGTGTTAGCCTTTCCACCCTTGTATCTTCTCCAGGACCTGATCCTAACCATAACATTACAACAGTAAATCTTTCAAGACAATCGGATGTTTTAAATGGGATATTTACGACGCTATGGCCTATCGACCAATCACATTAGACTTCAGGGCTGCCACACAATGCAGTCACCTATCTAGTTAACATGTTTTATGGGTCCTTTTCTTCTCATCTGTGACACTTTTACTCGACATGACAGAAGTTTTTGTTTAGCATCTAGAGATAATTTAGATTCATTTGTTCATTATTTCTTTACAATCGTCTTTATCTTTATTCTTTTATCCACAGCTTTCCTTTATTTGCCCAGAAAATGAACTGAGAACACATTTAGATTGTTAGATAAGAATGGAAGCCAGTAGACAATGCAGGCGGTTTGAATCTGCTTGGACAGGGTGCAACTAATAAAACGTTGAAAGATGACCAAGAAGATCATTAACTGCCCATCTTCAGGACACACAAACAGTAAACTGTTGTCTAACATTCAAATATAACAGTTCATGCCAAAATTCTTCCATTATGAGGCTGTCTACCTTCCAAAATAAAAAAATTACCCAAAACAGGGAGCTGTCAAAAGATCAGTAACATTCCTTTGAGATACTAATATGTATCTTGGATGTACTAATATGCACTATATGGTACCAGTACTGTACCTCTGAGGTACTAATAACTAATTTAGCTACAAAGCTGTAGTTTTAAACAGGATAACCCCCCAGTGACAGCTACATATATATTTTGACAATTGTTTCTGACAGTGTAGGATAACATTTAAAGGTACAGAACCTAAAAGGAAATTATCTTGATGTATCTGACTTCATCTTTCAAGATACAAAGTAATCATTTTATAATAAAATGCCATAAAAAAATATTTTCTTAAAGTGCACCTATCTCACTGCTAAAAAAACGGCGTTATTTTGTGTATTTGGTATAAGTTGTGTTCGCGTGGTTTATGGTTCAAAAAACACATTATTTTCCACATACCGTACATTTTTGTAGCTCCAGATTTCACTCTCTTCCTGAAATGCATGGATTTTGTAAAAAAAACTCATTGATTTGAAAAGCACTGTGTCCCGGATGGGCCAGCTAATCTGTATGTTGTGATTGGCCTAGTCTCAATACTGAAGGTCTGGTGTTTTTCACTGCTTTTTCTGGACAAAGTTAGGGTTATGGTCAAACAACCAATCACAGTTTGTTTCATCTAGCGTCACGTTTCGGACTTCCCACAATAACGAGCCGGCTTGCAACAAGTCAGTAATTGAAATAACCAGCCACAACCGAAAAGCATCTAAATAAGCAACATAACTCACCATAGAACAACATTGTGCACTTCATCAACAGCCACACCATTGAGACGCTCCCGGTAAACATCTGTTTGAAGCATATCTCTCCACTTTTTAACACCTACAAGCAATTCAGGAGAACCGAAGTTTTGACTCCACTAACTGCCTCAAGTAAAACTCTTGGACGTCTTTTAGAGAGTCTATGCTGCAAACTTTGCATATAAAAAAAAACAATGTTTAGCTGATCATGATAACTGGTCTTTATTATCCATGTAAACACAACTGACTCTCTTTCTCAAAGGAACGTCAGAGCTTTGTTTTCCAGGGACTGAAAATAATCACAACACTCGCGTCTCATGGAAATCCGGTTTATTTCAACAAATCAAAAGACGACTTCGCCATTCCCACAGCGTTTCCAAAAAAGTGTACGATAAACATTAGACGTTTAGCCAACATTCTATGGGCGTGACATCTGAGACTATAATTGGCCTGAATACCTCTGACGTCAGCTGGAAATGTGACGCTCCTTACTGTATTTGAAAGATTCGCTCACAATGCAATGCTAACAGGAGTTTAAGGAGTAGTCCACTTTAAAGATGGGGCCCATTGACTTACCATAATAATAATTATAATTAATAAAAATTAATTACATTTTATATAGCGCTTTTCTGCAGCACTCAAAGCGCTTTACATATGAATGGGGGAATCTCCTCAACCACCACCAATGTGCAGCATCCACCTGGATGATGCGAAGGCCGCCATATTGCACCAGAACGCTCACCATACACCAGCTTATTAGTGGAGAGGAAACAGAGTGATATAGCCAATTAGTAGGCCAATGGGCAAGTTTTTGGCCAGGATGCGGGGGCACACCCCTACTCTTTTTCGAAAGACATCCTGGGATTTTTAATGACCACAGAGAGTCAACCTCGGTTTAACGTCTCATCCGAAGGATGGTGCTTTTTGACAGTATAGTGTCCCCATCACTATACTGGGGTGTTAGGACCCACACAGACCACAGGGTGAGCATCCCCGCTGGTCTCACTAACACCACTACCAGCAGCAACCTGGTTTTCCCAGGTGGTCTCCCATCCAAGTACTGACCAGGCTCAGCCCTGCTTAGCTTCAGTGGGTAAGTTGTCTTGGGCTACAGGGTGGTATGGCTGCTGGCCATAGTGTTTTTTCCTACTATAACAAGTCAATAGACCCCAACTTTAAAGTGGACTACTCCTTTAACTTACAGGCTGAGTCCGAAGTGTGAGGAATTATGATAATGTCGGTCTTGTCTACATCACCAATCCCAAGAAGCAAACTGTTGCCTACAATCCGTGTGTTTACTTACACACCAAAGGAAATGTACAAGCGTGAATTAGACCATAGGTGCTCTTTAAATAGTGAAACTACAAAAAGCACATCTACACTGTACAGTAAGTGAAAGTTTATTTAAAAAAAAAAAAAAATCCTACTCTAAGTAAAAAATGTTACTCAATATTGTTAAAATTTTTGTAGGTGTTACCAAGTGAAGTATTTTTTTTTAAGTTTCTTTACTTTAAAATCTTAAATGAGAAAATATAAGTTAGTAAAACGTAGGTTTTTTTACGAATTTAAGAATTTTTTTAAAGTAGATACAACTTTTACTTTTTACAATCAAGAAAGGTGAAACAATATGTCAGAGAAAATCATTAATACTTTGAGCTTTTTCAGTTAAACTCAACTGTAAACAAACAGATCTAAGCAGATAAGCCGAAATATGTAAACATTGTGGTTCAGTGATCCTGTCAATCAACTGCTTCATAGTTTAGCAACACTGGCTCAATCAGTCCCCTGGTCTTTGGGTGGGTGGGATTATTTGTTTTGCTGACCAATCCGCTTGTTACTGTCATGATGTAAGGAATACCATTTCCAGCTCCAAGCCACCACATTTAAACAGCCATTTATGAGCACTATTTATTCATAGCACACATTTAAGAGAAATAAACTCACATGTAAACTGCAGTCTCAGGCTACCAGAATCAAAGACAGCAATATATTAATAATTCATAAAAAATTAATATGGAGCTAAAAATTTGAACCGGGTGTTTGTGGTAGTTTTTCATTATGATACGAGTGTATTATAGCTGTGATTTTTTGTTATTTCTCTATGACATCTGACCCCAAAGCGGCGCATGACATCAGACTTAAAAACCGGATAGAGGACAGGACTTCCATGAACTGTTTTTGAAAAGTTTGGTTCCAAAACAAGATAATTATTATGTTATCTTGTTTTTATTGTTTTTTATTGTGCTACTTAGCAGTATAATTTTTTTTTAGTTACGAAGGCTTAAATCAAAACTGCACTTTGATTGATATTAATTGATGCACAATCAAAAATGGAGATAAAAAAACGAGTTATCTTGTTTTGGAACCAAACACTTCTTTTGTTCTATTTGGGGTTCCTATTGGCAAAAAAATATGAAGTTTCTGTTGCAAGTAACAAATTATTCTCCGAAAAGTCATAAATCCAAACTGAACATGTTTAGAACAGAAATACACCTTGTAGAACAGAAATGAAAATCAGATTGAGAAGAAATCATTAGAACGTGTACGGGAATTGAACAGGTCTTCATTAACAAGAAAAAACCTTCGCAGACACATGATTAGTGTTTAAGAGCCTACAGCGTGAACTTCTGACCAGAAACTTTATTAACTGCAGCCTTTCAAGCGTTAATGGATGAAACCTTTTACCCTAATGTTTTTCTGTAAAGCACACATCATTTTTAGCGAGATTTTCAGGAGAAATGCCCATAAGACGGTGAAAGCCTCAGAAAATTAAGTCAGTACACTGAGGAACATAAGCACCTTTCATTCTCTCTCTCTTGCACACACACACAGTGACTTGGCTAAACAAAACTTTAACACCATTAACCTCTGAACGGCCTTGTGGGATATTTACTCTTTCATCTCTCGTTCTCCCTCATCCCTCGTTCATAAATATTCATCTCTCTAATAGAGTTTTTCACAGTGTGAGTTCTGCTAATTCCATATGACCCCAACCAGCATGACAGCACATACGGCCAGAAAGAGAGAGAGAGAAAGAGAGAGAGAGAAAGGTGGAAAGATAAGAAACTCACCGATGATGTACGTAAGCAGCAGAGCAAGAGTCAGCGTAATAGCGCTGGCGCTCAGAGCCGTACATTTCCAGTTACAGCAGCGGTATGGTTTACTGAAGGAAAACAGAGGTCTGGAGAGGGTGGTTCTGGGTAGCGGCCTCGGAGGTGGGGAATACACCGTGCTGGACGTGAGAGGGTAATTCTGATTGGCCGCGTTGAAAATGGCTGACGAACCCGAGCCGTGCTTGAATAGGAAGTGCCTGTGAAAAGAAAGCGACATGTCATTTCGGTCTGATCTGTCACTCGACTACATTCAAAAACATTCAAAAACAAATTATACCTGGAAAACACAGCGGTGAGGTGAGAGAAAGGAAGTGAGAGATGGTGTGAGATAAAGAGAAAGGTGTAATCTTACTGCGATCGCTCTTATTTGCTTTGGTTACTAATTAGAGTCATTTGCGCTCACGTGCGTTTAATTACAGATATTTAGCACTAGAGATTAATGAGGCAGTATTAATAGATAACATCCCTTAGATTAATTATGAAAGAAATTACACGGAGGAGTCCATTCTTACAGTAATTAAAAGGTGCCTACTTAAAAACAATTTACTCACAGGTAGACTCTTCTGGTGCTGCCATACACCAAAGTCAGTTGGACTCACTATCCATTGTACCTTAACATGACAAAAAACGTCCACAAGGAATTGATTGGAACTTAAAAAGTAGTTATTTTAGCCTAGAAATCTAGACGCACCCTAGCGGCCGCAAAATATATTTGCTGCCAGGGTTTAGTCTAGGCACTCACAATACACTTAACAGCTCCAAAAACCAAAATTTGGTCAGGCCAATCACATCGTGTGTAGCGTCTGTGGGGTGGGCTTAACATGATGACGACAGAGCTGCAAAGGTTCCTACTTGAAAACAAAGAATGGCTGCTGCTGCTGGCGAACAGCTATCTTTTGAAGCGGCTTTGGCCGCGACTTTAGACTTATGTTTTTCTTTGAGAGAAGAGCAAATAACCCTACTGAAGTCCTTTTTAAGCAAGAAAGATGTGTTTGGAGTTTTGCCGACTGGTTACGGTAACTACGTCACCTTCTCCGTTGCTCTATTTGTTCATAGCGCTATCCTATTGCGTGCAGAGGCATTTTGAGGGACAACCTTATATCCCGCCCCTTGCATTGAGCCGTTTGTGTGAAGAGTTGCCAGACCTTACATCTTGATGTAGGTCTGGCTAACCAGGCTATAGTTATTTGATTCTAACATGGAGTCAGACCTGTTTTCCTCCATACCGAAACACTGCGTCCACCCAAGGTGTTTAGACCGGAAGCTAATGCTGTGTGCACACTGCCAACGACTACCAATGGCAAAGCGACGCAATCGCTCTCACTTCAATGGAAACTTGTGGGCGTGTCCAGCTATGTGACAAAGTTGAGAAAAGTTCAACTTTATGCAAATGATGAGCGACTTTCTGGACCAACTACCAATGGAGGACAAACAGAATTAGGAATTCTGGGGCAGGGCTTCTCCTAGTCCCAGACTAAATTGCATTTTTTGAGCTGCCTTAAAGGAAAACACCACAGTTTTTCAATATTTGACTATGTTCTTACAACAACTTCGACAAATGAATACATACCTATCGTTTTTCAATGCGTACACTTTATCTTTGTACAGCTTTTCGTGAATGTGTTAGCATTTAGCCTAGCCCCATTTATTCCTAAGGATCCAAACAGGGATGAATTTAGAAGTCACCAAACACTTGACATCAGTAGTTGAACGGGTAAGTATGGTGGCATAAAATAAAACGTGATTTTAAGTGGATAAAAAATGAGAACTATGTTGTATGGCACAAGAGCACTTACAGTAGTTTGCAGCACTTCAACCTCGGGCGCTATTGAAGAAAGTTTGAGCGAAAGGGGGATGTTTCCACATTACACTACTTTAAAAAATCGCCACGTTTTATTTTGTGTCACCATACTTACCCGCGTAACAACTCATGTAACAGTCTTTAAATAGGGAAAACATAGAAGTGTTTGGTGGCTTCTAAATTCATCCCTGTTTGGATCCTAAGGAATGAATGGGGCTAGGCTAAATGCTAACACTTCCACGACACGCTATACGAAGATTAAGTGCACGCATTGAAAAAAGACAGCAATATATTAATTTGTCTAAATTGAGGAAAGAACATAGTAAAATATTGAAAAATGGTGGTGTTTTCCTTTAATTTAAAAACACCTTGTACTGACATATCTTAACATGAATCAGTGCAATTGTTTTTTCTTGTAAAGAACCACTTATTGCTCAAGGACAGTATCCAATGGCATAGATTTCCTCAGGAGGAGACACTGCATGAAAAGAGCTGTATACGGACAAATACGGAATGGGAAATCCCTGCTAAACTTTAGGTTTGCCAGATTTTTGAGGCAGAGTGCTTGGAAAGGTAATACACCAAAGTAAACCCGTGAAACATCCAGAAACCTTACGTTTGTGGATGTATGTAGGAACTGGTGGAAGTTTCCAGGAATCCTTACAGCTGGTTGTGAGGAGCGGTGGGTGTGAGGTGTGAACGGCTTTTTATATGTTAATGACCCACAGGTAGAGGTGTCTTCTTTGTTTTCAGAGCTGAGTGGGGTGGGGTGGGGGGTTAACCATGTCTCTTTAAGACAGCACATACAGTATTGTGGTACATAAAAACTGTGCTTCCTAAATATGTTTATTATTAATATAATTTAATTAGTCTATTTAAGAAACTAAGCATCATTCAAAATAACTAAAATTCAATGGACACAATTATCATTTTAATGTGTGAAAATTATGTCTCTGACTCAAGAGAAATGCAACAAATATTATTTCAGAATATATATTTCCAACACTTTGAAAACATGTCTCCAACTGCCCTAGGTCAGAATATTGTGAACGTATCTCTCAATGCTGCATACATCGTTTAAAAGAAGCCGTTCAAATGACATCATGTAACTCATTTTTGCTAGCTAGGATGTTGATAAATTAGTCAGTGAAATGTAAAGCTGCTTATTTTTGCTGATGTCTCATGATTTGAAGTTCACTGTTTCTATTGTTATTATAATTCTACCCTAACATTTCATTAAATCTTTTAAAATAGAAACAAAAATATCAATAGACAGGTCCATAATCTAAAAGACAGTCTTTCACATGTGGATGCAAAACATGTTGGGTGAAACAGACTGACAAACTCGGGTAAACATATCTGCAGATACCTGTCAGCTACTGTACTTCTAGTCCAGAGGTGCCCAAAGTTGGCCCACAAAAGACCTTAAATTTTTTTATGTTTCATGCATATTTGAAGGTGTATAAAATGCATCACAAAACCTAATGAACTCGGGTACTATAGGCTAAAAATGAAGAGGTTGCGGCAGTGGCACACAGAGAAAAGGATATTTAAAATTGATTGGCAAAACGATTTCTTTTTTCTACAAAAAGCCTTGGAAAATAAAACTGCATTAGTTATGCATAAATAGAGTAATGTTTGCTTATTTATTTTTAAAATATTAGAAAATTATAAATTAGGGGTTATCAGGGCAACTTTAATTTTAATATAACACAACAACATTTACTTTTGGCCCACGGCCCTCAGTCAGGTTTGGCCCTTGTAAGGAAAATGTTCGGGCACCAATGAATGTTCTAGTCTATCTGAGGAGGTAACTTTTAGCATATGATAATGCATGCTTGCACAAAGTCAGACCACATATTATAATGTTTGTCTTCAATCAATCAATTTAAACAAAAGAGATGGGGACTTTATAATATAATAAGGGTCCATATATCACAGTGAAAAAAGACATACATGTATTTTTACTTTAACATGAACTAATGCTGAGTTACAGCATATCCTAATAATAAACTATTGAAGAGTCATCATTAACTACGACATGTTTTTCATTGTTAGTTAATGCAGTCATTTACAATAAATTAATTTGAGTTCATGTTGTAGTTAAGTAAGTTCAGTAAGTTACATGTCTTAACTCAGCATTAGTTTATATTTACTAATATTTAAGTAAGAATTCATTTAGGTATACGTTCAATGTTTCCAATGATGAGCCACTCATCCACTAAACCCAGAGATAATTCCTGAGGCATGTTTAAAGAG
This sequence comes from Paramisgurnus dabryanus, assembly GCF_030506205.2. Classification (NCBI taxonomy): domain Eukaryota; kingdom Metazoa; phylum Chordata; class Actinopteri; order Cypriniformes; family Cobitidae; genus Paramisgurnus; species Paramisgurnus dabryanus. Next base: position 25,753,988 of record NC_133341.1, on the reverse strand, counting down.
TTTTGTATTTCATCAAGAAGGTGCTGCTGATTCACAAAGATTTTATATTTAAGAAAATCTGAGCATCATTCCAAATAACTGTTAACATGTTTGTCAACTAAACATGTTTTGTAAACGTAATAAACTTTATAAAAATATTTTTTATTTTTTATTAATAATCAAGTATAAAGAACAATGCATAGTGTGAAAACGCGGATTATAAAAAGTATATTAAAGAAAAGGACTACATTTCCCAGAATGCACCTGCACCTACTCATCTGCCCCCACCCTTCAGGTGTGACTGCTCAACCTATGGGCTTGACGGGAAAATTCAAAATCGCGAACCGTTACTGCCTGGACTACTCCGTCTCTTATTTGTTTGTTTGCTCATCAACAGTAAGGTAAGTTTGATTTAATTCATTTGTCTGCATCGCGCTGATCGGTTGCCTATTTGTTCATATTATGTTATTAACTATGATTCGTTTTTGTCTTTATACTAGAACTGTTTGAATTTAAAGCACAAACAGTAAAACATTAAGGTTATACGTGGTACACAGCGGTAAACATGAGGTTAAAAATACGCGAAGTAACATTCAAACCGGGCTGTTAAAAGAATCAATTCGATGTTTAAATTTTTAAAAACAAAACTTTAAAGAAGCCAAGATGAGACGTTATTTGCTTAAAACAAACAAAACAACAGTAACTCGTGTGTTTGAAATGTTAGCAGCTAGCAAGTGTCTCTCTGCTATTTTAAATGGTACTGATGATCTTTTGTTGTTTTAAAAGCTCATTCAGTTCTGGTAGATGCTGCTTATTTTTCAAGACTGTTTTAATAGCTTTATATTGATTTGTAACAAAGCCAGCTTCACTTTAAGAGAACCTAGATGCTAATTGTAAAGAAGCTTGGAGTCATAATATATTTAAACGTTATATGTTTGCTGTTCTTCATCTTTTTAAATATGAAGTCTATACATGTTTGTGTTTACAGAGGTCATGTACACTGTGGTCAACTTTGTGGATGATGAAGAGGTTTCTGGGTAAAGATGATGTATGTTTAATCATTCAATGATTACATTAAATTAAAATCAAACATGTTAAATAGTAAACGGATGTATTGTGATATGTGATTTTAATTTTTAATTCTGTGTTTGCCAGAGAAATATAATGAAGTAACAGTGAAAGCTAAAACATCAGACTGATCCAGACACTGAAGAAATTGATGTCACTGCAATCTGGCCAAAATGATGTAAGTTTAATAATTAAATTATTAAATTAAAGAGGTTAAATCGTAAATAGATGTGTTATGATGTATGTGATTCTATTTTTTTATTCTGTGTTTGATAGACAACTATATTGAAGTAGCCTACTGTAATGAAGCTGCAGAACAACACAGAGACTCTGAGGACATCAACACAGAAAATTAAGTAAGAAGATTTATGAAGTTCTTTGATCATATATTGTTGTATCTTTGTACAGTTTAATGCAGTGGTTCTTAACCTTATTCCTGGAGGCGCACTGCTCTGCACATTTTGTATGTCTCCCTTATTTAACACACCTGATTCAAATCATCAGCTCATTAGAAGGGATCTCCATGAACTGAACTACGTCTGTCAGATAAAAGAGATATACAAAACATGCAGGGCAGTGTGCCTCCAGGAATTACGTTAAGAACCACTGGTTTAATGTTAACTTTCTAAAATGTACAACTTTAATTCTATGTCATTTGATTTGTCGTGTGTATGTGTATTAGTATTATGCCAAATACTTATATGTACTTTTATATTTCCAAAGGGCTCCAAAGAGATGTCTGTCCAGATGAGGGTGCATCAACGTTACCTTTGCTGACAAGTATAGGTTTTACATTGTAAAGCATAACAGTTAACTTAACTTAAACCATTTAAGGAAATCGGTTGCCTTAACCCATTAAGTTTAAAAAAAAAAACATACATTTGAGTACTGTGAACTTAAGTCTTGTGCAATAATGCACTTATATTTAGTTAGTGTGAACTTAAATATAAGTGCATAACTGCATGTGACTCAATTTGTTTAAGTTCACAGTACTCAAATCTATGTGTTTTAAAACTTAAATGGTTTAATGCAACCGGTTTTCTTAAATGGTTTGAGTTTAGTTAACTTTTAGGTTTTACAGTGAGAAATTCTTGAATAATTCCAAGACAGAGCTCTGCAATTGTATCTACACTGCAAAAAATCAGTTTCTAACTTAGGATTTTTATCTTGTTTTTAGTAGAAAAACTAAAAATTCTTAAATCAAGATGTATTTTCTTGATGAGCAAAATTACCTAAGAAAATGTCTAGTTTTTAGACAAAAATATACAATTTAAGTAAATTTGTGCCTAAACAAGCAAAAATATCTAACAATGGGGTGAGAAAATTGTGCTTGAATTAAGTTTTTAAGAAAAAAGAAAACTTAAGATTTTTTCAGATATTTTAGCTTGTTTTAAGCACAAATTCACTTAAATTGTGTGCATTTATTTATTTTGTCTAAAACTAGACTTATTTTCTTAGGTCATTTTGTTCATCAAGAAAAAGCATTTTATTTAAATAATATTTCTACTGAAAACGAGACAAAAATACTATGTAAGAAAGTCATTATTTTGCAGTGTAGGACTGATTTCTTGAACAACAACTATATTGATCTTGCTTTATTTTATTTAGATATTTACTACATTACAGTGGCAGCTGGTGACTTCTTTTTTTGTGAGCACTCGATGCAAAGTTTGTCACAACATGTATATAGCCAGTCATTTGTGTGGTTCAAAATATGTGTTCTGCGTGTATGTGCATCACGTGTTTTGACTAAACCCGTGATGCACATGGTTTACATGAAGCAACAAACACATTTTAAAAACACAAGCAACACACATGACACTCCGAACACTTATTTTGAATTTGCACCCCTCGGATGAGCAGTCACGAGCCGCCACTGCTACATTACATTGTACTGCTTTGAATGTAATTTTTATTGTTGCTTTTATTTTGTTTTATTTTACTCTAATATTGCTTTCTCTGTCTGTATATTTATGAGTTTAAATAGTATTGTTTATGTATGCAACTTTTAATATTTGTGTATAATATTATTTTGTTATTGTGACAATTGTGAATTGTTCAGTTTTTTATTAAATAAACATTTCAAACTCAATTCAAGTTTTTTATTTTACATAAGGGTTTTGGGGTGTATATGAATATAAATATGAATATATATATATAGTGGGGGGGTTTGTAGTCTATCTGCATAGCAGGCAAATAACCAATCAAGTCACTAAGCTATGAGGGCTTGGGTTGGGCTTAATACAAAGTGTAACCAATCAAATGATCTCAACTGGAAAGTTTCAAAGTTGTGTCCCAATAGTTGTCAGAGTTTTGGGAGGGGGTTTTAAAAGCAACCAATCAGTGTTGAGATTAAACACCAATGGAGACACTAGAATTGTGCAAAGGTGTGAAATCCCAGTACCTCTGCAGGTGTGAAAATGTCCCCTGACAAAATCTTCAATGGGATTATTTGCCATGGCAACAAATGGCTGCATGTACCACAGGAATATCCCATCAGCAAGATACATCCGAATTGGTATCATTACGGGAGTTTCCTAACTTGGTGGAATTAGAAGTTTACCCTCAGTGGAACTAGTAGATACATCCGAAAATCAGTGGTGTTTACAGGAGTTTCCTAGTACGGATACACCTCTTTTCATGCAGTGGAGACACCTCTAGCAGGAGTGCAGATTATGCCTTAAGTTCTTAACTTTGTACTTTTTATTAGAATTATAGAAATTAGACCTTTTTAACCATCGCACACGGCCTTTGAAATGACACCAAAAATAAAGATGAAACCTTAGTATTTTAGTAGCATATAAAACTGAAGCCTAGTCCTAGATTAACCTAAACCCTGTCTGGGAACCCCATGTAATCAAAATTATAATTATATAAAATTATATAAATTAATTTTTCTTTTAGTATAAATATATTAGGCTTAATAATATATTTTAACTGGTATGGTCCAAAACACTGAAAACATTCAGATACAGAAGATATAAGCGTTCAAAATTTACAGTTTGGCATGTGCGCTAAAAAAGTCTAGAATTTTTATGATGTCATGCAATCATCAAATTTCCTGTCCAATCAAATGCTTTCTAAACGTTACAACATCCCACCCCTACATTGCACGGCCGTCTAAAATGAAAAGCACCTGAGCTTCAGTTCTTAAATGGGCAATGGCACTATGTAGGTGATAAGAAATGATTCAGACAGTGTAAATATGTTTTCAATTGGGGTGAATTAAGTCTGATATTGCATCATTTGAACTGTACTATAAACGAAACGCTATTGGTTATACAGTTAAAACTCTGTGTCCAGATAAAATAATGCTGCACGTTCCAAGGCACGTCAGTGGGCCTTTAAGGTTGAGTTTCAACATAACAATTATAATCCTTCATTTTCAAATCTAGCGTTATTTGCTATAACTGCTACAACTTTTATTACGCTATTTCCTATAATTAATGTGTTAACTATTGGCAAGATTTCTTCATTACAAACAACAGTAGCTTAAGCAAATGTCTAATTAGCTATTTGGCTATTGTTCAACATCACAACACAGCTGCACCAATATCGCTGAGAATTAAGTCAATTTGGATAAAAGCATCTGCTAAATGGTCAAATGTAAAAGCACTAAGCACTTGGTTGCCTCTAAATCGGTGTGACACACGCATGCGGCCATACAATATGGCCCTGTGGCCATGTCATAAACAAGAAAGACAGATAAGACAGATAGCCGTTAGCAAACTGGTTACTGCTTTGAGGTTAAAAGCCCAGAGGCGACAGAATTAGGACCTTCAAATTCCCAAGATACACATGTATTTTCAACAATAATTGATCTGTTTGCCACATCAGCTAGTTTGGATTTACTGGGTGATGGAAACTAAGTGGGCAAACGCGTGTGCAACTCTTCCAAAGACACAAAGAGTCAATCGATAATGTGCCCCAAAATCATTGAAAGGTAGATCAGTCTTAACACATTTACATCTTCATATGCTGATAAGGCAAAAAAAACATGATGGCATCAATATTGATTGAAGACTGCAGAAAAAACTTAACATGTACGTGTACAAACCACTTAGCTTTTACAGACTTTTCATTGACTTGCTGTATCGTTCAGTAAGAAGGTATTTACAGAGTGTTTTTATGCATTTTTAAAGTCAATTAATGCATTGCTTTAATACAGGTTTACATTTATTTTAGGATTGACATTTAACTATTTCTGGTTCACCTTGCAGAATTATAAAAATGTTAATACTTATAGAAAGTTAATAAAAGTTCAAAGTTTATATACAATTGTGTGTATGATTAATACTTTAAAATGTTTTATTTAGGTCTTATCAAAGCATTTACTGTAAATAACCAAAAGCAAATATCTAGAGATACATATAAAAAAAGGAAGCCTTTCCTGCACTAAATACTGTACTTCAATGAGTAAACACTGTACAGCGCACATATATTCACACAAGTTTTGGTAAATTTGTTAACATTGTCTTACGGGAATGCAGTACAAAGCTTTGAAAGCGGCGATTAAATGAGCATGCAATGGTAAAATGAGGCTTGAGACTCAGAGAAATATTACACTTTACCTTAGCCATTAAAAATGAAAACTTAATTTCACACTTAGACATGCAGAACTAATCCTATCTGTATTTACCGTAGAATAAATACATAACAATTAACACTCGGAAAAACAAAGAGCAAAGGAACGGCAAAGGAAACAGAGGGAAGGAAAGAAAGAAAAGAGCAGGTGAGAACATCAGACTTCAACTGTCTTAAAATATATATTCTATTAAACAGACTTCTGCTGTTCTCACTTAGATCCCTGTCAGTGGAAATGTGTCTCATGCACTGCATCTTGATTTTTAACAAACACTTCTGACAGACCGTGAAATGTGGCACATACAAAAAACAATTTGCATTGTTAAGATACTTGTCAATGTACTTACTTTGATTGATATAACTTTGTCATTATAATACTTCATATTGTATATTGTATGAATATATAATAAAATTTGTAACATTTTAACACAATTTTAAAAGTGGATTACGGAATTATATAAAAAAGATATTTGATTAACGGATTCTGACAAAAAAATCATATTTCTGAAGCGTTTGAAGCCAGGATTGATTGGATTTGGAGCGAACGGATTTGATGAACATATAATACATACCAAGAGCATTAATTTCATCATGTTATTTTTGACATGGGTGTCCCAAACCAAAAGAAATAATACCAAACAAAAGGAGAAGGGGCGGATCTTCAAAGAACATTTAATATTTATTTTAATTTTGTATGTGCATTTATGAAGAAGAAAAAGTGTTGTGGACGTGAAATCCTCCCTTTTTGTACCAAATTTGTACTTACTGAACTATGGAAAATAAGTCCCTGTAAAGTCAACGCTAAAACCACTCCCACTAGCAGGAAAGCAGCCGTTTCTCTTAAAGCGTAACTAAACCCTAAACCAACTTTTTTAGTTAATGATCTGTAAGAATGGGGCTTTATTAGTGATGTTCGTTGATTTTAGTAAGTTTTTTGACATTTGGATATAAACTGTTTCAATACTACAATATATGGTGTAAAAACGTCTGAGTGCTGCCCTCTTCAGGTTGAACGGTGGCTACTGCAGTTGAATTTTCCTATTGGAGGTTGGGTCCAAAAAATGACTCGTGACCTACTGTAAGCAGGTTCAAGATCACCACGCCCTTGTTACGATCTTACCAAACACTTAGTTCGTCCCCTCTATCTCCTTGGGATCTGCCCACTTTTCTTGCATTTTTCAAATATTGCCAGTGGGTGGAGTCAGGCTCTGACCAGGGGTTTAGTTACGCTTAAACTTTTAAATACAGCTACAACCTGAATGGATGCTCGCAAATGTGTTAGGGGGCGGAGCCATGCGCTGTGGCTCATCGAGCCACCATTTTACCCCTGCTTAAAAAATCCTGCACTCAGAAATGGTAAAAAACTGACTAAGGAACAAACACACCAAAAAAAAAGAAATGCAAGGTGTGCCGCACTGCCTTTTTTTGGGTCACTTTAGGGGTGATTTACATATCGCGTCTTTTGCGCTCTCAAGTTCGTTATTTCAAATGTAGGTGCCCATATGCCCGCTTATAATGGAAGCGACGCAATTGTTTTTTCCAGGCGCATCCGCACTGAGTTAAAAAATATTTCAACTTTTCAGAATGCCGCAAGCGCACCGCAGTTCATGTGACAAGAACATACATTTTCCACGCTTTTTAGGTGCGACATGTGAACAGACTTTTAAAAAACAACAGTTAGGGCTTTAATGATTAACTGTGCAAATGCGCATTTTCTCAATGAATGAATTTGAATGAATTACGGTGAAATCCCGGCACATCCGAACGCCAGGGGGCGCTCTCATGCAGAAAATAACCCTTGTGCCACAGAAGTAGCAGCGTTACAAACGCTATTACAGGAAATGTCTACAGGAATATTTATATCACTTGTTCTTCAAATTGTTTCAGCTATTTTCATGATAATAAAGAATATTTTGAATGATTAGGTTTAACGAGTGTTGCTTTTTTAAATGCACGTTATAAACGACTCCGACTCATAATGATTTTAGATTGATAAGGACTTCCAACTGACCAAATGCCATAGTACACGCACAAGCTGTGCATGAAACAAAGAATCGCAGCCTTGCGATTCAGATTCGGTTTCAGACAGGCATTTTTAATGATTAATCGATTAACGATTAATCGTTACATCCCTAGCAACAGTGCAGCGCTGCTTTTTATATTGCTAGGCAACCACCGACGCAGATGTCCTGTCAATCAAACATTTAAGCATTGCTGTTAACTTTCATATGAGCAGAAACTTTTAAAAAAAGGATGCCCCTAATGCTACGTACACACCAAATGCGGGGCATCGCATTACTCGCTCTAGATTAACTTTGTGTCATGTACTGTAAGCCTATATAATATATACATAGTGCATGGCAGCTGAATCGGTGAGTGTCCAGAATGATATGCTGATGGAGTGATTCTCCTCTGTGCATTAATGTTGCTCTATTGATCCAGATTTAATTGAGAAAGTTCATTTGGGAGAGAGCAACATGTCAGCAGGTATAGACATCACCATGACAATGACACGTTCCCAATGCAACGCCAATGTCATCCCGCGTTCATCCCCGACCACTGTTTTCAAAACTGACCGGAATCAACCCTTTAACCTGGGGACTTACCTCAGGCGGTTGGCTGGATTTTCAAAGCACTCTATAAAATTGGTTAATCTGCTTTTCTTTAACCCCCAAATCTCAAAACAACATCTGAACGGGTGACATTCACTCATACGAACAAAGATAAGTGACCATTTAAACTACAACCAAGCAAGTGGTCGGCTGCTTTTATACACTTTATTCTTTTTTAAATGGCAGAAATTGATGTTGGACAAACAGGACTTTGCTGATGGAAAAATACATAAGGTGTAAATTACCCAAGCATTTCTCTAATAGCCACTAGCACTAACACTCCATTGCTGCCTGCTGCCTGTGTTAAGTTTAGCAAAAGGTCCCGCAGTGCTCAATCTAGTTCAGATTGAAATCAGCTGTTCGGTTTTGTTTTGAGCCATTTGGCTTTAAAATATGATACGGTCCCAAAAAACACTTGTGCAATATGACATTTTTTATAAATACTAACATAATAAACATCTCTCCATGTATGTGACGCTATTAGCGTTTGCTACGTGCTTTGTTCTTGTAATTTTGTAAATAAAAGTCTGACCTCTTCCATCAAATTCACCCTGCATAAGATCTATAAAAAAGGAAATACACACATACATGTGCGCTCATATATGCACACACGCAACTTTAATTTTTACCAATATCTTTGGTGTTTGTATGTGTTTAAGACAATCACCTCCAGCAGACAGTTTGATTTCCACCATCAAAGCAGACCTGTCTATCCTTCATTATTTATTTACTATTCCATTTCTCTTTTTCAGAAGAGTAGGTCAACCCTTCATCATCATCATAATCCCTAACTCATGCATATTCTTTGTTTTTACACACACTCAGCCAGTAAGTTTATCCACTATTTGATAGTTCCAGACTTTGAATTACAAATATAAATTGCCCAGAATGAAAACAATACTGTAATAGTCAAAGGAAATTACTTACTATAATAGAGAATGTGTGTGTATGACATTTTGCCTCAACAAAAAAAGCCTTATAAAGCTTCCAAATCCTGTTTTACTAAAATCGAACAACCTCCCCAAGTATGAGAAAGGGTTAAATTTATAACCCTAAAATTATTACCCTGGTATAAAATTGATAACTACCAATCTAATGGCAATTTGTACATATTTTACAAGGTGGCTAATTCATAGTAATTCGTACGACCACTTTCGTATATTCATGTACGATTTGATTTTACCCCTGTGATGTTGGGGTTAGGGGTGGGGTTTTGTTATTGGTTTTGTTATGAAAATCATTTGATTTCCTTCTAAAAAAGTCATACAAATCAGTCAATTCATAAAATACATCCACATTCTTGTGAGATCAGGCTGTACAACCCAGTCTCAAGGCAAGTCCCGTTATATTTACGAAAATTTTGATTCATTTATTCGTGTTTGATGACACGAATTTCTGCTGTTTTTCGTGTCTCTGGCGATGAATGTCCTTTTTGTCCTTCCCAGCACAAATTTCTATCAATGGCTGTTCGTGTCTGTGGCACGACTTTTTTTATCGTGCCATTTTTTTTTATTGTTCTTACCTATTTTTTAAATCATTGTCGCTTGGGGTTAGATTTGGGGTTTGTGTAGGATGTAATTTTATGCACTGGTTTCTACATGTTTTTCGTCTGCTTTTAAAACTATTCTCGCCTGGAGTTGGGGTTTGGGTTAGGAAGTATCAGAAAGTGATTCTAACCCAAACCCCAAGCGACAACGGTCAAAAAAAAGAAAACAACGATGAGAAAACAAAACATAAAATGACACAATAAAGAAAGTCGTACCACAGACACGAACAGCCATTGATAGAAATTCGTGCTGGGAAGGACGAAAAAGACATTTGTCTCCAGAGACACGAAAATCTGAGGAAATACGTGTCGTCAAACACAAATAACTAAATCAAAATTTCCGTAACGATAACACGACTTGCCTTGATACTGGGTTGGGCTGTAACTACATAGTGAAATAAACCTGTGTGTGTAATGTGTCTGTATCTCACCTGGTCTCTAGTGGTATGTTGCTGTTCAGTGCCCAGGTATTGTGGGTCTGCCCGTTGTCATCCTGACCAGCTTTATTTCCGGAGTCTATTGGCTGGCATCGGGCGGGCAACGTGCTCCTCTGCACCACTTCTGGAAGGGGAGCGGGTGCAGGCCGGGCACAGGTGCACGCGTGGGGCGGAGGAGGTGGAGGGGGAAGAGGACGGAAAGTGAACTGGGCCACGGGACTGGAAGGGAGATCTTAATGGAGAGATAAGAGACAAAAAGAGAATGAGTGAAAAATAGATTGTATTATAATATTTAATGACGGTCTTCAATGCGTCAATTTTTCTGAAAGAGAAACTGGTCCTTTGTAAAACCCTTTTCTTTAACAACCTTCCATTTTCTTGTCAAAGCCAAAAGATCCTTTAAGTCTGTACTTTATAATTAGATACACATTGTCAAAATGTCATTAAACCATTGTTCTATATCCAGTATGTATTCAGGGATGTCTTTATTTTTGCAAATCAACACCGTGTTCTAGTTTACTTACGCTTAAAGCTTTTACTTTAACTACGACAAGCTGAATGGTCTGTAAAAGCCTTCAATAGCATCTGGATTGAACCCCACTGAGACACTGCAAGATCACAGAAACTCCATCTGATCTTCCAGCGCTTGCACACACGCTGCTTTTCTATCATTTTCTCCTCTCTCTCATTTAAAATGAAGCTTACAGGCTCACACCTACAGCTACACTCACTGCTGGAAGAAAGGACGATGCACACACGCGTACAAAAGCGCCCGATCCTTTCCTACTAATTCCATTAAGCCCTGATCGAGGTTATCTGTTTGAATGAAGAAGAGATTATATTATTTTCATCGACTCTTTCTCTTCCTTCACTTCATGCCTTTCATCTAATCTATTCTAAAAGCCAAAATGACTTCCTAATCTGCGAAGAACACTTTCTATTTGGAGATGGAGAATGCACGCACACAAATACTCACACGTGCCCACACAAAGCCCTAAATTTTAATCTCGGTGAATGGAAGCAGACACAAAGAGAGCAGTCGGACAAATTCAATTAGGAAAGCTCTCTCTTAAAGATCTGGAATTGCATTACCGCTTTGCTCTCTTCATCACCTCGGAAACCAGATAAAATACACTCAAATTAACACTCTTTAAAAAACTATTTTACACTTTTAAATGGAACACTGCGATGAAAAATGCTGTTGTTTCGAGAAGCTTGGCAGAGATCTTTTGGGAAGCCCCAAATACAGTGAGCACAGAAAACAAAAGCATCCACTGCATTTAAGTTCACCCTGCAAAAAATATCTCTCTTCCTAAATTCACTTCCATATTATCTAATGCACTTAGAAATACATTGTATTTCACTTGACTGCGGAGTTGAGAGCGAACAGCATTGATTTAGATTGGGTTTGCTGATTAAATTATGCTGTCTCTGATCTATGAGAATGTATGATGTTTTAGACAGTGTAAATGCACAATGGTTTGAATGGGAATAGACCTCTGAAGGTAATGTAATCAAAGCACCATCACTCATCGATCCAGCAGCGAATAAAAACCCTGAGAAATTTTCCATGCAGGCACACAAATACACACCCGTCTATCTATCTAAAATATGTCTTTCTATCTACTTATGTAAATTCTTTATATACAGCAATATGGAAATACGACTAATAACCAATATATAATAGATATTATAAATTATTTTATCAATGTTATGTAAAGATTATCTTAAATCTAAAATGAATAGTTTCTCTAAAACACATGAACATGAATACACACATGAATATGCAAACACCATAACCAAATATGGGCGTAGTTTCCGTGACAAGACCCATAGGTTTTTGAAGAGCTTTTTTGAAGCCAATACTTGGCAGAGTCTGCCGTCGCCATCTTGTCAGCGCGTCACCACATATACAAAATGTGGGCAAAAAGGCGGGACATTGGGGGAGCTAAGGCACGTGGTTGCTGTAACCACGGCCACGTAGTTCGACGGCAGTGACAGTAGTGGCAGTTAACCTGTGGGAAATGAAGGGAAATTAACACTGCAATGTTTTGGTTTTCTGCGATGTATATTGTGATGCAAGAAATACAGGAACGAATTTATCAGATGACTTATAAAAGCTCAGTTTAACTGTGCATTCAGACCGGCGAGAGCTTCAAAGTGGCCGGAAGTCATTCATTTTCAATAAGAGCTGGCGGCGAGCTCCGGCGAGCAGCGGCGCGTCATGTACAGCGTGAGCGTCGAGGAGAGTTGAAATCAGCTCAACTTTATGGTAATGAGATATGACGCGGTTCGGCGGCAACCAATCGGATGGCGGAAATGTTCAGCGGCAACCAATCAGAAGGCGGAAACCTCCGCCTGAGAGGAGTTCAGAGAATGCATTCGAGCATCAGAGCGTCCACTACACCTTTTCTTTAGTGTCGTTGGTAGGGCAGCCAGAGCTTTTATTGACGCTCTTGCCGGTGGCGGTGTGAATGCACAGTAAGAGTAATTTCACTTCTGCCTTGCATTTTATGTATAGTGTACCACTGGCAAGTGGGTCCAAAATAATGTTTCTTTAAAAAAAAAAAATGCTTTTTAGGTTCTGCGATGTGACTAGTGCAGATGCAGGCATGGCAATGCCGATGCTGAAACTATAAATTGTGCAGCCCTAGCCCACGCTCTTTAATTATGCAGAACTTTAAGGCTTAATATAATTTAAACGGATGAGTTATAAAAAAATTCACCCCCTTAACATTTGTCATGAAGGGCAAAATTATATAGACCAAAACAGGCTGTAAACATATTTATTTCTGCTGTAAAGTTGGCCATTTTAACATGGGGGGTCTATGGAATTCACTCCCTTTTGGAGCCAGCCTCTTGGAGACTAAAGAATTCCAGTCGGCTTCACGGTCAACACATGAATATAATACACATTACAATTGCAACATTATAATATAGAGTAAAATAGACACAGTAGGAAATTGCTTTTTAAAACTACTATCCAGTTAAGAACATACACTGGTTATAAATGAAAAAAATGACCTCATTATAATAGCAGGTATATGCTGGTAGTCCTTGAAAACCAGATGACTCCTATTATAAGTTGAGTACCAAAAATGACTCCTAAGTACTATTACCATTAAAGAGTACCTATTTCATTGCCAAAAAAAGTTATTTTGTGTATTTGGTATAATACAATGTGTTTGCGTTGTTTATGGTTAAAAAACATTATTTTCCACATACATTTTTGTAGCTCCAGATTTCACTATCTTTCTGAAACGCAAGGATTTGAAGGTCCCTGATTGGCCAGCTAATCTGTGGTAGGCCTGGGCGTGACCCATGCCGCGGATCTAAGCTCCTTACCGTCATAACCGCAAAAAAAAAAAAAATGAAACATTGGCCTGCACTTGTGTGTATATGTGGGGTTGTTATACACGCGACACAACCGCAACTTGTTAACTGAACATTAACTGATATGATTTTAATATTGAATTGTCATTGAGTAGAAATACAGGTGATGTTGTCTGTGACTCGTTTAAAGCAATACAAACATTTTATCTAATTTGAACGTGCAAACAGCCGCAACAGATCAACAACAGAAGCCGGTTCATACATTATCAAATTTTCAAGCAACATAAAGAGCACGGACTCGCGGACTGCCTGGGCACGCACAAGACAGACGCGAACTGCCCGGGCGCGCGCAAGACAGACGCGGACTGACGCAGACATCTTGCGCGCACACGCGTCTCCGTGCAGCTTCCCAGCTATACTCAAGCACGGACACATATGCAGTACAACTGATTTCTCATACAAATGGTTATTTTACCAGACCATCAGGGCAGCAATAATTTCCGTCATTTATAGGCTATTAACAAATTAAGGATAGAAAAGTGGGGAAATGTCTGTGGGCACGTGTGGACACGCACAATGCGTTAACATTTTTCAAACTGATAATATTAATTTCAAAAACAACAAAAGGAAACCAAGGCACTCTTCTAAATATAAAACCGCTTTAATAAAGGTGCTAGTTCATAATGGAACTTAAAAATACCACCAACATGTTTCGGCCTACATCTAGGCCTTCATCAGGGCATTCATTCTTGTGCCCTGATGAAGGCCTAGATGTCGGCCGAAACATGTTGGTGGTATTTTTAAGTTCCATTATGAACTAGCACCTTTATTAAAGCGGTTTTATATTTAGAAGAGTGCCTTGGTTTCCTTTTGTTGTTTTTGAAATTCAGTTTATTTCCCAAAGAGCACCTTCGATTTACATATATTTTTTGACATTTTGTATACTGTTTGGAACGCCGTAGCCCTCCAGCCCCTGCTTTGTGGGTGATTGTTTTTGTGATAATATTAATTGTTCAAGTTGTTGAATGTTGAAATTGAAGAAATGTGGAAGGAAATAATATTCACTTTACATGTTCCTTTAAGTAATTTGCACGTGTTTTGTATTGAAGATAAATAAACCATGCATGTTATTTAACTCGTTGTCTTGCCAATAAACCGCAAAACCGCGGGAATTTGTTGATTACCGACCGTGGTAAAAAAAAAAGCCATAATCTGTGCGTTGTGATTGGTCTGAATACCTCTGACGTCAGTCGGAAATGTGACGCTCCTTACCATGTTTGAAAGATTTGCGCACAATGCAATGCTGACAGGAGTTTACTTACAGGCTGTGAGTCCAAGTGGGAGAAATTATGATAATGTCGGTCTTGTCTACATCAGAAATCCCAGGAAGTAAACTGTTGCCTACAATCCGTGTGTTTGTTGTAGTCCAAGAAAAGAAATGTACGTTGATGATGATAACTTGCGTCATCGTTTACTTTAAGGTATGTACCTTTTGCATATCGTTAACATGTATTAATACACACTTACACACCGCAGGAAATGTAAAATTGTGAATCGGATAATTGGTGCTCTTAAATGTGTGTGTTTCAATAGACATACAGTCTATGTATAGACAGTTTCATCGGATGCGGTTACACGCCTAAACCGAAGTGAACTTGTGGTCTGTATTTATTTATCGGTCTGGCTAGTGGCTAAGCTAATCTCTGAAACAAATACCTTGTTCAAAATAAAATGTTTTGGTTTGCTAAGGATGAGGGGAGACGATAAGCATACTACACTAACTCAGCGTAGTAGCTGATATGCATTAGATGTAATATATGAACGAATGTCATTTTTTCCCCTTCTTATCAGAAATAAACTACTGTAAAGGACTATTGATTATATGTGGAAGTATACCGGAAGTTGCGTTTAGTCCTCAAAAGCTGTTTGTTTATGTTGCTGCTGCTGAAACAGTCTATAAATAAAAATGATAATAGCCCTGAGGTTAACATATTAGTAACATTTAATACGTTAATGTGTGTGTGTGTGTGTGTGTGTGTGCGTGTGCGTGTGTGTGTGTGTGTGTGTATGAAACCATTTGAGAAACACATACAGTTGTAACACTAAAACTGCTGCAAAACACACAGATACACATAAACAAAAATGGTAAAACCACAGCATAGGCAAATAAACACTGAGATCAAACACACACACACACACACACACACACACACACACACACACACACACACACACACACACACACGTGAACACACACAGTAAAGGACCATTAACCTGGCTGGTCTCCATGGCAACAGAGCTTGGCCCTCATAATCCAGTGCAAAAACCTTTGACTGAAAGAAAAATGCATACAAACACAGACAGACAGACACACACACACACACACACATTTAAATGCGCACATGACACTGATTGCACTGAAGATTTCAGAATAATAACATGAAGTGATTTCTACCTTTTCTGCCTATCTGTCTCTCTCTATTTCTCAGTGTGCATTGCTCTCTCAATGCAGACAAAAACTAAGACAGAATCAACTTAGCCAAAAAAATTATGCAAGTTAATGTACACATCTGTGTGTGTAAAGCGAAAGAGGAAAAGGGTGGAAACCTTATAGCCATGAAACCGTTATTAAATATCCCTCTTACTTCGAAATTACTTTAGGAAAATCAATCTGTTTCACTTATGGAAATGTACAGCTCCGTCTTGCCCACAGCCGTCTACTCGGATACATGACACCCTCCACTACCGCCGATACATCCTCAAATCTTCATCTGTCAAAGAAGAGACCTTATTATGACACTTGCTCGATAGATCCGAGGCAAAATCTGACAAACATCCCTCGCTTCACTTTACGTGCCACAGGATGGATTGTGTGTTTGCAAATGACACTCCCATTTAAATCCAAAATCTATGACTTATTCCCAAGATTCGGCCATGTATTTTTAAGTAATATGTCAGTTGGTTTTAGACTTTCCATTTGTTATCTTAAATAGGAGATGCCACTATTGGTTTCTGAATAAAGACCTTAAGGTTTGTTTGTCTGTGTAATAAATGCATGTCTTATATATAAAATGCAGTTTTATTTGCTGTTCGCAACGTCTTAAAATAAATTTTTACTGTATTGAGATATCTTCATGCACACTGCAATAAATGACTTTCTTACTTAGTATTTTTGTCTTGTTTTCAGTAAAAATATCTAAAAAGTGTAAAAATGTATTGATGAGCAAAATGACCTAGGAAAACAAGTCTAGTTTTTAGAGAAAAAATATAGGTAAATTATATATTTTAAGTAAATTAGTGCTTAAAACAAGCAAAAAATCTGCCAATGGAATAAGAAAATAATATGTTAAATAAGTTAACTTTTTTCATAAACACTTAATTCAAGAAAATTTTTCTTATTCCTTTGGCCAATTTTTTATTTTTTTTTTTGCTTTGTTTAAATTATATATTATTTGTCTTAAAACTAGACTTATTTTCCTAGGTCATTTTGCTCATCAAGAAAATCCATCTTAATTCAAGAATTTTTTGATATTTTTACTGAAAACAATGCAAAAATACTAAGTAAGAAAGAAATTTTTTGCAGTGTGCATATAAACTTAATGTAAATTAAAAAAATATAAACTTTAAGTAAATTAGTGCTTAAAACAAGCAAAAAAAAAAAAAAAATCTGCCAATGGAATAAGAAAAAGTTACTTGAAATAAGTTAACTTTTTCCATAAATATTTAAATCAAGAATGTTTTTCTTATTCCATTGGCAAATTTTTTTTGCTCGTTTTAAGCACAAATTTGCTTACATTTTATATTTTTTGTCTAAAAACTAGACTTATTTTCCTAGGTCATTTTGCTCATCAAGAAAATCCATCTTAATTCAAGAATTTTTTGATATTTTTACTGAAAACAATGCAAAAATACTAAGTAAGTAAGAAATTTTTTGCAGTGTGCATATAAACTTAATGTAAATTAAAAAAATATAAACTTTAAGTAAATTAGTGCTTAAAACAAGCAAAAAAAAAAAACAAAAAAAATCTGCCAATGGAATAAGAAAAAGTTTCTTGAAATAAGTTAACTTTTTTCATAAATATTTAAATCAAGAATGTTTTTCTTATTCCATTGGCAAATTTTTTTTGCTCGTTTTAAGCACAAATTTGCTTAAATTTTATATTTTTTGTCTAAAAACTAGACTTATTTTCCTAGTTCATTTTGCTCATCAAGAAAATACATCTTAAGTCAAGAATTTTTAGATATTTTTACTGAAAACAAGGCAAAAATACTAAGTAAGAAAGTCATTTTTTGCAGTGTGCATATAAACTTAAAGTAAATTAAAAAATATAAAATTTAAGTCAATTAGTGCTTAAAACAAGCAAAAAAAAAAAAAAATCAGCCAATGGAATAAGAAAAAGTTTCTTGAAATAAATTAACTTTTTTCATAAACATTTAAATCAAGAAATTTTTTCTTATTCCATTGGCAGATTTTTTGCTCGTTTTAAGCACAAATTCGCTTAAATTTGATATTTTTTGTCTAAAAACTAGACTTATTTTCCTAGTTCATTTTGCTCATCAAGAAAATACATCTTACTGTAATTTAAGAATTTTTTTAGATATTTTTACTGAAAACAAGGCAAAAATACTAAGTAAGAAAGTCATTGTTTGCATTGCAACCCAATGGACATTAGGACCCAAATCACTTTCTGTGAGATACTCATGATATTGAAATCTAATAAAGCGACAAATAATGACAGTACTTAAATTGTATTAATAAACTGTTGGAAAGTGCTCATGAAGGATAGCCTGGCAACACCCACAGGCAAATGTCTGGTTCTGATATCTGAATCTAACTAGTAATGACATTTGTGTTTCCATGAAAATTAAAATGCAACATTCTTAATACGAAGGGTATTATTACCACTAGTAGCCTAATAATGGTGATTTTTGAAATAGTGGTTTTGTTACCAAAATATTTTGTTTTAACCTCCTTTAAGAGTCTTCATTTTCGGTCATCCTGCCCTCCCCAGGGTTCCCACACCTTAGTTAACTTCAAATTCAAGGACCTTTCAAGGAGTTTCCAGGTCCAATGCTTTCAAATTCAAGGACTACATGTGGGGACACATCTACAAAGGTTACATTGTGTTACCTTTTAAGATACATTGTTACAGTTCTCTTTCGAGGGAACTTGCACTGCGTCACTGCGGTGACACTTTGGGGACGCCTCCAGGGGTAAGTGTGTCTGAATGTGTATATCAAATTCAACCAATGGTGAGGCTTAACGACAAAGACAGGGTGAAGCTGGAGCCAGGAAGTATATCGCTATCTGAAATATTGCCAAAGACGGTGTTACAGGTATGCAGGAAGTATGGCAAAGGAGACGCAGTGTCTCGTTCCCTTCTCAGCAAACAACAGTTAAATACGTAACCGAGAAGTTTTCATGTGTCAAACTCAACTATGCAAGAAAGCATTTTGGTATGAATCAACATTCGCATACAGAAGATATAAGCATTTAAAGCAAACAGTTTAGCATGTGTGATTAAAAAGTCTAGAATTTTGATGATATTATCCTACACTACACATGGAATAATATGGATTTTTTTCCCCAGAAAACTTCTTACATAAAATAGATTCCAGAACTTTCAATGACCTGGATCTATGTGTGTATATTTTCAAAAACTCCCCCCCCCCAGATTCACAAACTTTCAAGGATTTCAAAGACCCGTGGAAACACTGCCTCCCCTATAATCATGATTTGAAAACGTCAATACACCATTGTAAGATACATTATTTTACATGATCTCTCAGTCAGACTCAATAGGGAGACTTTTCAAGGGCACACTGCTGGTTTTAACTGAGCTTTCATCTTTGTTTACCCTTACCAGCTGGTCTTGTTCACAGATCATAAAACACACAATCACACACACACGCACGTACGCGTACAAACATACAACACACCCTTCAAATACGGAACCTCGCGGGAGACCTTCTGATTGCTTTTGTTCATGTAAATTCGCTTTGATATAAAAAATTGCGTTTAATTATTTTCAGATTGATTGACACCACTGAACTGCGCACACCACAAAAATTTCACACTTGCTGCTCCGGCATATTAGCGACTTGAGGAAAACTGCTAAACAAAGAAACATCTGCTGCGAATCCCAACGCAGAGCTGCTGCGATAGTTTTCGGGCGCCACATCTGCTGCCGTGACTCATGCGGCAATGCCTCAGCGATGGTCTTTGATTCTACCTTGGCTGCTGTGACTCATGCTGTGAAGCCTTAAGGATATTCTCCCACTCCACTTTGCCGCTGATAAGGTCTGCCTCGGTTGTACTGTATATAGGGCTGATGTGTCGCCTGCCCACCTGCTTGTTGCATCATGCCTACGTGTCTGCGCTCCTTCTTGCGTTGCTGGCTTCGGGAGGCCCTGCTCGTGTCCTTTACCCCACAATAAAACTTTATAGCAGGACATCCCTGCTAGTTGATTTACATCAGCATTCTCTTTTATTCGTTGTCCTCCGTCTCTCCTCCCCCCTTTTCTTGTTTTTCCTTCCTTTACCGTTACTGCCGTTTGTCCTTGTCTTATCAAAAAACACGGGCGCTCCAATTATAGGCAGATCCCTTATTGAAAAACAATCCGGAGCTCAAGAGAGAGTAAATAAACAGAAAAAGAATCAAACAGGGACAATGTATGTGTGTGTGTGTGTGTGGGTCTATAAATTTGTGGCTGGATTCATTGCTCTGTTTTATGGCCCTCTATTCATTGAGCTTATCAGATACGACACAGTCTATTTACAACAGACTTTATCACACACACATGCACACACTGTGTACAGTAAATCTTCGGCAGGTTATTCAGTTGCCTGCCATATGCAGAACTTTAAATGTCGGAGGAAGAGAAAGCTCGACGCTACGAAAGCCTGTTATGCTCACCTCCCGTGACATCCATTCTGCCTCTTCCTCTCTTATTAAATTCAGCATACAGCTTTAACTGTGTTACTCTCGCCCGCGTGAGCGTATATACACCAGTCCAGCCTTCAGTCCACATGCTAATCCATTAATTAGTTGCATGACTAACTCGCCAACCTCGGGAGGCATCAATCAAACACAAACACACACGTACACAACACACAAACACCCAGAGGGATGAAAAATGAGAGGTGAAAAATGTATGTGGGAACACGCAGATCGATTCGCATAGCTATTTACACATCTGCTTGAAAGAGACAAGTGTGTGTGTGTGTGTTTGCAAACTGTCCCGCAGTCATATTAAGTATTCCAAACAAACCTTTTCAATCCCACCTAAGCCCCCATGAGATTTCCCATGATGCTTAAAGGCAGGTGATGCCCCCCCTCGGCTGAAGGACAGAATGTTTAGTGTGTGCGAGGATGGACAGAGACGAATAGACGGGGTGATTAATTTCTCTCCTCTGTAAGGCAGGTGTGAAAGATGGGTTTATCTCATCCTTAGAGAGAAACGAACAGATGTGCGCATACATGAGAAAGGATGCCCACACTTGTTGCACACGGAGCGCTACCGATTCTTGACATATGCACCGTTTCCCTGGTGACCTACATATAGTTACCCAGGTAACATTTTCTGGGTTACCGCTTCTCATCTTAGATGCTGTTTACTTCACGTCGGTTTATAAATCAGGTCCTCGGTGTGCAATTCAAAAAGGCGACCTCAGAAATATCAACTGCGCGCCTGTAGCGCGGTTAATGCCCTATAAGTAGCGCGCGCTGGTGTCGGGAAACGAAGCCAATGGCAGTTACCGACTTCGAGCCGTCAGTTGCACAATACAGTATAAATATGCATCAGGTCTACTGTGGTGTCAAAACAGCATCGTGATGACATTCAACAGGGCGACCCAGAGGAGTAGCGAAGAGAAATCTATGTGTGTGGGGTAACGGCAGTTAAAGTGACACGCTTTGATGACAGAACATTTAACAGGCTGACAGGAAAAAGACAAGCGTTAAAAAGACCGCCGCGCTAACAAAGACAAGAGGGACGCATGCACACAAACACACAAATGCACGGCAGAAGATGTTGTAAACGAGACGATCAAGACTTTTTTACATAATTGAGAGAAGATGCACTGAGCGACTGAAAGATCCGGTCTGGTTATTTCATGTGATTTTTCCCGTGACGAAAATGACCTTTAATGATTTGAAAGGAAGGCATCATGAGAACAGTCTAAAAATGCACTTAAAAAAATGAAATAACATGAAATCGCTCTGTAATCACTCAGAAAAGAACATGGTTTCGATGGAAACCAGCGTTTTTCTGAAAAGATGTCTTTCTTGTGGGTGAATTTTAAAGCAAAAGCAAGAAGTCAATGTGTTTATTTGTACGCTCGTCTCGCATATTTAAAACATTAAGATGCAAATATGTTTAGAAGCTTGAAAGATGAGTCACTTCAGTTTGATAAGTGGAAAGAAATGTATGAGGGAAGTTTCAAGCTTTCTTTAAGACAGTTCTTTAAAAAACATAGCTACACCTGTTCTTTCACATTACCTTCAAAGTCCCAATACTCTACTGCGGCAAAAGTAAAGACGCAAACACACACAGAAACTTAAATCTCCAAACGTTAAGCCTTATTAACAGCTGGGTAGTGCGAGCTAAATATTGCACATGCCTTATATATTATTATTGCTTTTACAAACACATGCACTCACACATGAATACAATTGTGAATGACTGATAAAATATTTATTTGGGTACGCACTAATAAACTCTCTTTAATGCAAATATATTCAGTACTTATTTAGTAATTAACTGTGATATTTACTTTATTAACAATAAAGTAAAGTTGATCAAATAAAAATAAAACCTTTTAGGAAATTAATTGGGAATATTATTTGTTTCACTCTGTTTATTTATTTATTTTTAAATCTTGCAGGAGACAAAAATACGAACAAAATGCACGCACTAATAATGAATAATTAGAATATTATATTCTAGTCTTTTAGTCTATTTAATTTACTTCATTTCCAAATTAAAATATGTGCACACGTTAATTAAACCTGACACACCAACAAAATCTTATGGCACTTCGAAGCTATTTTAAAAAGTATGAATTCATAAAAACTGATTCTTATATTTAACTCTTTACCCGCCAGCATTTAAAAAAAGTTGCCAGCCAGCGCCAACCTTTTTTTAGATTTTCACAAAACTTTAATGTCTTTCAGAACATTTTCTTCTATAAATATATAAGCATACAACATAGCAAATAAAAGAACAGACCCTCCTCTTTCAAAAAAAAAAAAACATTTTATCCTTTATTTATTTGTTCTCTTTTTATCACCTCTCAAACATGGGTAGGTTTCTTCAATTACTAAATTAGATAATAAATAAACAAGATAGTTGCATTTTTGTAAAGGAATTTTGTTAGTGATCAGATTCAGAATTATGATCAAAACATCCACAGAGTTTTTATTGTTTTTGAATTAGTGGGTGCTTAAAGTTCACCTTAAAATGAAAATTCTGTCATCATTTACTCATCCTCATGTTGTTTTAAACCTGTATGAATTTCATTTTTCTGTTGAACAAAAAAGAAGATATTTTGAGAAATGATGGTAAACACACAGCAGACCATTGACTTCCAAAGTAGGAATAAAAAAATATGATGGAATTTAATACAGGCATGAAAACGGGTCAGGGGTGAAAAAGGTGAGAAGGGTGCTCGAGGGGCAATGTGGCCTCTGTAAACATTTGACTGCTTAATTAAATGGGTTGATCAATGTGGAAAGCTGTAACAAGTAGCATTCCCTTACTATTTTACATCTGCAATCCTTTTATTTTGCCATAATCTGACCATCAGTCGCAAGGCCATACAATTTTAAGTTGGCCTTGGATTGGGTAGACCTGAAGGCCTACATCTAATTTAAAATGACTTAATTTTACAATATAGTTAAATGAATTACATAATGGTTTTTGAGTCATGGGTTGAATAATTTTCAGATAAGCAAAAAAGTTATGTGGGAAAATAAAATAAGAACAAATCAATACATTACAAGCATATCATATCGAAAAGAACAAAGTAGCAGTATTGATTAGGTAGAGAAACAGTATCAAATTAATACAACACTGTTTTCATTCTATAAATTAAATAGAATTGATCTTTTTAAAGCTATAAAAGTGATTTTCCTTTTGTCTTCTGTAGTTTGATTAACATAATGACTCAAACATAAGCATTTCTTATAAGAGGAACTGTCCCTTTAACAACGGAGAAGCGATCTTTACACTGACACATGATCAACTGCTCACTTATAATAAACGACTGTTTTTATGAGAATACTTGCAGAGACTGTGGTATAACAATATAGTTTGTGCGTATATCTCCTGTCAAGCCCAAAGAAATTATGTGTTTGCGTGATTTTTGAAACGCTTTTCATTGCGTGAGCTTAGGAGTTTGTGTCTCAAATAGTCTAAAATCGCTTAAATGTTACTTTAAACGGTAAACTTTCTTATTAACAGTATTAATAACAGTATGTTCTTATTAACAATATTTTGCAGTTTCACCATATTTACACCATATATAAGTACTTACAGCTGTAGACTAGTAAATCAATGTGAGTTACAAGCGAGGAGTATGTCCATCATTCGTTCCAATCCATTCCAACAAAAAATCTTTTAGGTCACTTTGCAATGTCAGTCTGTGTATATATGTTGTTTTAATTTATTGAAATCTACAGTTATAGTTTTACAGCATTTTGTGTTGACTTTACGTCCCGAAGGCAGTCGCTCTACGCATCATCAACAAGCGTGTATGACGAAGAACACAGAAAGACGGATGACATCACAGTAGCGCGAGAGTCGTTCGAAAGCAGACTTTCTTATGACTTCTCGATTCACGCTTGTGATACTTTGATGTCAGCTGCCTGCTTGTCGGTTTTTGCAGCGCAGCATGAACTCAAACAAACCTAATGTCTGGGATACATGTTGGATGATGGCGAAGGGCGCGTCTACAAACAACGCGCACATACCCCCCCCCAAAAAATGTTTTCTCATCGAATCTACGCGATTCACGTGGTTCACCTTTTTTGGCTTCAAAACTGCAAATTTCGCCGAAACGTGAGGGATTTTCATTCCTGTTAACGGGGAACGTCAACTGTGTGCTTACCATCATTTATCAAAATATTTTCTTCATCATTTTTCACAATACTTCCAAAATATTTTTTCCTGCTATGGAAGTCAATGGTCACTATCTGCTGTGTGTTTACCATAATTTCTCAAAATATCTTCTTTTGTGTTCATCAGAAAAACATCATAAAGGTTTAGAACAATATGGAGGAGTAAATGACGACAGAATTTAAATTTTAAGGTGAACTATCCCCTAATTGTTTTCTAAGTTGGGTAAGAGCGCCACCTAGTGGATAATAGCGGAAATAAAGATTTCTGTAAAAACTTGTCAGGAAAGTGTCATTGGCAAAGAAGCGTTTTCTCTTATTCAACAAGATTACTCGTCAATGACAGATAAAGAGTTAAGTATGATCTTCTTTTGGCGTAATGACACGCTAAAAATAAATATTCAATTTGGTTAAAAAGTGACAAACCCAACCCAATGTAATCTATACTGGGTGGTTTCAACCCTAGTCCTAGACTAAAATAAATGTAAGAACTGTCCAAACTGAAAACAACTTGCACTGACATATCTTAAAATAAATCAGTGCCCTTTATTTTGCCTCAAAATGCACACAATGTTTATTGTAAGGCATATTTGTTAAAACTAGTTATATTTTCTAATTAAACTAAGGCCTAGTCCTGGCTTAAGCTAATGTTTGGGAAACCTCCCCTCATGGTCTAACTTAACTCAACGGTTGGTGTCATCCCTTTTTGACACAACGCTGGGTTGAAAAGAATCTAGCAATTTTTAGGTATGAGTTAGAGTAAAGCCTAATAATAATACACATTTTGCAAATTCACACCTTGTAAAACAAGTTTTCCCGTGAGTGTCACGGTGGGTAAATACACTGCTCTCTCTGTGTCTCGTGTATGGTGTTTACTCACCTGTGATGTCATGTGCTCGTTATCCCGATTCCCTTCACCTGTGTTGATTGTCTCACTCCAGCTGCTCATCATTACAGACTCTCCATATAAACTCACTCTGCTCTCTGTTCCTCGTCAGATCCTCACTCTTTGTTTGGCCTCCGTGTCTCTGGATTGTTTTGTAAAGCGTATGTGGATTGTATCGTGTCGTCTTCGTGTTGGATGTTCCGGTCTCTGTTCCTGGGTTTCACTCCACTTCAGACCAACACCACCAACGACCTTCACAACCACCATCACCCGCCTTACCACCGTAGTCCTTCGAGCACCATTACCATCATCTGGACATTGTGTTGACTTAATTCCCTGTGTGTGTCTTCTCCATATAAATAAACCTGTGTTATTTTCCTGCATCTGCTTCCAGCGTGTCTCTATCGTTACAGAAGGATCTGACCAGTAATGGAAGCAGCGGGAAATCACTCCCCATCTCCTCTCGAGGAATTTCTCCAGCGGGCGGTTCAGAGGATGGATCGCCAGGATAAGGTTATAGAGGAGATGGGTCGAGCAGTCCAAGTAATGGTGACGAAGGTGTCCGAGCTGACCCAACAACAACAACCACCGCCCACTGCGCCTCCCACACCCCCAGCTACATCTTCTTCACCGGAGGGCGCCTCTCAGTCAGAGCCCAGACTTCCTATTCCGGATAAATACGCGGGTGAGCCGAGTTTTTGCCGCACATTTTTGTCTCACTGTTCTCTCCATTTTGCTTTGCAACCCAGAACTTTTTCCAGCGAGCAAACCAAGGTGGCATTCGTTCTCTCTCTCCTGACTGGGAAGGCTGCCCTCTGGGGGACGGCGGTGTGGGAGAACCGTGACATCTGCTGTTCTTCGTTCTCCGCCCTCGCTGACGAGATGAAGAGGGTGTTTGATCGCTCCGTCGCCGGGAAGGAAGCCGCAAGACGCCTCTCAGAACTCCGGCAGGAGGATAAAACCGTGTCGGACTACGCGATTGAGTTTCGCACCCTGGCGGCGGAGTGTAGGTGGAACGAAGAAGCGCAGTGGGACCATTTCCTGCATGGGCTGGCTGACCGCATCCAGCAAGAGATCCATGTGGTGGACTTACCCACGTCTCTGAATGCTCTCATCGACCTGGCCATCAGGATCGACGCCCGACTCAGCCAAGCAGCACGCCGGAGAGCTACCACGCCGTTACCCGTAAGACTGGATTATCTCCAGGCCAGCCAGAGCGGTGCGGTCAGTCCCCCCAACGATCTCGAGCCCATGCAGGTGGGTCGAGCTCGGCTTTCCCGGGAGGAGAAGCTCCGGCGGAGGTCCCTTGGATTGTGCTTATACTGCGGTAGAGCCGGGCATCAGATCCATCAGTGCCCGGTAAAAGACCAAGCCCGATAGTAAATCTGAGGCTACTATCGGGCGGGATCTCCTCCATGAAGACCTCATCTACATCTACGCTCCTCCCGGTGAAACTACGGTGGTGCACTCATTCTCACGACTGTCACGCACTTTTGGATTCGGGAGCTGAGGGGAGTTTCATCGATCACGCCACTGCACGTAAGCTTCAGATACCACTCACTCAGCTTACTCACCCGATTGCACCGTTCGCACTTAATGGACACAAGCTTCCTACTATCACCCACATCACGGAACCTGTCTCCCTCATCACATCGGGCAATCACCACGAGAACATCTCATTCTACGTCACAGACTCCCCTCTCTCACCCATTGTGCTTGGACACACCTGGCTTCACCAGCACAACCCGAAGATCGACTGGCGTCTTGGGACTGTTATCAGCTGGAGTGAGGGGTGTCACAAGTCTTGTCTTTTGTCTGCGTGTCTAACTGTTTCTGAGTCTGTGTTTCAGGGGGAAGCAGTGGATTTATCTAACGTGCCCGCAGAGTACCATGACCTGAAGGAAGTGTTCAGTAAGTCGCGGGCTGATTCTCTACCTCCTCACCGTCCCTATGACTGTGCTATAGAGCTACTTCCCGGTACTTTTCCGCCTAAAGGCAAGTTATACTCTTTATCTGTTCCTGAGATGAAGGCCATGGAGAAATATATTTCTGATTCTCTAGCAACGGGGTTCATTCGTCCTTCCTCTTCTCCAGCGGGGGCGGGGTTCTTTTTTGTGGGGAAGAAGGATGGATCCTTGCGACCTTGTATTGATTACCGAGGGTTGAACAACATTACGGTAAAGAATACGTATCCTTTGCCGTTAATGTCTTCAGCTTTCGAGAGGTTGCAAGGAGCGTCCGTCTTCACTAAATTGGACTTACGTAATGCTTATCATTTGGTCCGCATCAGGGAGGGGGATGAATGGAAGACTGCGTTTAACACCCCTCGTGGCCATTTTGAGTACTGCGTCATGCCTTTCGGATTGACGAACTCGCCAGCGGTCTTCCAAGCACTCGTTAATGACGTGTTGCGAGACATGATAGACCAGTTCATATATGTCTACCTGGATGACATATTGATTTTTTCGTCGTCTCTCCAGGAACATGTGCAACACGTACGACGAGTGCTTCTGCGGTTGCTAGAGAATGGGCTTTTTGTCAAGGCGGAGAAATGCGTTTTTCATGCACAGTCTGTTTCTTTTTTAGGGCACATCATTTCGACTGAGGGTGTCCGCATGGATCCTGATAAGGTTAAGGCTGTGGTGGATTGGCCATCCCCAGATTCTCGCAAGACCCTGCAGAGATTTCTGGGGTTCGCCAATTTTTATAGGCGTTTCATTCGCAATTTCAGCCAACTAGCCGCTCCTCTGACTGCCTTGACCTCCCCTAGTACTGCGTTCAGGTGGTCAGACACAGCCGAGGCTGCGTTTACCAAAATCAAGAGCTGCTTCGTTTCAGCTCCCATTCTCGTGTCCCCTGATCGCACACGTCAGTTCATAGTGGAGGTCGATGCATCAGAGGTGGGGGTAGGAGCAGTGCTTTCCCAGCGCACACCCTCAGACGGAAAGGTTCATCCCTGCGCGTTTTTGTCTCATCGGTTATCTCCGGCGGAAAGTAATTATGACATTGGTAACAGAGAGTTATTGGCAGTCAAACTGGCTTTGGAGGAATGGCGTCACTGGTTAGAAGGTTCGGGTGTACCTTTTATCGTTTGGACCGATCACAAGAACCTTGAATACATTAAAACTGCCAAAAGACTTAACTCCAGGCAGGCTCGGTGGGCTTTATTTTTCGGACGTTTCGATTTTACTCTTTCATACCGTCCGGGTTCCAAAAACATCAAACCCGATGCTTTGTCTCGACTTTTTGAGCGTTCCGATCGCACTGCTACTCCCGAGCACATTTTACCGGAGACTCTATTCATCTCCGCGCTCACATGGGAGGTCGAATCGAAGGTTTTGACAGCCTTAGAAGGGGTAACGCCCCCGTCTCGTTGCCCACCGAACCGCTTGTTTGTGCCGGAGAAGTTACGGTCCAACGTAATCCAGTGGGGTCATTGTTCCAAGGTAGCTTGTCATCCAGGGGTGAGTCGCACTAAGTTTTTAGTCAAACAACGATTCTGGTGGCCAGGTATGGCTCGTGACATTCACGATTTTGTTTTGGCTTGCTCGGTGTGTGCCACTGGTAAGACTTCCAATCGCCCTCCTGACGGGTTACTTTTACCGCTGCCAGTCCCTTCGAGACCCTGGTCCCACATTGCGCTAGATTTTATTACCGCCCTCCCACCCTCCCAGGGGAATACGGTGATTTTAACCGTAGTGGACCGATTCTCGAAGGCGACTCACTTCATCCCCTTGCCCAAATTACCATCTGCCAAGGAGACAGCGGTTACTGTCGTGGACCACGTCTTCCGGTTACATGGCCTTCCGACAGACGTGGTCTCCGACAGGGGTCCCCAATTTGTGTCCAAATTTTGGAGAGAATTTTGTAAATTGTTAGGAGCGACTGTGAGTCTGTCCTCCGGGTTTCATCCCCAGAGCAATGGTCAGACCGAGCGAGCCAACCAAGATGTTGAAAGAGTGTTACGATGTTTGGCCTCCAAGAATCCTTCGTCCTGGAGCCAACATCTCTCTATGGTGGAGTACGCACACAATTCGTTGCCAGTGTCATCTACGGGCCTATCTCCGTTTGAATGTAGTCTAGGTTACCAGCCACCTAATTTTCCCAGTATGGAATCCGAGATTGCGGTTCCCTCCGCTCACGCCTATGTCCAGAGGTGTCACCGCACCTGGACTAGAGCTCGGGAAGCTCTACTCCAGGTGGGGGCGCGCACCAAGGCTAAAGCCGATCGCCACCGGTCTAAGCCTCCCGTATACGTCGTCGGTCAAAAAGTGTGGCTTTCTACTCAGAACATTCCGATGCGTTCCGTCTCGAACAAACTTGCTCCCAAATTTATTGGCCCATTCGCTGTTGCCAAAATTATTAACCCGGTAACAGTTCGCCTTAACCTCCCTCCTGCGTACAGGAGAATTCATCCTGCGTTTCACATCTCTAAAATTAAACCAGTTTTTCGTTCACGACTTAACCCGCCAGTTCCGGTTCCCCCCCCGCCTCGTCTCGTAGCAGGGGAACCCACCTATTCGGTGAATCGTATTCTGGACTCTAGGCGGAGGGGACGCGGATTTCAATACTTGGTGGACTGGGAAGGTTACGGTCCGGAGGAGAGAAGTTGGGTTCCTGCTCGGGACATACTGGATCACTCCCTTATTGATGATTACCATCAACAGGTACAGCAGGCTAGGAACGTCAGGTGACGTCCTAGGGGAGGGGGTACTGTCACGGTGGGTAAATACACTGCTCTCTCTGTGTCTCGTGTATGGTGTTTACTCACCTGTGATGTCATGTGCTCGTTATCCCGATTCCCTTCACCTGTGTTGATTGTCTCACTCCAGCTGCTCATCATTACAGACTCTCCATATAAACTCACTCTGCTCTCTGTTCCTCGTCAGATCCTCACTCTTTGTTTGGCCTCCGTGTCTCTGGATTGTTTTGTAAAGCGTATGTGGATTGTATCGTGTCGTCTTCGTGTTGGATGTTCCGGTCTCTGTTCCTGGGTTTCACTCCACTTCAGACCAACACCACCAACGACCTTCACAACCACCATCACCCGCCTTACCACCGTAGTCCTTCGAGCACC
Source organism: Paramisgurnus dabryanus (assembly GCF_030506205.2). Lineage (NCBI taxonomy): Eukaryota > Metazoa > Chordata > Actinopteri > Cypriniformes > Cobitidae > Paramisgurnus > Paramisgurnus dabryanus. The sequence continues at coordinate 25,723,349 of NC_133341.1, read as the reverse complement.
ATTACCATCATCTGGACATTGTGTTGACTTAATTCCCTGTGTGTGTCTTCTCCATATAAATAAACCTGTGTTATTTTCCTGCATCTGCTTCCAGCGTGTCTCTATCGTTACAGTGAGATCAGGTTGGACACGCTAAGTCCGCTTTCCCCTCTAAAATAACACGTCAGCCAAATACTTACCCCTGACATTAATTCATCAAACCATCAATCAATTAACACAATAGGATTAACAAGCCTAGGGAAGGGATTTACACCTGAATATATAATGACTCTCTCTCTCGCTTGTGCTGTCTTTCTGTCGCATGCTGGGAAGTGGGTGTGTTCAAAACTGGCGTGTGGGGAAAAGATGTACACTGGGATCTTTGAGTTCCCTTTTTTGCTACAGCATCTTATTCATTTTTTTTTTTTTTTTGCTGCTACTCATCAGATACTAAATATTCATACATTTTATTTCTGAAGTGAGTAGCACGCAGTGCCCTGCCAGACGCCTCAGAGTTGTTATGCGTGGCATCTGTCCCTGTGGGGAGATGCCACCTCTCCACCCTGGTAACAGTTCAGGTTTGTGCTTTGGGCAGGTTCTGCGAGAGGACGTGCCCTCAGATGTCTGATATCAGAACATGGGTTTGGCATCAATAATGGAAAAACTTAAAAATGAAACGCCTGAGAGCACTATCTGAACAGAAGAATTGTTAATGCAATATCTAACAATATCCAACCCAGCCATGTATTATTAGAGATCAAGCTGTAGTGAAAAGCGCAAGAGCAGTCCGAATGATTCATCTTCAAACGTAATTAGATGAACTTCTTTGAAATTCTATAATGTCTTTTATTGGAAATGATGATTAGGAAAAGTCTATTAAGACGGCTTGTTGGCAAGGCCAGTATGCAGAATTACTGTACACATACGTAGATGAGAACTGTTACCCCTGCGTATATTAACAAATTCACAAAAACAAATGAACTTCTTATTTTGTCCCTCATACTGTACTTTAGTATAGCATCACATACACTCACATAAAGGATTATTAGGAACACCTGTTCAATTTCTCATTAATGCAATTATCTAATCAACCAATGATATGGCACTTGCTTCAATGCATTTTGGGGTGTGGTCCTGGTCAAGAGAATCTCCTGAACTCCAAATTGAATGTCAGAATGGGAAAGAAAGGTGATTTAAACATTTTTGAACATGGCATGGTTGTTGGTGCCAGACGGGCCGGTCTGAGTATTTCACAATCTGCTCAGTTACTGGGATTTTTTTATGCACAACCATTTCTAGGGTTTACAAAGAATGATGTGAAAAGGGAAAAACATCCAGTATGCGGCAGTCCTGTGGGCAAAAATGCCTTGTTGATGCTAGAGGTCAGAAGAGAATGGGCCGACTGATTCAAGCTGATAGAAGAGCAACTTTGACTGAAATAACCACTCGTTACAACCGAGGTATGCAGCAAAGCATTTGTGAAGCCACAACATGCCCAACCCTTGAGGCGGATGGGCTACAACAGTAGAAGACTCCACTGGGTACCACTCATCTCCACTACAAATAGGAAAAATAGGCTACAATTTGCAAGGGCTCACCAAAATTGGACAGTTGAAGACTGGAAAAATGTTGCCTGGTCTGATGAGTCTCGGTTTCTGTTGACATTCAGATGGTAGAGTCAGAATTTGGCGTAAACCGAATGAGAAAATGGATCCATCATGCCTTGTTACCACTATGCAGGCTGGTGGTGGTGGTGTAATGGTGTGGGGGATGTTTTCTTGGCACACTTTAGGCCCCTTAGTACCAGTTGGGCATTGTTTAAATGCCACGGCCTACCTGAACATTGTTTCTGACCCTTGTTTCTGACTACCCATCCTCTGATGGCTACTTCCAGCTGGATAATGCACCATGTCACAAAGCTCGAATCATTTCAAATTGGTTTCTTGAACATGACAATGAGTTTACTGCACTAAAATGGCCCCCACATTCACCAGATCTCAACCCAATAGAGCATCTTTGGGATGTGGTGGATTAGGAGCTTCGTGCCCTGGATGTGCATCCCACAAATCTCCATCAACTGCAAGATGCTATCCTATCAATATGGGCCAACATTTCTAAAGAATACTTTCAGCACCTTGTTGAATCAATGCCATGTAGAAATAAGGCAGTTCTGAAGGCGAAAGGGGGTCAAACACAGTATTAGTATGGTGTTCCTAATAATCCTTTAGGTGAGTACATAAATGATCAGTCATTGTTATTTCATCACAGCAAAAACTGTACAGAGATTGTGAAACTCTCTGTTACATATTAGAGCATTTCAAGTTACACAAATCTCTTAATCCAGAATATTTTATTATTACAAGCTCAGTTTTAAGAAACAAGAATTGTCAAGGAACAATCTTCTATAAAACTTTTCCACCATCCCTTTTAATGACAGATCTAAAAAAGTATAATATACACTTGTGTCAAGTGTCTACAGGTGTGTAATTTATGTGTAAGGAATGTCTATCACATAGAAGGCATAAATAGGAGTGAGAAATTCCTTCCTCTGACAAATGAAAACCTCCTCATGTGCACCACGTTCGCTGTTGATTATGACCTAAAGGAGATGCATGCTAAATATTAACAGATTTTACAGACACAAGTCACGCTTGCTGGTTCTTGCTGTGCTGTCACACAAGAAGAGATCTCTGCTATCTCCTGTTGCATCGTTAAGAATGGTGGAAGAGAAATGATCATGATGATGATATTTAAAATAATATCACCATTAGGGAATGCTCTGTTACACGCTTCATAACACCCTCTGGCTACATTTGCTAATGTTCAATGGCGCTATGACATTAGCAGTTACCAACAAAGACGACATGAAATGAAAAGATAAAGGGCCTTTAGGAAAATGATGTTGGAGTTGGTTTGAAACACACATGGGGGGTGTGCCAGTGTGTGATTCTAGAAAGGACCACCTTGCCAAGCATCTGCTATGGAAGAAAGCCAGAGTAAAATCTGGGCCATGTTGCATCTCTCTCTCTCTTTCTGTCCCTCCTTTAAGTGTCAGCTGTACGACACTGACTGTGATCAAAACAATAGAAACATGTGTTCTGTCTATCTTTCTATGGAAAAGGGGGATTTTCTCCATCGAATGTCCCTTCCAAGTGAGTGACAGACAGAGAAAGGATGCAGTATAGAAGCCAAATGACTTTCTAAAGTAATTACTGCAAGTTAATTTGAATTTGGCATAAAATTAAGTAAAACCTGAGGGAGTCAGTAATGCTCATTTAAAACATTTGATTTTATAGATTAGAGATGTGTATCGAGCCTTTCTCTCTCTTTTTCTCTTTAGCATCACGCTGCATTTATAGGAAAGCCTGTCAAATTAGAAATAGTCCAACTTTTAAACCGCTGTCTTTCAAATAAGACATCATCTTATGTAGGAAACAAGAGAGTCAGCCACACACAAAACACGATAATGGTAACAATCAATGGATAATTGATTTCACTAACGGGTAATTCTGAGTCGAAAATTCTAGACACTACAAAACAAGCTACCCAACAATAGTGTCCGCTAATTGCTAAGCACTTTGTAGACAGCCTTGTTGATTGTAAAAGGAGTGATCTGATTTGGTCACATTGAGTGGCGCTGCAGTCTAAACAAAACGTTAGTTAGAAAACCTCAATTTATTTACTGAAATCTGTGAATAATGCAAGGGTTTTACACTTTATGCCGATACGTCATTCAGGATTCTTTGTAAATAAAACAACCCTTAAATTATATATTCCTTTTAAATATGTTTTAACTCTTTTTACTAATTTAAAGGCTTCATGCATGCTTAAAGTATAAATGCTCTTAATCTACAAATCGGCTTAAAGCATTGGGCTCTTACAGACGGTTTCAGCAGCAACAACAACATTTACTCACTTTCATGTTTTTACAAACCCGTAGGGGTGGGCAATACAGCCTCAAAATTATATCAAGATATTTTTTAAGAATTTTTGCAGGAATGATATTTATGACGATATAAAAATTATAGAAAAGGAAGGGCATTTTCCATCCAATGAGCTGTAATTAATGACAGACTACCTAATTTGAAGTTTAAATCCATTTTCATAAGGTTGGAGAAGCAGCATTTAAATGCAAAAGTGGTGACACAATCACATAGCATGAGTCAAATGTAAACAAAGTACAAACTAGAGATAAAATGGTATAAAAAATTCAAATCACTATGATACTACCACAGATTTTCAGTAATTTTTAAAGATTTAAAGATAAAATGTTTTTGTTCTGATGAAAACAAAGGAAGGTATTTTGAGAAATGTTTGTAACCAAAACTTTTGTGGATCCCATTCACTTAATTCCATAGTAGAAAAAAAGAATAATGTGGAAGTAAAAGGGGTCCACAAACGGTTTGGTTACAAACATTTCTCAAAATACCTTCCTTTGTGTTCATCAGAACAAATACATTTATGCTGGTTTATAACAACATGAGGGTGAGTAAATGATGACAGAATTTTCATTTTTGGATAAACTATCCCTTTAACGCAGTGTCTGTAGATAAAATGGCCCATTCAAAGGTACAGTTGATTATGTAAGGTCTTTATACACCACTGATAATATAGTTATGTATATTATATTGCATATTCATCAAGAGATCCTTCTAAAAGTTACACATTGCACCTTAAAGATTAAAAAAAGTAGTGAATGTTTAATTTTTCAAGTTCACAATTGAACTAACATATAATTTCTGCTGTTTTACAAAGTTTAAAGTGACTTGCTAAATATGAGTATTTAAGAGTTAAATGAGATGAAGATTTTTCTTTTTAAGAGGACAGGTACAGTGTAATGCTTAACTCTTTCCCTGTCATTGATGAGTTAACTCGCAATCCGTATTTCCCTAATATCAAGCAGGTGCCGCTCTTACAGTACCCAACTTATAAAACCCAGAAGTATTCCCTTTGGGCAAACAGTTCAAAGTCCGTGTATATTTTGAGGATCACTGTGAATCTGATGTCTATCAAAAGTCCTTCATAAAAAATTTAATTATCTCAGCCTTTTGTTAAAAATTTGGTATTCTTTGAAGAAACAAACCCATATTTGAGAGGTGATAAAAAGAGAACAAATGAAGGTAGGATGAAACTTTTTTTGTTTTTAAAGCAGAGGGTCTGTTTTTTTTTTCATTTGATATATTTTATGTTTATATATTTAAAGAAAAACATTTTCTGCAAGGCATTAAACTTTTTTCAAAATCATAAAAATGCTGGCGCTGGCTGGCAACATAAAAAAACGCTGGTGGGGAAAGAGTTAAAAGAGTGAGAAATTAGAAAATTAACCGTATATGAAGAGACATAAAGTGGGCTGAAAGAGAGAGAGAGAGAGAAAGAAAGAACATAGAGTAGTGATTCTACACAAACCATTACACAAGAGAGATACATTAAGGTAAAGAAAACAAATGTATAGACTCACACACATACATACATATACACACATGCACATCATACGGCTGCTACATAATTGCACAATCACTTGTCACTTTGTTATTACCAAAGCCGCTGCCTTATTATTTATGATCCACACTATGGCCCTGATTTTCTTACATGCAAAAAACATGCTAATTTGCTTATTCAACAAATTGCATGTGCACCTTGTAGGCATATTGTAGGAATAACTGAGTATATTGCACCTTGTGTAAATGTATTAGTAAAATAAAGATGAATGCATATGTATGTACACACACACACTCACACACAAGTGTGTGTTTATTATATACACATATCTATAAATTTACATGACACAAATAAACGTCATTTATAGTGTAGCCTTGGAGCCGTCAAACTGTACGGTCTACAATTTTCTTCCCTTGCATACGCGTGTATTGCTGGTATGACAATAAACTTGACTTGACTTTGGAGAGAAAGACAGAAAAAGAGAGTGAGAGAGGGGGAGAGCGATCCCAAGAGCTGACAACTTGCCTAACAATGAAAAACTCCCGGCTATTAGTGCTGAGCAGTAGCAGCTAGATTTGACCTGCCATTCTGAATAATGTGCATTGTCTCTTCCTTTCGCTTTAACTTGACTCATCTTCACTCATATGTATAACTCACATTTACTACTGTAGCCATTTTTTGGTTATATTATTGTTATTGTGATATGTTATTTATTATTATTTTATTTATTCATATCATCTTGCATGTATTTATTACCATTATTATTATGTTATTTCCCCCTTAATTATGCATTTTGCAATTTTTGTATTATAACTAGCGCTATGGTAAAACAAATATGCCATTATTTGTCATGCCTATAAAACACATTGTAACACTAAAACGTTGAAAGCCAGAGAGAGACAAAGAGAAAGTGAGTGAGAGAGAAAGAAAAGGAGCCTCAGGGAACGTAAAAATGCAAATGTAAAAAGTACAAACTGTACAGGTAGCAGATGCTGAGGGAAAAAAGAGAGAATAATAGAGAGAGAGATAGGAAGAGAGAGAGAGAGAGAGAGAGAGAGAGAAAGAGAGGGGGTCGAGAGATACAAGTACGGAGAGAGGGAAGGTCTGAGATAACTAAGCGGTGCTTGAATAGAAATGGACAGAATGCAGAGCAGAGGAATAAGGTGGAGAGGAACGCAGATAAACAGATTGTGTGAGTGAAGAAAGACAATGTTTTTAAAATTGGTATCTTAAGAACACACAATCGTATACACTTGAAAATTGCCAATGGGAATTTGGGTTTCAAAACTGAATAAACCATAGTACAAAGGAAATACAAGTTTTAGGATTTGAAAAGATAGATTATATAAAAAAGTCATAAAATACTGATGAGTGTGCATTGTTTCTAGGTCACTATTCAAATAGAAAAAGCTGGAATGTTCTTATACTTTCCCAGGATGATGATGGATCATAAGGTTGCATTCTTGTGGCATCAACTGAGGTGCAGCTTAACGGGAAGTGCAAAAACTATCAAATACATTGAGTATTGCGTATTTTCAATTAATATGGTTATTCTGAAAATACAATTTGAATTTGAAGCTATTCAATTTCAAACACAAAACAAGCTCCTAAACCATAGAGTGCTGTGCAAAAGTCTTAGGCCACCACCAGCAGCTTTGTTGTTTTAGCAAAGTTTTAGGGGCTGGACACACCAAAACTTTTAAATGCGGCTGAAAACGCCTGGACAACGCCGAATGCCAGCTGTTTTTCAGCTGAGTGCCAGCTTTCTTCAGCTAAGCGCTTTGGTAGCTCTGATACGTCAGCCGTGAGACGGTTGGTTGCTGTGATACTTGTCCCGCCCCACCTCCACTGTGATTGGACGGCCGCGTTAGAACTGACATTGACGAGTTGAGCTTTTCATCCAAAGTTAAACATTTTTCAACTCTCGGTGCTCAGTGCTGAGCGCGGAAAAACCGCTGGGCGCCGGTTTTCAGCGCGGAAGAAAACCGCTAGCTGCTGGCTTATTTGAAAAAACGCAGAGCTTCCATTGGAAACAATTGAAAACATGCGCCGTCCGCGGGCGTAAAAGTTTTGGTGTACACAACCCCTTAATGTCCATCCAGATTTATTTTTCACTCTTTTTATTACGAAAATACAGGAAATACGTTCACAAAATTAAAAACAAAACAATTTTCAGAACTAAATGTCTTCTTTAGGCATCACTCAGTATTTAGTTTGACCTCTCTTGGCACTAAACACACCTTGAGTTTTTTTAAGAAGACTAAAGTCCTGAAGTCATTCGATTAGAATTAGGATTTCATTTTATTTAGGTTTAAGAGATCCTGCAGCTGTCTGCTATTGCTCAAGTGGAAGGGGGGTTTACCCTAAATACTTGACAATTCGTCTTATACTTTTATAATGTTTTTAATACTACAGTGTACATACATATTTCCTGTATTTTCTGGTTGTATTCTAATAAAGAGACTGAGAAATAATTATATATGATCACTATACAATTGCAAAAACAACACATCTAATAGTAGCATGGTGGCCTAAGAGTTTTCCACAGTATATATTTTTAAATCCTTTCAAAAAATCCTTTCAAATAAATGTAATGTATATCTTTGAGTCAGAGACATTATGTTTTAAAAGTTTGGTTTATTGAACAACATTTCAGTACATTTTAATGATTTTGTTTGACAATATTTTTTGATGTGCCCATTCAAAATGTCAAGTGGTACAACCAGTCATTTTCTATTTGCCAAATAAGTTTTAATGCACTCCCTGTGTCATGCTGTTTATTTGATAGTGGCATTTAAAATTATAATCCTGAAAACAGAAAGTATAAAACAACTTTACCATAAAACTAAAATGTGTTTTACAAAGTAACAATAATAGATGACCTTAGCTTATTAAAACTAACAGTATTAGCTAAATTATTAGCTTATTAAAATTGTTTAGCTTATTTCTTTTAGGGATGGCGAAAACGAAAAATTTTCTTGACCGGCCACCGAGCCTCATTAGCCGGTTGAAACCGGTTAACCGATAGGCCTATTAGTTTAAAATATGCTATGCTATTTAAAATAACAGCCATTATTAGGCATGTGACAAAATGACGTAACACGCACGAGTGCTTTGTTCCCACGGCTGTGTTCCCAGCAGGTATTCAGCGCCAGACACGTTGGTGACTTAGGAAATCTGTCATATCTTTGCTTTGTGAATACCTCTAAAGCCCATATACTAGTGACATAAATTACTTCCTCACGTTGATTCTCACGTTCGAATTTCCAAGACAGCTGTCGTAAAAAGAAAGTTATAAGCGAAGGAAAATTTCTCTCGTGTTTGGCATTGAAATCCTCTATGAAGGCGAGTATTTTTTTGTTTCAAACCAAATACTTTTGATAGAATATACATTTAACTTGAATTAGGTGAAGTTTGGGATTGATTGTAACATTCGCATGTGCTTTTTTAAGATCCGCAAGTGACGTTGTTGTCAAAAGCAGAATCGCCCATTCAATCATATTGGCTTCCAAAACTTCTCCGTTTTCATCAATCCGTGCAGTATTTTTCAAAGTAATCATACAGAACGAAGGATTAGACTCTCTAGATTACATTATTGGCATAATTTTGTCAAACATATAAATAAATACATGCATGCAACATGCATGCATTTATTGATTTATGAATGATAAATAACATAATCATCAATTAATGTATTAATAATATCTGACCATTTAAATCGCTCGCCAGCATTATTAGTCAATTAAGAAATATTAAAGAAACAATGAAATGTTTCTTTAATATATAAAAATACAGCAATTTTATTTGAGAAGGCTTTGATTTCATATGGAAAGATATGCGTGGATTGATGCTCTGGGTTTCATTAATTAGTGGTTAATCAAAAATAATAACATTTTTATATATTTTTTAAAAAGATGTCATCTTAATCTTGTTGGGCTTTTAATTACCTACAATGTGGTGTTTGAATTATGCAAATAGACCAAGAAATGAGGAAGTTATGATATTTTAAAGTGTTTGGTCAAGCGGAAGAGGTCACAGTTTTTCATAGTTTTATCGTTTTAATTGGGTACAAAAATGCCCCCTAATTTTCGAGATAAAAAATTCCATAACTTTCTTAATAATTATCCGATTTTAATAATTTAAAAACCATGTTAAAGTTATTTTTATTATCTATATGGTTATAATTATATATGAATTTTCTAGTATTTATATTTTTTTGTCACATACCTACCATTTCGAGCCGCGCCTGCAATTTCGCAACTTGCATCTCTCTGCGCTCTGCCTCCGGCTCACACACACACACACACACAGACCTCACAACACTTTTTAAATCCCCTACAGCGCGAAACATAAGTCCCGCAAACGCGGCGCCGTGCTTAGTTTCGAAATAGTTTAGGTACTAGGTGATCGCGTTGAACTTGAAAATAAAGGCGTTTGTGAAGCTCATTTGAAAATTGCCGCGGCTCATTTAAGAAAATGACAGCTCAAAAGAGACTGCGCTTTAGTGGGGTAGTAATAATAAAGACATAGGATGAGCATCATCACCTTTTCTGTTACCACTGAAATATAGATGTAATGTATTTCCAAATCTAAACCCATCTTATGCGGAATGTTGCCTAATAGACTGCAACACGATAAAACCAATGGATTAAACGGGCACCTTCAGAATGTGTAAAAGACGCACCGGCCAAAGCAGGTCTCGCACTGTGTTTGTTCTAGAACAAATGCAGCAAAGATATTTAATGCTTGTATGAGGCATATAGGCCTACGCTGAGTTTTATTTATTTATGATGAGGTGTGTTCTAATTAACAATTCAATGCAAGTGAACGCGCCGTGCCGGTGCCTTCATGCATGGACCGGTAATTATATACTCTGCTATATTTGCTTTTTATTTATTAAATACATGCATTTGGTTGATGAAACATTTATTAAAATTAAGATACAATTTATACAAAACGAAATTCACTTTAAAGGAATGCTTTCTACAAAGCAAAACTTAATAAAGTGGTAAAAATCATGGCTGAGGATTTATAGAAACTAAACTTACTTTGCACTTTACTGTTAGCCTAAAAGACATAAATGTTAATAATTTGAAACACAACCAGGAGAGACTTTAATTTTAATTATTTTATTGCTGTATTTTATTTACTATTCGAATAAAGGAATTTATCAAAAAATAGCCTGTAGCATTTACTTTTCGCAAACCTTGTGAGCATGCGAAACCAAACGCAGTGACCTCGCGCCAAATGTTTTTTTATTGGTTTATAAAGTACAAACAGACCAGTTATGAAAAACTGAGTGTGAGGGATTTGTTCACTTCACACAACATGATCTTGGAAAGAAAGAGATGACTAACTGTAGTAGGGTTTAGTCCACTGTCTATAATAGCCTAATTTACAGATCCCTTTTTTTAACCGACAACCGACAACTTTGACCGGTTAACGTTGATACGGTCAACCATCGGTCAAACGGTCATCGGTTAACATCCCTAATTTCTTTCTTTTACTTCATAAGGGTATTCATAGAAGTTGGACCCTTTGACTTTCTGGTTGCACCACCTGACCACTGAATGAATTTACTTGACTACTTGGATATAAGCTTGTATCATAAATATAACTAAAATGTGTTTGATAAAATAGACTTATTTCTAGTTTTACAGTGATTGCCTCACCTACACAGTACATTCAAGTAGCCATTTTTTTCACTATTTGAGAGAAACCTACAGAGTTTTCATTCAGCCATAAAGATATACCTGGGGTTCACTGAATGATGTGATACTGTATCTTGTTTACTGTTTATACTTGTTAACTTCTTATAAAAGACCCATGATTGCAGATGTACTACCTTGACATTTGCACTCTAAAAATGGCTGGGTTATTTTTGTCCCATAATGTGTAAATATTGGACAGAACACACTGCTGGGTCAAAATTGACCCAACACTGGATTGTTTTAACCCAACTGCTGGTTTATTATACCCCATGGTTTTAGACCAGCATGTGTTCTGTCCAATATTTATGGGTCAAAAATAACCCAGCCATTTTTAGAGTGTGAGAACATCCAAATTGTTGGACAAAAGTTTTTCCTTTATCCTAACATCCGAACAACTACACTCAATAGTTGAATATGTTTAAATTACATGGCAAATTTCCAAGTAAATTATTATTTAAGGTCAACATAAAAACAGTTAAGTTGCATACAACAAACATGATTAGATTACAGCTATATGAATGTAATATTTTGACACGGAAACTAATGAGACATTTTTTAGTGTACTGATATTCATGAAATTTGTTTATAGAAATTTTTTATAATTTTTAACAGCCTTATTTGTATGGATGGTTGCCCCACATGCCAGTTTACAAGTTGAGATACCTTTTTTATTATTATTATTACAAATACCGAAAATGTATTTCAACTAAATATAAACTAAATTTTATATAATAAAGTGACACATGTCATAAATGTATCAAGTTATTTTTATATAGTACATAATGCCCTTGGACACAAAAACATGCATGTCATTGACCCATATGTTAGTGAACCTGTAATCCATACAAAGAAAGCAGAACCAGTATTTTTTATCTTGTGGGGACATTTTTTGGTCCCATTCAGGTAAACTCTAAACCATACTAAATTATGTTTTTATGTAAAAAATGCAAAAACTTTTCTACAAGTCTAGGTGTAGGAGTTGGGTTAGCAAGAGAGGGGGTAAAATATACAACGTGTACAGTATAAAAGTCATTATATCAATGAAAAGTCCCCATAAAACATGGAAACATGCGTGGGGGCGTAATACAATGAAAAATGAATCTGAGCATCTGATGTCCAATGCCTAACAACATGATTGCTTAAAAACATAATCCCAGTACCTCGCGGTGAAAATTTTCAGTAAGTGTACCAAACTCTTTACAGCGACTATGTATGACAGAGAGTGGGGGTAAAAAATCCCTTCATCCTCCCCCCACCTTTATTACATTTCCTCTTTCAGAAATGACAGGAGTAATTTTAAAATGTCTCATCATTGTACCCTTCAACACGCCGACACCCACCCACACGAGAAAGAAAAGTTCAAAAGAGATTGTTTCAGAGACCGCACTCAGGATAAAAAAAGCAGAAACCTCATTAAAACTGACACTAAACGAGACTTCAGGTAAATGCGTCGGCCGTGTAAACATCACAGAAATTACAAAGGTACCAAAACCTTATTTCTAAAATAGTTCACAGCCTCATCATATCTCTCATATAATAATAACGTTCTCCGCAGCAAATATGCTCTGTGTGAAAGTTTGCACAGCGAGTGCGTTCAGATGATTAAAGGCAGCGTCATTAGCAAAGATATCATTAAAACAGAGAGGACGGGCCGATAGGAACCACATGTGTTCAATTATTGGTCTGAAGAGGTGCAGTACTACAAACACACTCGCTTAGGGTTCAACTCAATCTTCTGTTTTTAATCATTAAAGCTTCTGTGGAGCTCAGACAACCCTCCAGGCTGGAAAAACACCTATCAAACTTTCACAATTCCACTTTTTCTCAAGGAGGTAATAAAGACCTGATGTATATGTGAGAGAAATTGCATTAACTGTGGCCTGGCACCCCGAAGCAAATAAATGCATGAGTATAACACGTTTGGACGGCTAGGATCCCACCCGATTAAGCGGGTCAGGTGTTGCGGCTGAGGTGTCTTTTCTTTCACCTTCCTTTTGCATAAATAATATTTCCTTGAGTGAGCCTTACCAAATTAGAAAATAGCACAATAAACCATCTATTCTGTGTTTTTCTTTTATTAGATTGAGCCTAGTCTATAAAACCAGATGATGAAAAACAGAAATTCCCCTAACGTCAACTATGAAAGGACTTGCAGCACCGAAACACCGAGCTTTATTTAAGCCACAATGATGTTACTCAAAAATCTGATTAGAAACTATTTTCATTTTTAAGTCATTTTGTTGATTCTTTTTTTATTATTAAACTCACTGGTAATTGCGTTACAAGCCCAGATGCTTAACTATAAGCCCGCCACCATTTGTTATATTCTAAAATCCTTTTAATGGTTCTCAGACTTTAGCCCTCTCATAAATCTCTGTGTGCCCAAGAGATTATTCTCTAGACTTGAGCGTTAGATTGTCTGCAGCAGGTCTCATCATTGCTCCGAGTTAAATACAAAAAAAAAAAAAACATACGAGGAAGATCTGAACTCGAAGCACCTAAAAGACTCTTTGTGCATTATGGCTGCTACATTTCTTACACATCCAACATATTTTATTAGGATTTCATTATTGTGCCTTTGACTTTAGCCGGTGTATGGAGAGAGAGCACTAAATAGAGAATTTATAGCTTAGTGTCGTCTTATAACCTACATCATCTCATTCAAGTAGTTTTGGGGCAAGTGACCCAGAACGTTCAGAGAGGGGAAAAAATGAACCATTTTCGTCTTTTCTGAAGGCCATATAGATTAATAATGTCAGTAACGTAAGACAGACCTGATACGTCTTTCTTCCCAGAATAAATCATTGACGTTTTTATGCTGCATATTGCACATTTGACGCTATAAGAATGCTCTGAAAGTCATTAAAGAATATTAAAGAGCACCTATTTCATTGCTGAAAACAACGTTATTTTGTGTATTTGGTATACAATGTGTTTGCGTGGTTTATGGTAAAAAACACACTATTTCCCACATAGGGGAGAGCCGGGCACAACCTAACGCTTTTTGGTTTTGGCTCAATCTTTAAAAAAATATTTCAGTTTGATTAATTATATTTTTACACAAGCAACACACACATCTCTGCTACAAATGAATATTTGAAGTTTGTTTCTAGTACTTACCATTCTTGGACAATTACACCAAACGTGACAGAAGTGCAAACGTTACAACTTACCCCATAGGTGTGGGGTTAATTGTAACAGACAGGGGTTAGTTGTAACACTTGCTAAAAATTATGTTTGTAGGCAAATATTTCAATACTAGTTTGTCTATATACTTGAAGTGGATATTGTTTATATATCTGTCTATAATAGACAGGTATCCACACTGTATTCATTCATTCAGCCCTTTTCTAACAATAGTTCAATTATAAATGGATACAAATGTCTAAATATCTGAGAAAAAGCAGCACAATTATGACAAAAAAAATTTTTATATGTGACCCAGTCTGTAATAATCATACTACAGTTTCAAAATCAAATTCTGAGATAATGAGCATCCAATTCAGATTTTAGCCATTTCATTATGAATTTCATTATGATTTTAATCTTTGACCTGACCGTATTCAATCAATACTAAAGATATGAACAAAAATAAATTTGACAAACGATTTTTGAAAAAAGCAGGCACATTTATTTTGTTGGCAGCCAGCAATCATTCGTGTGTAGCCATTTAAAACAACAGCAAGAATTACGCTTACGTTAGCGATTTACATATCTTAAATGCTGAGGGGTTAGTTGTAACACAGCGTTTGAATTAAACCCGCTGGGTGAAAATATTTTCAAGCCCACCAAAAAAGTTGCTAAGAGCTGCAGAAGTATTTCAAAACAATGCTATGTTTTAGTAAACAAGACACTGATTAATATGACATAGCAATGGTTTTGGTATCTTACACACCCAACTTAGAAACCGAAAAAAACTTACAAGGAAAAAATGTACTTACATGCCACCAAAACACCCGTTCATCAATAACTCTCTGAAAAAACATTATACATTTCCCATAATTTCATTTGGCAGCGTGAAAAAAACACCAGAAATCCAAAATGCTTAACCTTGTGCAACAATATAAACAGTCCGTTTTACAACTAACCCAGCGTTAGTTTTTTCCCCCGCGCACCCCTACAGTACTAATACACACCTACAAAAGGAAATTTAAAAACGTGAATCGGACAATAGGTGCTCTTTAATATAAATCGAATATTAATTAGGTGCTGAAACAGTCACATAGTATTTGTGACTGATTTACTTTAAGCGAGTTAAGTGGGCGATAGATTCAATAGGATTTCTGCTTACAGACTGAGTGTGTTTGTTCGATTGACCGCAGCTGATGCAACCGATTAACAAAGTGCCCCCTAATTAAAAGCGCTGTTGGTGTTTTGAATAGACGTCTTATATTGCGCATGATTATAACAACACAGAAATTGCCGCTTCGTGTGCCGAAAATAAAGTGAGAATTTATTGTCCATCTCTCACATGTTCTCGTAAACTCCTTCTCTTCATCCACTCATCCCTCTCTCGCTCGCTCCCATCTGCCTCGTTCACTTTAAAACGGATGGTATGGAAATGACAGCTCTGATGCCTGAACTTTAAATGACAGAGATGAAATTAATTCATAGGTGAAAATCCATCATTTCAGATCTGGAATCTTTGCCACCTACATGCATAAAGAATTAATAGAGCAATCTTTCTGAGAGGCAGAGAGAGAGAAGGAAAAAATAAGAGAGAGAGAGAGGTCATTTTATTCGAATTTGTACCTCTGACAATTTCCTGTCAGAGGAAAAAGAAACAAATAAATAAATAACCATATAAAAATAAATAAATAAATGAACGGAACAAATAAAAGAGTATATTTGTCTGAATATAAAATGAGAGGCCGTTGCACTGCTTTAAATGAGAAAATGAAGGGAGAAAGAAAAATACAGAAAGACGAGTTAGATTTGATTTTTCTTATCTCTGTCTTTTCTGTATTCATTTGAGTTTGCGGGACTCATAATTCAATACAAGGGGGAGGTGTAACTGTGGTGTAGGGGGCATGGTTACGTGGGCAGAGTGTAGATGTACATACAATCTGCTGAGCTGTGTGTGTTTAAGTATTGCTGTAGGGTACCGATTGTGTATTGAAAAATAATCGCATTCGAAGTTACATATACATGCACATGGCATGGACCAGCACAGTCCTGAGATGTTCAGGCTAACCATGCATGTACACAGACAGGCATATACTGTATGTTGTGGCATGATGAGAGCCTAGAAAGCCAAAGCATTTACACACTGCTGTCTTGAGGAATGACTGTTACACAGCTGGCTAATCTATCTCACGCACACACACATCATGTGAAGTGTGTTGAATGGCTGCTCCCTCATGCTCAAATTGTACGGCAGATATATGGTTTTTCAATTCCCCCGACATTTATTGGATTAATTGTATTGCTGTCTGATCATCGCCCGGCCTGTTTTCACCAGCGCGCGTCTGTCTTAATTCCGTCACCTTTGGCTTTCAATTTGGCTTTTCAGGCCTTGGAAAATTAAAAACCTTTAGCATGATAATGAATTTACTGCGGCTGTGTAATCTGCAGTCTGCCATTGTTTGAAGAAGAATAAACTGCGGCATTTATCGGCTCCAGCGGTGTCACGCCGACTGAACGATGAAAGCGAGAGCCAGTGTCGAGATAGGGGACACAACCTCGGGTCCGGGGGAAGAGCGTGTCTCCCGACAGGAAAAGACTCTTTTAGCACCTGCGACGGCTGCGGCGACCGTTTATCCCGAGAGACTGGGAACACGGGTGCCGGAGCTTTTAAAAACCCGTTGTGAATCAATACTCCGTCAAGAGTGGAATATAACGTGACTGTTAGGAAGCAATCGGACGTGGTTATAAAGCTGAAGGCCATTTTGCACAGCTTCTTGTGTTACTGAGAGGTATTAAATATGTTGGCATGTTTTGCTCTCGGTTTTTATGAATGGCATTTAGGGCTTTTTCAGAAATTAACTGCTGGCCTTTTAGTAAAAACGGAAACGCTGCTTCTGAAATCACATACTGTGACAATAGGTACTGAATTAGAGGAAATACCTATTCATGGACCGGTAAAACAGTAGGTAGCGGTGTGCGGGGCAAGTACTAATGCGAGGTTAGTTGTAACACGGACTGTTTAAATTGTTGCACAGGGTTGAGCGATTCGTTTTTTACGTATTGATTTCACCCTGCCAAAAGACGATCTCCCGCAAAATATTGGAAATGTATAACTTTTTTTTCAGAGAGTTATTGATGAACAAGTGTTTTGGTGGCATGTAAGTAAATTTTATAATTATATGTAATTTTTTTTTTTTTTTTTTTTTTTAAGTTGGATGTGTAAGATACCAAATCTATGTCATATTAATCATTGTCTTGTTAACTAAAACATAGCATCGTTTTGAAATATGTCTGCAGCTCTTAGCAACTTCTTTGTTGGGCTTGAAAATATTTTGACCCAGTGGGGTTAATTGTAACGCTGTGTAACAACTAACCCCTCAGCACTTACGATATAAAAATCGCCAATGTGCCTGTCTTATCAAAAACTGTGTCAAATTTATTTTTGTTAATATCTTTAATATTGATTGAATAAGGTCACATCAAAGATTGAAATCATAATGAAATGAATGGCTAAAATCAGACTTTGATGCTAATTATCTCAGAATTTGAATTTGAAACTGTAGTATGGTAATTACAGACTGGGTCACTTATAAAAAAATGTTTTGTCATAATTGTGCTGCTTTTCTCACATATTTAGACATTTGTATCCATTTATAATTGAACTATTGTTAGAAAAGGGCTGGATGAATGAATACAGTGTGGATACCTGTCTATTATAGACAGATATATAAACAATATACACTTCAAGTATATAGACAAACTAGTATTGAAATATTTGCCTGCAAACTTAATTTTTTGGCAAGTGTTACAACTAACCCCCTGTCTGTTACAATTAACCCCACCTATGGGGTAAGTTGTAACGTTTGCACTTCTTGCACGTTTGGTGTAATTGTCCAAGAATGGTAAGTACTAGAAACAAACTTCAAATTGTCATTTGTAGCAGAGATGTGTGTGCTGCTTGTGTAAATTTATAATTAATCAAACTTAAATATTTTTTGTTGACTGAGCCAAAACCAAAACGCCCCGGTCTCCCCTACTATATAGTTTGGATATGAATTTGGACTTACTACATCCACCATGTTCATACATGGTGTCGTCATAAGTACAAGTTGGTCGTTAAGTGGAATGACGTTAAAGAAGCACAATTTAACCACAAGAGACAGCTGTTGAATATATGTATTTTCATTTGAATTGAGCCGTGTTACCCCTTTCGGACATTTCTTAATAAAACAACACATCTCCTTTTGCTTTTTTGGATAACTCCTCTCTCAGGGGCTCACAGGATAGTAAAGTCTCCATCGCATGAACGCTTCAGAATCTTTTCGAGGGTAGTAGGTCATCCAGGTACTTTTCGCATACTGTTTTTCTAATACCATGAATTCGGACATACTACTCACCTCGCTTACTGCTTTTTGTCTACTATATAGTATGGAAGTAGCTGGTGTTAGACACAATGAAAATGATTGTGCTTACGAACGGTCAAGGTAGTTTTTCTTCCCCATCACCCTTTTTTTTGTTAAACATAGTTGCTTGCAGTTTTTTACAAGGGTAAAATCAAAGTGGCATTACCCCGTGAAATCAGACCCAACAGCTCAAAACATAAATCATTATTATAAGCTTACAGCTGTGAATTGGAATAAGGTAAGAAGGCGGTTCTGAACACAGTTTATTATGTACTTGCTCAATAATTGATTTTTTCTCAATTCTTAACCAAAGAAAGTTACAGACTGCAGCTTTAAAGCTAACTCAGATATTTCTTAGGCGTACATTACAGGTACACTTTTAGAAAAAATTGTCAAAATATGTAGGGGAGAGCAGGGCACAACCTAATGCTTTTTGACTTTGTCTCTATCATTCAAAATATATTTAAGTTAGAATTATCATTTGTTTGTAAAATCAACATACACATCTCTGCTACAAATGAACACTTAAAGTTTGTTTGTGGGACCTACCATTATCATACAATTACACTAAAAGTGATAGGGGTGCAAACGTTACAACCTACCCCATAGGTGCACTGTTAGATGTCGCTGTAGATTTAGCAGCACTGTACTGTAAAAATCCACAGTACTATACTGTATGTGTACATTACAGTACAGTACTGCAGTTCATAATGCATTCTGGGTAAATTTGTTTGAGCGGGAAAATTTTACAGTATATTTTGGTCTTGATGTAACCTTGCTGTAGCCATTGCTGTAATGTGCCAGGTGTACTTGCAATAATCAGTGAAAGTGCGCCAACGTCAAATCACACAGACAGAGGGAGAGCACAACTCTTGGCTGCAGCTGAAGGAGGACGATTGATTTCTGTCAGTTCGGTAAGTTTGAAATATTTCTGTTTCATGAAAACTTAATTTTTAGTTTAAGAATGTTGTCAATAGTTTGTCACAATATTGTTTTAAACGTGCAATGAGAGAGAAAAACGGTCGCCAACAAAGTTTCAATCTCCCTCAGAAAGTAAGCTAACGTAAACGTTACACACAGATGTCTACCGCTGCTTTAACTCGCTTTACACCTTTTTAAATGAATATAGGGTTGTTTTAACTAAATTATGACGGTTTGGTGAGTTTATATTGTGTTGAAAGTGTGGTGACAATGAAACTATTTTTAACGAAATGGACAAAGACAACCCGCCAGCGCGGTCTTGCGGTCCCAGCATAACGGTCGTTGACGGCGTTTCATCCGTTCAGTTAGCGTCAGAGAAAAGTATGAAGTTCGACTGTTTGGTAAGGCTGACTCGTGGTTGTAAACAGATAGGACTTGACACGCCGTACACAGCATACTGTAGTACCAAACTCCTCCACAGAAGTGAAAACAAGAAACCTCATATTTAACTGGATAAATGCATCGAACTCATCGCAGCTTTAACTTCGACCAAATATAATTCAGACCTGGGCTCATCTTAATATCAGATGAACGAAAGGGATTGCCGCGCTTATTGTTGTTGTTATTATATTACGGTAACTTATATCAGCAAAAGCAGAGAATATCTTCTCTTAAGCGTTTTACACGTCCAGTAAGTTGTCCAATACATTTTTATGGCATATTGTTTCCACCACTTCAGATGCATTACACGCTGTATATATAAGTTTCCAAAACACATCAAATCAATGCACGAAAAGAGAATGGGCTTCGCATTTACGTACCTTGGTCTTCTCGTCTCTGTCATCTGATCCTTCATCTCTGGATGTAAAATAGTCCATTATAACATCGTGTAGAAAACTGGCATCACCAGGATTGCTCAGATTTAGGCGATCATGTTTATCTTTAAAGTGAGCAGCTAGCTACTAACTTGTTTAAAAACTTTGCGTGAAATAGTGTTACACCGCAGCCGTCCGGGTAAAACATTAAAGGGACAGTCTTTTTACCTTGTCACTATAAATCGCTATTTTCTGCACTAAACGAGACATTTTCAGAGATTTTCTGTAGACAAGATGTTATAGAATAATAATTTAAAAAAGACTTATTTAGATATTTATATATAATATATAATATAACAACTAATATATATATATATATTTGTTTTACAACTGACTTAACACTTACAGTAATGTTTTATTTGTTAGCATAGCATGATATTAGATTTAAACACTTAATACATTTTTAAATCAATCACTTTGTCTCTGCACAATGAACATTATCAAATATTATTAATGTTGTAAAATATATTGTTCATTGTTAGTTCATATTAGCTAAGGCATTACCAAATGTTAAGGAATAAACTCTTATTGTAAAGTGTTACTAAATTTTCTTTTACCATTTCCTTCACAATGTCTACTTATTTCTATGGCTAACAGATTTTGTAACATTTGTCTTTTTTACAGTCTTACCATTACTTGTAAGCTGGATTGGGTAAGATGGATCATCTTTAAAGGCACCAGGCAAGTACATGATGTACAGTTACAAGTCATGTATTTTTTCGACTGCAATATTAAATGCTTTCACGTCACATGTAAAAGTACACAGGAATGTGCTGATCACTTTTTATTTGTAGTTTACATGAGTGTCATTGCACTTTTCAGGAGTTAAGGCAGATGTGGAGGCACAATGGGTGACACCAGACACACACCAAGCACATTGTTCGGTAAGTTTGCACTTTACCACTACAGTTTCTTTAAATACCCATGTATACACTCATTCACAATTCCCACACACAACACTGTAACACGACCATACACAACATGTACACAATTGTCTTAGTTTGCCATGTAGAAATATACAAACAGAAATATTCAGACTTTGGTTATAAGAAATTTAATTTAATAATTGTATTTATTTAGCAGAGGTGTCCCTGGACTTTATTGACAAAATATTTTGTTTTCAGAATAAAAAGTTGTGTCCAAATCAGTAACAATTGTACTTTCTGTTCAGGACATTCAATCATGACATGATCCATGTGGATGCTGTCCATTGAGGAAAGAGTTTGTTCAGCGGTAAGTGAATCTTCTGTATTTTAGTGAAATTAGGTGTGGAACAGTAGAATAAGAGCAAAAGGTTTCAGAATAGGGGTAAATTCAAGGCTGAGTTAAATTTTTTAAGAATCTTTTTCTATCTTATATTTGTTGACTTAATGTTTATGATATTTCTAACAGGTTTCTGGATAGAATTAATTCCAAAGATGGGAAAAAGTGCACATCCAGACAAGGAGCAAGCAAAAAGACAAGGAACTTGGTGCAGAGAAAAGCTGTGGCCATTAACCCCCATGTGAACAGCTTCATGCAGTCCCTGATTGAGTTCGAATGGACGACTTCAAAGTAAAGGCCACTGTGGTCTGTCTGCCAGTTTAATGCATTTATTTTTAGTGTTAAATGAAATTCAAGTAGAATATTTAAAACTATGGGCCAGTGTTCTTTTTACCACAGTGAAATGTTACCTTTTAGTCGATGATGGACTTTAAACTGAAAACTTCAAACTATGGAACAGTGTTCTATTTGCCAGAGTTAAATATGTTACAGCAGGGGTCTACAAACTTGTTTATACTTGTTGATTTTATTTTATGTTACTTGATTATATGTTTATTATTGTTTAAAATCTTGTTTTAAATGTTTTGTTTCAATTAAATGTTTTTTTAAATAAAATTTTGATACAAACATTGCTTGGATTGCCTTTTAATTCATTATGTCATGTCAAGGATAGCATTTTTACCATATTAATAACTATAGATTTAAACCTAAATCTCTATCTATTTTATATAATATTATTGTATTAACTGTAATAAGTAATAAATAGTATTTATGGGTCAATATAGACATTACAGTAAATTACTGTAAAAATAGACTACTGTAATAAAATATTGTAAAATTACAGTACAGTACTGCTTTGTAACTATACAGTACTAGTTTGTGTACTGTAAAATGGTATTACAGTACAGTACTGTAAACCCAAAATACAGTAACTTACTGGCAACCGTGCTGCCAGTACCGTACTGTAAAAATACAGGGAAATCGTTAACAGTGTGTGGTTCACTGTAACAAACAGAGGATTTGTTGTAACACCTGCTAGAAAATGTTGTTTAAACACAAATAATTCAATACAATTTTGTCTATATACCAATGGTGGATAATGTTTATATATCTGCCTATAAAAGATAGATATTCACAAATTCATCCATCCATGATCCTTCTTCTAACCATCCTTGTATTAAGCATCAATGCATATAAATAGATTTTTTTAAAGGCCTGCAGAATTAAGACAAAAAATTATAATTGTGAGTTATTTCCCCTGATATTGAATTAACAGTTATCATTTTGATGAATAGTATTTCAATTGTTTTCATTTCATTATCATTGTATACTGGATGTTTAGTTGTAACACTGTGTTACAACTAACCCTGCTGTGTAAAATGTTTTCAATCCCAGCTATCAGTTACTAGGAGTTGTTGAAATGTTTCTAAATGCTGTTATTATGTTTTAGGTTACAAGACAGTGATTAAAATAATATAAGGTTGGACTTGGTGACTTACGCACCCAACTCAGAAATCAAAAAAAAAAAACATAAGACGAAGAAATTTACTTTTATGCCTCCAAAACACTCTTTGTTCAATATCTTAACCAAAGCAAAGCAAAACTTTTCACAAATTCACAGGAGATCTTCTGACAGTAAGAGAAAATGACCAAAAGCACAGATTGCTCAGCCTTGTATAAATATGTAAAGTAGCTGCATTATAATTAACCCTGCTTATTTTTAAGCCTCCCTCACCCCTACCCCAGCTATCACTGGGGCAGTACCATATAAAAACGTCCTATACCACTGGGTACAGATATGTATACATTTGATACCAATATATATGTACCATTGAGATACTGGTACAGTATGTATCTTTGAAGCACTAATGAGCTCTTTTTGGTACCAATATGTCTTTAGGTGCAAAGCTGTATTGTTAAAAGGGTGCAGCCCCAGTGACAGCTGGGGTACTTAATTTGACCATTTTTCTGACAGTTTAGCATACAGATCCCCTCAACCACAAAACTATTTTGGATGAGTAGGGTCTTAAACGCTACTTCCATGGCTTTGCCTGAATGAACACAAACATCTACAAGGTGTAATTGGCTTCATGTATACTGTTATATACTGTAATACTGCAGTGTATAAATCTGACAGCTAAAGCTATTGGTACTAAAGGACCTCTAAATTGACTTCAGATTTAAAGATGTTTAAATGAAGTAAGCTCAATTCTCTAACCTGACCACACACACAGTCTGGCCTTAATGTGCCTGTCCAGCCTTTGTAATTAATTTTAATTTGGATCTATTGGATAAGGAAAAATTAATCAGATCGCTGGACACAAAGATGGTATCCATACCACATCCATCTTTGTATAAGGAAGAGAGAGAGAGAGAGAGAGAGAGAGAGAGAGAGAGAGAGAGAGAGAGAGAGAGAGAGAGCACCTTTATTGTTCACTCAGGACACAAAACACGATGTACCTAGACTTATCATTCTTGATGTAATAATTCTTAAGAATCACTGTTATTGATAGTGTAACAGACACATAACGAAAAGTACACAAATTAGTTTAAGGGATTCAAATATGATGTCCGTAGACAATTAATGGCTTTGTCAGAGGTAAAGGTCAAAAATGTTTTGTTGTTTAGTCACTGACAAGTAGTTAGACAGGAGGCAAATCCTAATAGTTCACCCAAAAATAAAAAAGTCATAATATGATATATATATATATATATATATATATAATGATGTTATTAAAGTGACATTCAACTTTTTTTGAAAATATGCAAATTTTCCAGCTCCCCTAGAGTTAAACATTTGAATTTTACAGTTTTGAAATTCATTCAGCCGATCTCTGGGTCTGGCGCTAGCACGTTTAGCATAGCTTAGCACAATCCATTAAATCTGATTAGACCATTAGCATCGAACTAAAAAATAACCAAAGAGTTTCAATATTTTTTCCTATTTAAAACTTGACTCTTCTTTAGTTACATTGTGTACTAAGACCGACGGAAAATTAAAAGTTGCAATTTTCTAGGCAGGAACTAGGAACTATACTCTCAAACTGGCGTAATAATCAAGCACTTCAAGCATTCTTATGCCAGTTTGAGAGTATAGTTCCTAGCCATATCTGCCTAGAAAATTGCAACTTTTTAATTTTCTGTCGGTCTTAATGCATGATGTAACTACTGTACAGAAGAGTCAAGTTTTAAATAGTAAAATTATTGAAACTTTTTGGTTATTTTTTAGTTCGATGCTAATGGTCTAATCAGATTCAATGGATTGTGCTAAGCTATGCTAAAAGTGCTAGCACCAGACCCGGAGATCAGCTGAATTAATTCCAAAACTGTAAAAATCAAATGTTTAACTCTAGGGGAGCTGGAAAATTAGCATATTTTCAAAAAAAAGTGGAATGTCCCTTTAAGGAAACAATAGAGGGTTAGGAATTATATTATACAGAATTTTTATTTTCTTGGAAACATTTTTGTAATAAGTGTTCTTGCTGGAAATAATTCAAAATCTGAAGAAGCGCGGACTCCTAAAGAGAGACAAGCGTAGTGCATAACCAGATGTATCCAATAATTGCCAAGACGATGGTCTGAAATGGTCCCGCAGGGGTCAATCAAATATAACCTAATGTATGTGTATTTAACAATAATATAACCTTAATGTGTGTGTGTGAGTATGTGCATGAGATAATGGAGTGTAGTTTACACACCAAAGCAGTTATTAGCGCACCACATAAATATTGCATCAGTGTAGAGGAAATTGTGTGTGCGTGAGGTTAGACTGGAAGTCTGTTTAACCGCGTGTGCATCTCCCTCTGCGTCAACTCTCATTAAAATTGTAAAGTCATACACTGATGAGGGCACCTCAGAGTAACCCAAATGCACACACACACACACACACACACACACACACACACACAAGACATCCACACACATATGCACATGAATGAAAAATCATTCAACGTTATCATCATGATCACAGTCTGGCTGACCTACAGTACAACAAAAAAAAAATCTCTCTAATGCCTCGCGCCCCTTACCGTTCTCTGGCTCGGACTTGCGCTCCTGTTCCGTATCGGTGAGGGACAGAACCGAGTTTGCCCGGCTTGACAGGCAGGAGCTGTGCTCTGACTTTACTTCCTGCATCCACAAACGCAAGGCGTGGTCAGGGGAGGCATCGCCCTCTGACTCTGGATCTGAAGCAACACCTGTAGACATGCCTCCCGGGTATGCAAGCTCCTGATTGGCTGCGTGAAGCTCCGTCTGGAAATCAGGGAACGTTGTCTTGGATGGATCTGCGAAATCTGAGGGAACAAAAAGAGAGAGGTACACACATAATTTGGGGATTCTCGCGAAATTAGACTTATGAGGTGTCATGAAACATTTTGATAAAGAAAGTAAATGCAAAGTAAGAGTATCAAAATAAGAAGCATACAGTTACAAACATCTCTTTATGTACTATTTTGCACATATTTTCAAATGACATCATAAAAATCGATTTTGTTGTTTTATCCACATTTAAGGGGAACATTTTCATTACCGCAACATGACTGGATTTGGTTTCTTTGACATGGAAATATTTATAATTAAAAAAATCTACAAAACAAAAGCTTCAGTGCATGTTATACTATAAACATTTACAGTAAAGATACATGTGGTGTTTGGTGATCATTGGTAAATATAGAGACAATAATAACGAATATAAATGTTTCCAAGACCAATTTTCTCATCTTCCGCAACAATTTTCAATCATTGTTTAAGCCCTCAAGGAATTAACATTAAAAAAAAAAATGGTTGTAAGGGACATAATTGACTGTGACACTCAAGATGGCTACCAGGTAAGCAGTTCTTATTTTTTCTCTCCAGATAAAAGTTGAAAATTTGTTTGTCATAGTACCTAGACAACTTTTAGTTCTCATTACCGAAACATGAGTTTGTATGTGCATATATTTAATGTAATATCATATTGCGGTAATGATAATTTTTGATAATGATAATCTAAAAAATGTAAATAATTATATACTGTAGGAAATATTTTTTAAATCCTTTAAGATAGAAAAATCAGACCTTAATCTTATACGTACAAAAATATGGCTTCTAGGGCTTTTTAAAAAATCTGATGCTGGACACTTTCTAAGTATGGATTTCGTAAGAATCATCCAAATGTATTTTATCGTACACGCAAATCAAAGTTTTACAAGAACACACACAAAGGCTGTATTAGAGTGCTGGAGTTACTGAACTGAAGAGATTTCTGGAGCCGTGCTGAGAAACAATTTTCTTCACTCTTTAGAGATGAGGAATAGCTTGGAAAACCCCAAAATAAATATTTTACAAAAAGTATTTTGCTTTTAACTGCACAAAATGTGGAAAGCATTTAAACTCCCCGAAGAATCTCAGTGAGTTAGAGATATGAGGTTTACACACACACACACACATTGCATTTGCACTACATTTCTCTCTCATTTTTATGCTTCGCTCCATGCAAATTCGCCTCGAATTCAGACGCTCACAAAGACAGATAACTGCATATCAAACCATAACACTTGATTTATCTCAGTCATTTCTCATTTCTGCTCATCTCTTCTCACCATGATCTTTTCTCCTTTTCTCATTTCCACTAATTTTGTTTGATCTCATCTCTTACTCTCATCTCGCCTCCTCTAACGTCATTTCTTATCAAAATCAAGCTTGTCTCTTTCTCTCATCTCATCTGGTCTCATTTCTACTCATCGTATCTCTTTTATTCTCTTGTCCCATCTTGGTAAAGGATTTGTGATGGCTCTGTCTGTGTGTGATTTTCAGACCTGTGTGTGTGTGAGTGTGTATGATAGAGAGAGAGAGAGAGAGAGAGAGAGAGAGAGAGAGGCGAGCTCTTTACCTCAAGTGTCCTTAAGAATCCTCTACCTATCTGACTTCTGTCTCCGTGGCGACCCCTCTCACCGCTCTCCTTGCTCTAATCATCTCAATACTAATTGCCCACGATGCACTTCTCCGTCCTTCAACGGGAACATGACCCCGTGCTTCTTGGCCTGACCCACACACACACTTAAAAAACACACCGTCCATGAGCAGACATGGCTGGGAAAAGTCAGGGTAAGAGGTTTGGGTGAAAGGTCCTTATCTAACTCCCTCTGCCTCTATTTTCATCTCTCTCTCTCTATCCTTCTCTCTCTTTGTACAGCTGTTGCCGTGGTAACCGGAATAGAGTGTTTTGTTCTGCATGTAGCATTTGAATGATTCCATAGAGGAAACAAAATGCCTCACTGTAACCTGTTCGAACCAGCGGCGTGTTAATGCTGCTTACAGACCACAACAGCAAAAAACATGCACATGTAGTGTTAGACAACCCTAAAAACAAATCACACGCCTCACTGACGTTCCTCTCGGACCGGACCACACAATTAAACATACAATAATGACATACTCAGACGCAGCACACAAATAAGAGGCAAACAACAAACAAATATCCTTAACTTAACAATCACATCAATTTATCTGCTCAGAATTATGTATGGTTCAGAAAGGGTACAGTATGCATGTTTAATAGCATGCTGTGTGTGAGAACAAGTATGTACTTGTGTTTGTCTTTTAGTTATGGGGAATTAATTAATGGAAAAGTACTCCCTTAGGATCTATAAATGTGGAATATCAAAGACAGCGGAAAAAATTGTGAAATAAATCTAATTATTATTAAAAATTATTTTAACATTTTAATTGTACGTCATTATTTAAACATAAAACACACATGCACACAGAGGCTATAATTAATTAAAGGATAATAGTATTTGATGTTTGGTAGTGAAAATATGATCTAACACTATGTAGGGGAGAGCGGGGTAAGTTGTCACACTTTCACACTGTCAAAAATCACAATGGTATAAATCTGAGACCAAATGCATATACACATATGTTGTACACATTTCATTTTCATATCTTATCCTCATTACATGTAGACTAATTAATGGAAAAAGTTCACTTTGCCCCATCAATGGGTAAATTGTCACACTAGATTATCTAAAAAGAAGAAGATAAATTAATTGTGATTATTGACTTGAATTTTTTAATTCAAACCAGAACTGGAAATATTAACTCTAGGGCTTTTCACACTGTGCTTAACCCTGGTTTATCTTCCTTCTAAACCCTGCTTTTAACCCTAGAATCGTTTCACACTTGTAATTTAGAAGTGAGGTTATTCCTGAAATTAACCAAGGGTTATGAAACCCTGCTAGCCCTGTATTTGTGGGGTTAACCCTGCATTGCGGTGCCAAACACACGCAATGTAAAAACCAAGCAGGGTTAGAATGCTATGACCCCAATTAAACACAGCTGAAGCAGATAATCAATCTGTTCAGGGTTGCTTGATAATTACAGACAGGTGTATGAGCAGGGTTTCAGACACCTGACCTAGGGTTTAGGAATGCACAGTGTTAAACATCAAATTATGAATACCCAGGGTTATCTCTTTACCCCTGGTGAAACATGTAACAGATACCCCAGGATTCCGTTAACCGGGGGTTAAGAATAACCCGGGGTTAACTATTTCCATTGTTAAAAGCATGTGACGACTTGCCCCAAAGCCATTAAGACAACTTGCACCAAACTGACATGTGTGCTAATGTTGGCTTAATCCCATAGTTTGGGACAAGCTCAACATAGCACCTCAGCTAAAGTATCAAAAGACTCAAATAATAGTTTTTTAACATTCATACCTAACAAAGTTGTATTACATAAAATATAAAGAGCACTTTTTTACTTTTTAATCCAAAAAATAAGACAATTGTGCTAACATCACATTAGAGCGATCTTGACCAGATGTGAACACGAAGTTGACCCCGCTCTGCCCTACTTACTGGAATAGATTTTTGGGGATATTATGTTATGTTAGTTCATTTAAATATATAAATAAAAATAATAAAAAAATAATAATTCTTTATTTTATTTAAACCAGCAAATTAGGATCCAAAACGAGATAACACTGTTTTTAAAAATTTTGTCAAAACATGTTTATTATTATGTTATCATGTTTTTAATGTGCTACTTAGATGTATTTTTTGTTTTTTTGTTAGAAGGTTTACATCAAAACAAACCAACTGCAGTTTGATTGATATTAATTGAAATTTAATTAATTGAAATTTTTGAAAAATAAAAAAACAGAGTTATCTCATTTTGGAATCAAACTCTTCAAATAATTGTTTATGTATTATTTAATTTTAATTAGTAAAATGTTTATTGCCTTTAATTTAATTAGTGGTAATATATAACTGCTAACAATTAAAGTTTGGGATTTCCCGATCACTTTTAAGATTTTATATTCCTTTGGGATCAATTGTTTTCATGTTTTGTCTTTTCACCCAGTTAACTAAAAAAATTATGCAAATCAGGAAACGGGACAAACATGCCCAAAAAGTTCATTATTTAATACTGTAAAATACTGCTGCCTTAATCACTAGAAAATTTACAATTAAGTCTTTCCTTATAAAAAAATCAATCAATAGTACGATGTTAATTGCAGTAAGCAAACAGCATTAAGTTTAAGACCAATTCACTGCATAACACAGCACCTAGTTAAACTGATTTGCACGTACTTAGTAAATAAGACACAGGTTTTATGCTGAAAAACACTGTTTATTGAAATCCGTGAAGGTCGTACCTTTCTGCGGCGGCTCCATGGGTTTCCTGCGGACTTTGTGGCTGTTGTAGGTGAACCTGCGGTCAGGCTCGTAGTCTGTACGGGTGTGCGCCTCTCTGTAGTGTTTGTGATGAAGGCTGGTACCATCCTCTTCCTCAGATGAGCTGGAGTAACTGAGCTCCAGGCCCGGGTGTGGTCGCGCCAAAGATTGGTACAGCTTCTCTTCCATCTCTGCTTTCCTTCACAATATCACACACACACACACACACTCGCACACAGACTGTAATCTGAAAAACTCACTCAAAGCACACTGCCCACACACACAAAGAACAAAATGAAAAGAAAACTCAGGCGCTGAAATGGATAATAAACAACAGCAGTTCAAATCTAACCTAACCTTTATTTCATTGCCGCAATTTTTTAACAGGGTACATGAAACAGCTCGAAAAAAACGGTTGATTTGTAGAAACACGGCATGAAGGTTTTTCCGAAACCATCCCATGTTTTAGTAAAACATTCATCGACCATCAAGTAAAGAGAGAAGGTCTCAGAGGACGAATGAAAGAGAAGATGGTGAGATAGAGAGATGGAGGGTGTGATTAAGAGATAAAGAGATGCTTAGATAGAGGAAAAGAGAGGAGATAAAAGGGTGAAAGATGGGATGAAAACTAAACAAACTCAAAAAGCTAATAGAGTTTATCAACTCTCCAGTCATGAAGGCAAACAAATAGACTTAAATATTTAATTCGAATTTTTTTTGCAAAAAATCTTAACATTTGCCTCTATGTTTATCTGTCTGTCAATGTATATCTTTCTCAATCTATTTAACTGTCTGTCTGACTTTTTTAAAGAATGACTACAAGACACTGATCAGACACATTTCATTATAGATGTTCAGCCCTTTAAATGAATTCTGTAACAAAAAATATAACATTTTATAACTATTTCAAATATACAGAAAATTCCGTAATATTTACTATATGGTTGAAGGCGAAATAGGCTGGGCAGTTGTGGTCATTTTTTTACTTCATTTCAACACTTTATTTATCCTCAGGGGCCAATTTACAAGGTCACATGGAGTAGCAACAATGTCCATAAAAATACATAAATAATTAATAAATATGTGCAAGTAAAATAGAAAGTCACAGAGTAATAGACAAGGGAGTCATGGATGATTGATTTAACAACTGAACCACTTTAGGAACAAAGGTTGCCTTTCTCCTTTGTGTTTAGCACCCTGGACAGCAAAGTTGTCATCCTGAGGGGAGCCACTCAATAATGGAAAACAAAACATTTGAAGGATCTTGCATGCCAGCCAACTTTATCATTTGCTGTTCACTCAAAGTCGAAAGAGTAGGAAATATAATATAATAATATAATACATGGCTCAACATAAGGAACTGCCCCACGGCCTGGGGCCAGCGTGAGAGACGCTCGGGCAAGTAAACAATATTGTCACTGGCCCGAACAGGCCAGTGCTTCGCCCTCAGTCACACAGACAAAAATAAAAAATATTTCATTCTTATGCAATGTTATCATCGAGATTTAAGCCTCTCCAAATACCTTATTGGTTGTTGTGCACACTGTTGCATGTGTTGCGTGTTACGTCATATATATGATAATTATGAGGCCAAATGAATACATAATTATTTAACATTTTGAAACGTTTAATTGGGCAAAACACGATGAAAGACACAATGTGATGTTTTGCACAGTTTGTTTTTCCAGCTAAAGCAGACAAGTGTAACCTGAACCACTGGCCTGCAAGTATAAAAAATTATTTGCATTGAGCCCTGTATTAAATACAGTATATCAGCATTTTTCCTATGGGATACGAGATGAGACAATTTAGTCTACAGTATATCTATATATAGTCTGAAGTGACCCTCCTTTGCAATACAAGCTCTGCCTCAGACGTAAGCTTTCCAACCAGCTCACATGTTGTGCACATGTATACTGCACTTTTAAAAACAACCTGATCTCATGAATTTCCGTGGCATAGTCACAAAATTTTCGCTCATTTTACCGTGGCATTCTCACGGATTTGTTACTCAACTGATTTGTCCTATTTTCTTACCATTGTCGCTTCGGTTTAGGGTTAGATTTACATAAAATGACATCCCTACCCAAACCCAACTCTAACCCTAACGCCAGGCAACAATTGTTTAAAGTTTAGAAAATATAAAAGAATACATCAGAAAAATAGTATAAACCAATACTTAAAGTGACATACTAATGCAAACACCAA
Source organism: Paramisgurnus dabryanus (assembly GCF_030506205.2). NCBI lineage: Eukaryota > Metazoa > Chordata > Actinopteri > Cypriniformes > Cobitidae > Paramisgurnus > Paramisgurnus dabryanus. The sequence continues at coordinate 25,690,764 of NC_133341.1, read as the reverse complement.
ATCTAACCCTTAACCGAAGCGACAATGGTTTGAAAATGGGAAAAAGCAGTTAAACCAATCCGTGAGAATGCCATGGAAAAATGAGCAAATATTTGGATTTTGACCAAAGAACTTTGTAATCATGTAGTTCAAAAAGGAAGGTAACAACTGTGTTTGTAACATCTCACACAAGATTTTAACTCACATAGAAACATTTATTTTTCTTTGTAGAAAACACAGAGATATGTATAATATGTCAGTGGTTTTCAAGCGGGGGGCCGCAAGATGGTCCCAGGGGGGCCCCAGTTTTATGACATTTTATGGAATACATTAATTTATCATGAATTCTGTGTAATTAAACCTAAACAAAAATAAGGATACTAACCAAAAGCACTACTTTTTGTATAATTTAATGTTTTTTTATTAAAATGTTGAGTTTTAGAACAGTTTTTGTCACAAATTTTCTTTGGGGGGCCGCGAAGGAATGCACCGTACATAAGGGGGGCTGCACGCTGAAAAAGTTTGAGAACCACTGTAATATATCACCATTCATACCAAAATTACAAATATATGAATTTCAATCAGTATCACCCAGCCCTACGGTATATGCAAAAGAAGAGTGTTGATGGCTATTTGGTTGTTCTTTTCAAAGAATTCATTCAGAGATGCAACTACTTATAGACAGTCATGGAGTCTACACTACAGGGGTAGGTAAAAATTGCATGCTTGCAATGCAGACAGTATTGTCAAGTACAATAGCGGTGATCTAGTTTGTTCACCCCATAACACTTCCAGTAGACAAGGTGCAATAGTTACTGTGAGACTATTAGCATCTTAGAGCACAGCACGCTGTCAGCATGCTCAAACACTCTTTCAGAGACCCTCTTTTTAAAATTAAATCCATTGCAACCTCCAAAAAAAAAAACCACACAGAAGAGCACTTACTACTAACTTATTAGATTTTTTGCACTTACAAATAAAAACCTTTTCTGCACTCACACTTGTGTTCAAGCACTGTACTACTGTTATAGAGACAATTGAGAAGACAGTGCTACTGTATTCTGTTTTCCCTGTAAATTTCTGCTTTCGAGCTATTTTAGCGTTATAGGGTTTTAGTGGATGTGGCATTTTCAGACAAAGGTACAATTTAATATATGTTTTATTAACAATATATTAAGCCATCTGATTATGTTTTCATAAACATCTAATGATATAGACATCAAAAAAATATAAACGTATGCATGCAGAAAATGTTGTTATGGAGACTTGAAGAGACTTGAAGAGTTTGGTTCCAAAATACGTTAAACGGCATTCAGAGCCGGCCCAGCCACTAAACGACACTTGCAATTGCAAAGGGCCTCGTGGCCAGCAGAGGGCCCCCTAGCTAGGGCCATCACTTAGCTAGTGGTTGAAAAAAATCATTCATCAAAAGTAACATAAAATAAATATTCATTATTTATTATTATGGCAATGTTAAAAAGGCTGTTACTTGTTATTATAGTTATTATGAAAGTTCGCTAATAAATAAGATCTCTTTCTTGCCGAGATTGATTGACACACAACATCCAGCGCAGCAGCCAATCAGTGCCCGCGATCTATGTGCAGGCGAGCATCCCGCCCACAGAACGCAAAGTTGAGTTGAGCCAGATCACTGATACAGACGCGAACTTTTGCTGTTGCTTTAAGGACAATTTCTTTAATGCTATGTGTGTTTGTGCGTAAATGCGAAGTAAGTGGATCTTATTTGACTTCGGTAATGACCAAACCTGTGTTCTGTTTGACTTCTCTTTCTTATATTTGCCATCATAACGTGAATTGGTATATTAAGCTTAATAATTAATATTTAAACGGTTTAACGTGGTAAATTAATTCTGTTACGCTTATATTTCACGTATGCCATTGTCATTTCTACATATGTATGTCATTAGTGTAATTATATTGTTAAACGTCTGAATTTAAAGTGTTTTATGTGTAAGAGTAAACAAACTCATGCGCATATGCGTGGTGGTACATGCCCAGACAGCGAACTGTTTTTAAAACCACCTGCTGGCCTTTGCAAAAGTTTATAATGTCACTGTTCAGTCTTTAATATTTAAACTATAGCAATGCATATGACATACAGTAGTCAGCTTTGTTAGATTAATGTTATGAATGCAATGTTAATTGTTAATCTTCAATTATTAATATTATTTGCAAGTTAATTGTTATTATCCACAAACCTATGTTTGTGTCAGATTTTGCTCATCTCAAACAAGCCTATTAACTTTTGTTATGCTATTTACGTAAGGGATAATATATAGTGAGGCGAATGTTAGGTACTATTAACCTTGTTTGTGATGTTTTAGATATTATTGTTAATTTTGTTTATTTGAAAAATTTAAACATTTAAGTGTTATATTTATTATTTTATATTATATTTTATTTAAATGTTATTCTATTTACTCAATTTCATTCAAATTATATATAGGCTGTTGTTTGTGCCTCTTAAACTCTGGTGTCAATTAAAAATGTTTCTTTGATGGTCAGTGAAAAGTCTTTTTATTTAGCAAGTTCATCAGTGTGTGTTTGTTGCACTGCACTGCCATTCAGTTCAGTCAGTGGTATCATATTTTTTCCTGTTAGACATCAAACATGGAACTCAAATCAAGAACTCAAGGGGGCAGTTTCCCTGACAGGAATTAAAGTAGTCCTAGACTAAAATAAAAGTAGGCTAAGAGCTGTCCAAACTGAAAAAAGCTTGCACTGACATATCTTAAAATACACCAGTGCTCTTTGTTTTGCCTCAAAATCCACACAAATAATGTTTTTAGTAAGGCATTTTTGTTCAAATTAGTTATGTTTTCTAATTAAACTAAGGCCGAGTCCTGTCTTAAGATATTCCCTGTCCGGGACCACCCCAAGGTCTTTTATTGTCATTCTGTAGGCTACATGTTGCCACATAAGAACGAAATACGTACTCAGGACCAGCAATGTAAAAAAGATCATTAACATACAGTATACATAGAATAATTAAAACATAATTTAATAGACACATTTAAAAAAAATAACATAGTAGAGATAATATGTGCAGTATAGTCATAAGGTAGTCATTGCTTTTCTTTAGGCCTTACTTAAAACGGTCAAAGGGGCCTCCGACGAAATTTTGCTTAGGGCCCCCAAAGGTCTAGGGCCGGCTCTGACGGCATTTAAAAAAAAGGAGTTACTGCCAAAATTAGTATCGTAACAGGTCATTATAAAAAAGTAAATGGTCACACTTTATTTTACGGCATCACTGTTACAGTGTTATTATACATTTAAGAACTAAGTAATAATCATTAACAACATGTACTTACTATAGGGTTTGGTTCAGGGTTAGTTGCATGTAATTATGCATAATTAACTGTTATTACGATAATAATTACATGTAGCAAAGACACCGTAAAATAAAGTGTTACCAAGTAAATTCTTACTTTTACGCAAAATCCAATATCCGCCCTATTATTCTGTCATCTTTTTTTATTTTTTCCCAAAACGCAATAAACACCATTCCTCTTTCTTTGCAGAATGCACAAAAATCCGCTCAACAAATCACAGCGCACCATTCCATGCAATGTAAACAACAATGGGGGCACGTTTAATACCACAGAATCCTAGTTTTCCTCATCTATTTTGTACTTTGAGATCAACAAACAAACAAAAACAAAATTATCCTTTGATGGCATTGCTAAACCTGTGGTGGTTTTCTGTGACGGGAAAGAAACGTAAGCCATCAAAATCTAATACTTTACACGAGAGGCACTCGGGAGACAGAAAAATGCCAGCTGTTGCTTGTTCTCCTGACAGCATCAAGCTTCTGTCATGCTAACACATTGACCCCAGGGGATCTTATGAAAAACTTTCCATTATTTTACTCGAAGCCAAGAAAATCGAGCAGGACCGAAAGATTTTACAGCTCATCGCTTTCAAAAAAGTTCAGTGACAATGTCCCAAGGATAACAGCAGCAATGTTTTCTTAATATGACGTAAACTGTTTTGATTAAAGGGGAGGTTTAATGCTATTTCATGCATTCTGACTTATTAACACAGTTTAAGAGTTGTAGTCCTCATGCTAAACATAAGCAAAGTGTCAAAAAAGCAGTTGAGCTTGTAACAGAGTTTTTTTTTACAAACAAGGCTCAGTTTGACGCCGGATTTTCCACTTTTTTACAACTATTGGAGCGGTCAAAACTTTAAAAAGACCCTGTTTAGGAGTCACAACCACAGGCGTAAGTAATTCAAAATCTCACGTGTTTTGTTTGCAATCACGCATATGTGCATGTAATGTAAACAACACCAACAACAGCAGTTTGTACTGCATTTACAACATTTACACCTTTTAAAACGGGCAAATGCAGTTAAAAACTGGATTATGTTGCTTTTTTATTAAAATAGCGGATAAACAAGCAAGGATTAATTACCTGAGACGTCCTGGTGTAATTGTTGCTGCTATTGTTCCTGTTCGTCCATTACTGACTAAGTATCCGATTCTGGATCATATTTATAATATAAGGCTGGTTATTTAAAAAAAAAGTTTTTTTAAAGTTTGATTTTCCATCTATGTCGGCTGTAAATCCAAAAGTAGTATCCGAAGCTGCGCATACTCGTAACTCTTTAGCTCCGCCTACCGCACGCCTTCAAGTGTTCGACCTTTCACGCCAAAAATCGGAAAGGCTGTTTTTTCTTTTATAAATCTGACTAAACTAAAGACTCTTTGGACATATGAATGATGAAATACTAGTCTATATATAAGCAAGATTAACATTAGATTGGCAAAAATGTTTTGTGTTATGTCAGCTTTAATGCAATTAATGTTTTTTTTTTTTAATCAGTGTATACCACTAGTCAACTAAATGAATATAACATGGCAAAGAAGAATGCACATTTATATATTGATTTTAATAGATTTATAGCATTTTGAAAGAAAACTAAGTTTTTATAATAAATATTTAAAAATCAAATTATGGATTAAATTTTTTTATGTTATTATAACCTAAAGATGCTATGTGAAAGCTTGTAACAGAAATTTGCTTCATCTTGTCACTTTCTTGAAAATTTGTCTTATTAGTCTAATTAAAATATTGCATTTTGGAAGCAAACTCTTCACTTTTTGTTAGACAAAAAAAGTTTTTGGTAGACAACATACAGTACTTTGTAGAAATTCTGTGAATAAAACTCTGAATTAATAATACTCAACAAATGGAAAAGGGTTGGCTTTTCAAAGAACAGAAGGATTTTTATTTTATTTTAATTTTCATGTATGAGGAAAAAACTGCGATATGGATGCGACTTTTCTTTGTTATGGATGTGACGATTCTGAAATCTGTGCTTACCTAACTGAAAAATAAAAAATAAATTATCAGAGACCTCACAATCGCATAGGTATATAAGCAACCAAATATTGACATCTAAGATATTAGCATGGTTAAAATCTGTTTGCTAAAACTTTCTTTTTTTCATGGCAATGTTGACATTTGCAAATAACTGTTTTTTTGCTTTATTAAATAAAAACTTACTCTGTGTTGTCTTAACAATTCACACAACAAAATCTGTGTCAAATTAAAAGCGTTAATTGTGTTAAATTAGTCTAATAATGCAAACAAACCTGATTAAAGCTGTTTTTTCTCAAGTATTACATTAAACATACATAACATTTAATTGACAGTTGTCACCTTTTGAGTCAACATGAGTAGCGATTCATTGGAAAATAACATTTACGCACAATCCTTTATGCTCTCTGTCTCTTTGTCTCTCTGTCTCTCCAGAGAGCTCGGCTCCCTTTCAGTTCCCAGAATCTAAACGCTGTCCATGACCTTTCCATGACCTTTGAGCCTGAAAAGAGCATTCGGCTTTCTATAGAGGAGAGCACAGGTGGGGTTGGGGGGGTGAGCGGAAAACGAGATGGGGATAGATGGAAAGAGAAAGATTCAGCTATAAAGAGACCGATTAAAGGAAGAGATGCCCACACTCGCAGACTGCCCATAATCTGTTTGCTAACCGCCTGATGCATATTGCACACAAAATTGAAGAAGACACTCTTTATCCACATGCAAATCTAACTGCCTGGCTTCACGCAACCTTTCACGAGTAAAAGCAGGCAGATTTTTTACTGTACTGTACTCACTGTATATACACTACTTAGTGTATAGTTTAACGTTTTCTGAGCACATAATTAATTATCACATCAATCGTTTATTTTGATATAATACGTCGTCCTGCTGCCAACCCTCTATAAATGCACCAGACCTTTTGCTGCAGTCAAAGGTCTGCCTGTGCGAGACTAGATGAAAGAGAACCAACAGACCATACCAAGTGGAAAAGGAGTCAAACGAAGATGAAGACAGGGAAGGATGAAACAGGAGAGGAGAAGGATGAAGGTGGCATATTGAAGAAATGAAGAAAGATAAAATGAACTCGAGGGACGACCAACCAGGCTAAAGACCTTCAGGGAAGTGGACAGGCGAGAGAGAAAAAGACAAAAGTCACATCCTGACGTTGATTTAACAGAAGTTAAATATTACCATCAAACGCTCATTAGCTTGTATACTCTGTATTGCTCGGGTAATGAGTTACTAATTGGCTGATGCGGAAATGCATGGCATGACTAAGTGATGTGGGTGGGGAATGAGAGTTAAATCCCTGTCAGTCTCTGGCAGGCTGCCCACCGATTGGATGTCGTGCCAATTGGAGGTGAAGGCGACTATGCCAACAGGAGGCAGCGTTTTCGTGAACAGACACAATTAATAGTCTGTTAGTTAACGGACGCTCCTTTTATCAGTCTCTCTTGTTCTGCTGGGCCCCCATGAGACTGTGTGCATGTGAAGTCTAGCAGAGGAAGGAGATCCAACACTATCACTACTAGTTTGGATCAGAATTTCTATGGCATTAGAAGACGTTTTAGGGCCACTTACAAAATCAGTGCACGAAAAAACACACACACGTGAACACACTTGAGCCAGGCAGATGGGAAGAATTCTTATGGGAGTGCTGAATAAGTCTTTGTAATCAGACGATTATGAAGATTGCAGTGTAGGAGAACAAACTGCCGAGAGGGGACACTAACATGGGCGCGAGCCCAAGCACGTATGCATTGTGCTCTTAATTAGGTTTGTGCTACAGATCACATGGTTAATGTTCTGAGACGTTCATCTTTTATCATTGGTCAACAAGTAATAATAAAAGGTCCTTAAAGGTGCGCACAGATGTTTTTATTCTCATTGGAAAGGTTAAACATGTAATAAAATGATTATTACTTTTGAGCGTTTTAAATCATGTACACCCAGGGGTGGAAATGGCAGAAATTTACTTGGGGGATTTTAGTTGGGGGGGATTTAGATTACTTCTTAGATGAGTTTAGAATAATTAATAACATTACAATTTTTATGTTTCCTCCTAAGCATGTTTTCTTGACTATTGAAGTCACATAAACTTTTAATAATAAATCTGTCTTCAGATTAAGGAAAATTTTGTAGTGTGTGAAAATTTGGAAAATAAGTTAATGGATATTTTAAATAAGAGGAAAAATCCAATACATCAGTCATACAGTGCCACTGTGACTGTGAAGTGACAAGCTTGAAAATGCATTATAGATGGTTTCAGCAGTAATAACATAAACAAAGGGCTTTCGTGGAACAAACGTAACTTCCGGATAAACTTTCCCATAGTATCAAGAACAACAGAGTCCTTTAGAAGAGTTTATTTCTGACAACAAGCTAAAAAATAACATGTAGATTACCTTAGTTCAAATCATAGCTAAAGCATATCAAAACCTATACTGAGCTAATGCTGGGTCAAAATAAAGGACTGTTGGGTGGCCCGTGGCAAGCGTGAGAGAGGTCCGGGCCAGTTAACAGTATTGTCACTTGCCCGATCGGCCAGTGCTTCACCCTCAGTCACAGAAATATATATTTCTGCCTGTGGCCATATGTCTGTATGTATTCTTATACAATGTTACCATCGAGACACATTTTAAGCGTCGCGCATGTTAACTTCTCAGCAATGTCATGAGGTTTCTCCTACCTTATTGGTTGTTGTGAACAATAATTTGTGTTGCATGTTACATCAGCTGGTAAACCAAAAAGACATTAAAGCAACACCAAAGAGTTTTTTTTAACTTAAAATAACATTTCCAAAAAAGTTCCAGTCGTTCATCCACTCGAAACAGGGTGAATGGCACTTTCACATTCGCTTTGCAGCCATCTATCGGCCAAAACCGCACTAAAGAAGTTTCCAACCGTCGGGTAGTGGTCCTGTAGTTCGAGTGAAAACTACAAAAACCTGCTTTACGGCAGACCTACAATCCAATCAGAGCCAGCTATGCTGCAGTATTTATGACAGTGGTAATGGACAATTACGCTTCTAACCTGTAGGGGGAGCAAAGAGCAAAAACTCTTTGGTGTTGCTTTAAGGAAGCAGGAATTTACTTGGGTAAAACATGACGTTAGAAACTATGCAATGTTTTACACAGTTTGCCATCAGTTTAGAGGTAAAGCAAAAAAGTCGAAAGCCTTTTTCAGTCCCTCAAACAAAAACGTGATTATGCGATCACATGATTCAACAATAATTAATAATTTTTAAATACACAGCACTTTCGCAGCATAAATTGCAGATTTCCGTGCACAAAATATGGGGGGCTTGCATGATTTCATAATCCCCGCATTTTCGTAGCAAAAATCACATATATCTGAGCAGAAAGTTGAAAAATTTTGCATTTACTTCACACAAGCGCAGCCATGTCCCCTGTTGCCATGGGAACGCTATGAAGTGATGCGATTATGTGACATGAACACCATTGAAAAGCTGCAAAAGCTGCAAACAGTTTTTGCAAGTTTCTACAATTTCATTGCATAAAATTGCATAAATATCCCACGTATTTCATTGCATTTTTTAAGAAAACTTGCCAAAAGATAAATTATTTTTGCCTGCAACAATCACAAAAAATATTTTTTTCTGGAAGGACTGCTATTTGGAACATTTCTGTTGTATACGTATACAATTATATTTAACTTTTGAATTATTATTTTTATATATGTGACAGGCACTGAAATATTTTTAGTGAGGCCAGTGAAAATTTTCCATCTCCAATCGTCTTAAGGAAACCAAAACATTGTTTTCGACAAGTTATTTGTTCCAGAGTTCAGTTTAGACACTAATTAAACCATTAAACAAACTGAGACCGGAAGTTAAGTTCCATCCTGACACATATGCGTGAGAACGCGCATGGGTGCGATGAAAAAAATCCTAATAGGGAGTCAAATTTAAATTCTAGTGAGTTGTTCAAAAATAATTACGTTTCTATTCCAGCATTTCAAAAAAATGTCCCAGTTTTAGATGGAACTCCATTGCCCCTCGAAATTCACTCATCCCACCCTCCTGTGTACACTCACATGAAATGTAGATTGTAGTCAAATCTGGGGTCATTTTCAACCAATGGTTGAGTTACAAACCTAACAGTTGGGTACGAAAATGTACTTATGTTGTGTTGTTTTAACTCAAAAATGCTGGGTTTGTCCCTTTTTGAAACCAACCATGATTTGAAAATAACACAGCATTTTTTTGTGTATTAGTTGCATAAAAAAGCTATTTTATTTTCCCTATATATAACAAAAGTTAAGAAAAAAGAACATGGTAAAAAGACCAAGAAAAAGATTTGCAACCTGTTGCGGGCAGAAAAGAACAGGCCTGCGTTTCAACTTGCGCGTGCATCAGATTAATCAGCTGAAATATATTTTCTGCTTGTAGTATAAATGCTTATATTTGACTTTGACACTCAGAGTGGTGAAAATAACTCGGTCTGCATTGATTTTCATACCCGTACTGCTGATACACAAGTGTGGGTCTATGCATCAGACAGTCACTTTAGACGTACAGTCAGATTGGTTTTTATGTGTTGACGTTTCGACAGCTCAATGTATGGAGAGATCGATGTATGGACAGTATTAACACTTGGTGTCACTGAACTTTTCCCAACTAAACAAAGAGAAAATCAAAGGGATCTTAGTCAAGGATAAAGGGCAGAGGGCGAAAGTGTCTACAACGCGAAAATCCTCACCTGAATTCCAAGACTCGCATTAAAATCCTTTGGGGTCGAACGTGAATTTTGAGATCCACATCAGGCGGCCACTTTTTATCAGCTGAGAAACGCAGTCAAAGGCTTTTCTTTTGAGTAGATGCTGAGAGATTGATGTGAGTCTGGACTGCCGCGACGCTCTCCTGTCTGCTCTCCCCGAGAAAGCCCGGCTAGACTACAAATTAATGCTGCAGCACGAGTGCTGACAGGAAGCAGAACGAAAGCACACATTATGGACGTCTTAAAGTCCCTTCATTGGCCTCTCGTAAATTTTAGAATTGATTTCAAATTTCCGTTACTGGTGTTCCGATCCCTTAATGGCTTTCCACCTAAATCCATATCTAATAGGCTTGTGAGGTTCCTGTCTAACAGGACTCAGTGGTCTTCTAACGGTGGTGTCCCAGCAGTCTATAGTGTACTATGACTAGTGTGGATGCCTAACCAATGCGTGCTAAAAGAAATCACAATCTCTAAGATACAGTAAAGTGTCGGCTATTTTTAGCTTGACACTATATTTCACCGTATTCACTTCCAATTTAATGTATTAAGTTTAATCATTGTTTCATTTCATATTTCCTTTGGAATATGTGCACACCTTCCTATTATATTTTTCCGACCGCACTGTGTTAAATAATTCATTGTTTCCATGATTAAACATCAACCTTGGTTTTAATCGTTCATATCTGCCATATTCAGAATGGGAATCCGTTTGGGTGTTTAATTCGAGTTTAATTGATTTAAAGGTAATAAGGCAGGACGGCCACACCAATTTAGTGTTACATGTGCTTGCACACTTGTGCACAGGCCTACTAATGTCTAAAGACTTTTAAATATTTGCTTCTAAATATTGTCAACAATAACATTAGCATGATTTGACTTCTGGGAATCGCACAATATTACAGGCAGCCCATAGAGGCATATCATATTCACACACACACGCACACACTCGCAATGTAACTACACACAGTAGATAATATTCATTCATCCATCTTCAGATTATCAGTCCAGACTTCCTGTGCGATTTTCTCTAAAACAGTCCCACACACACAGCAAGAGTTGACATTCCCTCATCCATCTCTCTCTATTGCCAGATCCACTTCCTGCACTGAACGTTTTTCTCTCAAACAAACACACACACACACACACACACACACACACACACACACACACACACACACGCAAATTCTTCTGAGGAGAATCAGATCTGCAGCAAGAAAGCTCTTGCCCTGAGCAACTGCACAAATGTGTCAAAGTCCTGATACCGCCTGAAATAAAAGCTGACAGCACATGCACACACACACACACACACACACACACACACACACACACACACACACACACACACACACACACACACACACACACACACACACACGTGTACACACATACGTACACACATTCACAGTCCATAAACATGAAAGTCAAGCACAGGTCAGCTAAGAATATTTCTTGCTGGTGGCATTTCTCAGTGTTTCCAAAACACACACACACACACATACACACAAATACATCTGCTTGGTTCATTTTTCCTACATAAACCTGAAGCTAGTCAGACATCTCTGGGGGTCATATATCGCCATGGAGACACAAGCAGGAGGAGGGGTTAAGGTAATGGCTCAACATAGTAAGTACCCATTTATAAAACATAGATTTACATTAACATTCCTTCCATTACATTAAACACCCTTAAAAATAATGGTGCGTGTAAGGTTTTTCACAGCGATGCCATACTAGAACGATTTTGGTTCCTCAAAGAACCATTCAACCAAAGGATCTTAGAAGATCTATTTCTTTCATACCTTGTTATAGCAGAGTCCTGCAACGGGTCAGGTACCCGCGGATCCCCGCATAAAAGTGTCTAAAATGGGTGGATTGTGACATTCCTAAAGTTCACGAGCGGAAATGCGGGCGGATAATCAACTCTGTGCGGACGGTAGTAGCACGAATGAAAATATGTGCAATATTTGTATGTCTAAATTACCATTACACACACAACATATGACATTTGACCCAGCACGTCACCACCACTGCGACAGTGCGCGACCTTTGTTGATGCTTCTTGTAGCCTAGTTGGAGCGAGCGTTGCAAGCGTTCTTGTTCTTTTTGCATTAATAGGTCTATTTGTGTATAGTTATCAGGTTCCATAGCCTATTAAGGTGCCGAAGGTAGGCTACTTGATTGACGCAAAACAAAGCACACTTTAGCCTGTTTCATTAGTCCATTCTTGACGCTGTTGTGATGTTGAGAGAGGTACGAGATAAAAAATAAAGCACTTTAACTGGAATGATTTTAGCGTGTGTGATTTATCGTGTAACAGGCCAAATATTAATGGGTCTGGGCGGGTGCCGATTTAATTTTGATATTATCACGGGTGACAGGTCAGATCAGGTGCTGAACTTTGCGGGTACGGGCGGAAGCGGGTCTCCAAAAATGGACCCGTGCAGGACTCTGATACAAAAACCTTTTTTCATTATGAATAACCGTTTTTCAGATGTTAAAGGTTCTTTATAGAACCATTTAGCCAAAAATGTTTGTTTCTAAAGCATTAGAAATGTGCACGAGGCACCTTTATTTACATTGTGTACATAAATGTATGTTATATGTATATTCAACATGTACATATATTATATTATGGTCCTTAAATGCAAAAGCTATTTCCCAAACTTCTGACTATTTTTGTTGCTAGTCGGTGAGTGCCAATCTCCGCTATAACTTTTTCATATGAGTGTTGATACTTTGGAGGGCCATCTTCTGAAAAATGATATTTTATTTAGGTTTTATTCAAATATTTAGTGCACTGTCAGAAGCCTTTTGTTGTCTACTGTCAAAAGATGACTTTCTAAGCACCTCTGTTAACTCCTCTCCCAGAAAGTAGTTTGTGTTCATAGTGTAATGCACTGTACTTCACATCCACTTCTAAACAGCACGTATAAACAAAACAAACAGTGATTGATTGCTTTACTAAATGGGTGGTTCTTCGACAGTTTAAGATGCAAAAAGCAGCATGCCTTTTTGTCGCAGTCAAACTTCTGCCTATGTGAGACTGGGGGTGAGGCTAATCTCAACGCGTTAGATAGCATACCCACAAACCATGCACAGACTGTCTGATGCATACTGCATACAAAAATGCATTTTCAAAATTTTAACTTCAAGTCTGATGGCTGGCTTCATACAATTTCCACAGGTCAGAGTGCTTTTATTGGTCTACCAGAACACAAAGTCATGTTTATATATATATTTTTGCGAGTTTTATGTGTATCGGCAGATACGTGGCTGCTGTGTTCGCCGATTTTTTTCCGCCATTTTTTACAGACAGAGTGCTGGATCCCACAAGCGATTGCAGGTCATGTGAGTAAAAACAACCAACCTTTCCATGACAACATCGAAAACTCGGCCTAACAGCTGATCATAGCTGGACAAAGTGGGTTTTTATTTCTCATCTATATTTGTAGTAGTAAAGTGCTAGAAATCAATATAATTTGCTGATAGTTCCTCGTCATTGTGAAGAGTGCCGTTCATGGTTCCATAGCACCCTCACCTGTTTTTACTATTTGTTAAATATACTTTTTTTTAAAGTTCAATAAATGTTACTTTTTTAAATTGAGACTTGTAAAATTTGGCATCATCGTGTCATTTTTATGATGTAAATTGAGTGAGCAAAAGCATTATCAGCTCCAAATATCAGCTCAATAAAATCATCAGCTTGTATCGGTCATCGGCTAAGTTTGAAGAATCAAAAATCGATATCGGCACAGAAAAAATCCATATTGGTCGATCCCTATTTACAATGCAACCCTGTATCATGAAATTATGTTCCTATAGTCACGTAAATTTTTGAGTCTTTTGCGTGACACGGTTTTCCGCCTTTTGCGTGAACATGTCACGCATTTCTGTTTACGTGTCACGTATTTGTTACTCAACTGTTTTGTCCTATTTTCTAACCATTGACGCTTCAGTTTGGGGTTATTGGTAAGTATTGGTTTATACTTTTTTTCATGATTTATTTTTTTATATTTTATGATTTTTAAACCATTGTCGCCTGGCATTAGGGTTAGGGTTTGGGTAAGGATGCCATTTTATGTAAATCTAACCCTAAACCAAAACAACAATGGTAAGGTTCACACAAAAGGGCGCAAAAATTGACTATAGGTACGTCATTTCGTGATACTGGGTTGTTACAATGTATCCTGCTGCTAACATAATGCTGTAAAGATGTATTTGTCGAAGTTTATGAGGATTATGGTATTAATAAATGTAGCTTGATGTACATAATCTGTTTGATAGCTGGTAAACAGAATAACCTTGAGCACAACTGTCTGCTTTGCTTTCTGATATAAGTGTATAAAATAATTACTTGGTCTCTACTTCAGAATGAGAAAAAAATCTTCAGTCTACACATCATCTATTTCTGATTTACCCCTTCCTTCCTTAACATAAATTTTAAGTTTGTTAATACTTACAGATGACCCCTATCAGGGAATTCAAAACAGACTTCATGCCAACATCTAAAAATGTGTTTCTGTGAAACTTTCTAGAAGCTAAGCAAGAGCCCTGGCAGACAAAAATGAAATACAGGAATAAGGACATGGGATAGGCAAGTGGAGCTCAAGAGAGAGAAGCAGGTGCTTATTACAGGGGATGGGATTTGTGGTGTAGTGTTGCCACTTGTTTAGGTGATTGTCACTACACTATATGAGTATCCTACTTTTAAATTGGTTTGGTAAGAACGCGTCTACCAAGAATACAGTTTCAAACTGAAAGTGTTGTTGTGGATGGCAACACACAGAAGGTGGTAAATAAAAGACACGTCATGGGCTGGAGCTGCTGTCCAGGTGGCTGAGGCTACCGATTTGACAGCAGTGCACAAGGCACTGAATGACATTTTTAAATAACACTTCAAATATCACATAAATATTTATGAAACAAATATTTATTTGAGAACAATAACTTTTGCAAGTTAACACATTAACCGGTTAACACATCCAGTTCCTTATAAGGAATGACAACCAAAGAACAGGCATGTTGCATGTGTAATTATTATGGTCGGCTATTTGTGTGGATGTGTTTTATAAACAAGTTTATAAAACAGTGTTCTTTTCTCGTGTCACAGACAACAAATTCTGTATTTTTCAAACGTTAGTGAAATATACAGACACACCAATGTAATAATTTATAAACATAACTTTTCTCACATCTTGACACACTGCACAAAATGATTCATTTTCTTTAAAAAAAAAATGAAGGCAAGTGGTTGCAATCAATTTATTTCAGCTACATTTAAACAAAAAAAATATAAAATAAAAAACTTCTGTGTAAATGTAGCTTAAATAAATCGATGGCAACCACTTACCCTTAAAAAATGTAGTAAATTGAATGAATATTTTTTTCAGTGCATAGACATACTCTAACATAGACAAGATACTCTACAAAGCTACAGCCCTTAACTGGTGTTTACATTAAACTTTCTATAAATAATGACAGTCCGCTTACTGAACTTCACTGATAATTACATTGCCATACAGACAGTGCAAATGACTTTACTTTTGTTAAATGCACCATCTGGGATTGATTTATAAATAAATTGCCCGTAAAAGAGGGTCTTTCCCCATCATTTAGTGATAAACGGGTGCTTTTCTCTCTTTCTCTCTTTGTGTGTGTTTGTGTGTTAGACTTGGCTGATGCGTTTACTTTGACAGCACAAATTTTTTTTATTTACATTACAAAATTGAAAATTGAATAAATATCATATACTGCTTCACAGATCATTAATGTGCATTTAAATAGTCAGAAATGCCATTAACTTCACATTTATCCATCTAATGTCATTCAAGTATAATTATTTGTGAAATTTCATAAAAAAAATCCCCATAACATTTTTACATGCTATGTTAATCATTATGCAATGTTTATTTCATTAAACAGTTTCACAGTTTCAAAAAAACTGCTGTCAAAGTAAACACATTATGTGTCTGACACATAGACATATAAAGTCCCTAGCTTTAATTCATCTTTGTTAATGAATGCTTTGATAAAGTTTTAGCACAAAACAGCTATAGATAAATGACAGTCATAGATGCCTTAAGCCTGGTGTTAAGCCTAGTTTTTTTTTTACTTGAATTGGAACGTGTGCACATGCTTGAATGCACAGCCTTGCAAAGCATAGTTTATTTGACTTGTACGTGTACGAAGACGTTTGACGCATGTGCATTGCGACAAAATGCAATGCATCTCCTAGGCTACATACACCTGCACGTGCATGGGCGACCTACACGGTTACATAAACCCGGTGGTGCGCGTTTTACACTGAAACCTGTCTGAACCGATTCAGGGGTGTCGTTTTGGCAGGTTTTGCCTGAATTACTCATATTTCGCTATAGTTCGTATTGTGTTGAAGGTGTATGCAGAAAATGAAAATGTGTTTTTAAAAATCCAGAACAGTAGGGACGAAGGTGAAATCAAATAATTGTGTCAAAGCCTCTTGTATTCATATGTAAACATTTATTATTTTATCTCACCATCCACCAACTCCTTGTTTCTCTCTCTCTCACTCTCTCTCTCTCGCTCTCTCTCTCTCTCTCTAATGGTATTCTATACTCTTGTGTATTTAAATGCTTTTTGTCACCTCACCTCATCACCCCATTTCTCTCTCTTTCTCTCTTTCATCCTGTTAGGCTAAAGTATCTATCTGGGTGTGCTCATTCTGGAGGGCTTTTCTGAAGTGTTGCTAATTCTGGCCTGCGACAAGTAAAAACACTCTGATACACGCACACACACACACACACACTGCAGTGGCTCAGAGCCCCATTTAGCTGATGTGTGTGTGTGTGTGTGTGTGTGTGTGTGTGTGTGTGTGTGTGTGTGTGTGTGTGTGTGTGTGTGTGTGTGTGTGTGTGTGTGTGTGTGTGTGTGTGTGTGTGTGTTTGAGTGTGTGTTTGAGTGAGTGATATGAGAGCTAAAAGCTTGTCCTTCAAAAACTGTCATCTCTGCTCAAGCTCAAAACAAATGTATCTGTGTGTGTAAGAGACGGAGAGTTTACAGTTCACTATGCAATAAAGCGTCATGAAACACTGACCAACACTTTTTTTAGATGTTAACAAAGTTAGTTGTGTTGCACATCATGGAAGACAGTGTTAGTATCTGTTAATTTTAACATTAGGAGAAAACTAGTTAATTTTTAGCTTTTTTGTGATATTTTTGCCTTCCTGGTTTAAACTCCACATCCTGTAAACGTCACGGGCTGTGACATGGCAAATTACTGTATTACCTCATAACTGTCAGTGTCACATTAATATTTATAAGATAGCGTGTTCTTATCCAATTCGGAAATGTTTCGCTTTTGTGTGCGCATGCGTGCATGTGCTCCGTGAGGCCAGGTCAGCCGGAGGGGGGTGTCTGGGGTTCAGGATAATCGCAAATGGACAAGGTTCTGTATAGTAAAGTAAATGTGACTGCGCCATTACGCACACTTTGTAAATACTTTTGATTATTCCCGCAATGGGAAAATAACTGAATTTGCTCAGGAAAGCTACGGAATGCAGGTGGACTTTGATCTGTTCTGAGGTACCATGAGGACTTTTCATTATCTTCAAACACGCAATTATTTCAACTATAACAGTTTTACTTGACCTTTGTTTAAATTAAATATTATATCCATTTAATTATTTCTGTAATACTGCTAATCTTAGTAAATCTCAGCTTATATCAGTTGCCCCACCCACTTATCGCCATTCTTCTCACAGCGTCCATGCCCAGTAACATTTTTCAAAATGATAGTGAGGTAGACTGGAGCTGAAACAACAGGGTTTCATGACGCTTTAAAGACTTGTTTTACTATTCCCTATTTTGTTACTATAAATAAATTGTTGGTAATAAATTGTTATTGCTATGATTTTAGCACAAAACTACTCCAATAATCCAATAACATAACAGTGAAGTTAAATAAAGCCTGTACTAAAATAAATTGATATCCAGTGGAGAGAGTGAGTTGAACACATATGGAGAGTGTAGGTGTTGAGCATGAGGGTTAATCAGAAATGTAAGAAGAGAAAAGAGAGAGAGAGAGAGAGAGAAAAAGAGAGAGGGATGGAGAGACAAGAGAGAGACACCAAACAGGTTTTCAAATACAAAGGAAAAGGTCCCATAACAGTGACTGATGCCGCTAACCGAGATTATAAATTATGAATTCCATAGCCTGACAAAAGCATCAAAGAGAAACACACACAGCTAGCACTGAGAGACAGAAGAAGATATGAGTCGTTATCACATTTATCGAACAAGGAAAAACTATATATATTTTGGCAATATTACTACAATATTGCAATATTACTGTATAGTCCCACTCATATACATATATAGTATACAGGGGTGTAAATCTGACATCTCGTCATGCTACACTATGATATTGATTCTCTCAGCGATGCTTGTCGATACCTTAAAAACCCTGTGATGTGATTTCCATTCAATTCAGGGGTATATTGATCGATTTATCAATATTTAGAAAGTGTCTGGTAGCAGACACAAAGTTTTCAGCATCTTTTCACTGCTACCATTGCTTTGTTGTAGCATAACAATCTGATGCACAGGCAGACTGTATTTTCAGGAAACAATGCGATTGATGCATTATATCGCTAAGTTCTGTACACATCGCCAGTGACTAGCACAGACGGAGCAACGCAATCTCGTTCCTTTTAATGGAAGCTTGGTCACTTCCGGCAACACTAGCAGCAGTAACCACTGAAGACAGGAAATGGAAGTGTCCAGCTTCACAACAAAGTTGAATTTTGGGAGCGACTACCAATGAAAGTGAAGCAGTGAAGTTGACGTAATCCATCTTTCGTCTGTTACTGAGGGGACGGTTACTCACTTGTTTAAAGAGCACCAATTATCTAATTCACAATTTTACATTTCCTTTGGTGTGTAAGTGTGTAGTACATGTTCACGTTATGCTTTTGCATAACATGAACATGTATTAATACACACTTACACATACATACCCCAAAGTAAACAATGACGCGAGTTATCATCTCCAACGTAAATCTCTTTTCTTGGACTACAGCAAGCACATGGATTGTAGGCAACAGTTAACTTCCTGGGATTGGTGATGTAGGAAAGACCGACATTATCATAATTCCCCCCGCTTCAGACTCATAGCCTGAAAGTTAACTCCTGTTAGCATTGCATTGTGAGTGAATCTTTCAAACATGGTAAGGAGCGTCACATTTCCGGCTGACGTCAGAGGTATTCAGGCCAATCACAAAATACACAATAGTTGGCCAATCAGGGACACAACGCTTTTCAAATCTGGGGGAGTAGGGAGGGATGACAATCGCGCTGGGGAATGGTTTAGTTTGGTTTGGATAATGTGAGTGCGCCCTCAGTAAAAGAGGGAAATCTGGAGCTACAAAAATGTACGATATGTGGAAAATAATGTGGGGTTTTTTAACCACGCAAATGCATTGTATTATACCAAATACACAAAATAGTGTTGTTTTTAGAAATAAAATAGGTGCCCTTTAAAAATATTACTAGGACCAGAATTAGGAACGCAATCTCATTGAAAGAGATGGGTGGGAGTGCATGCAGCTTTAGAGATTTGATTGATGCATCCATACATATCGATGTATTGTTACACACCTATAATCTAACTTTACATGTATCTATACAGTAATAATAAAAATAATAAGAAGACTTCAAATAATAATAATAATGATTATTATTGATTAATGGATTAATAGATGCCACTGTTACATTATCTGACATGCATTCTCAAGAACAAAAATACAGATAACATTTGTCAAGATCGCAAAAACAAGATATATAAAACGGAAAATAACCCATGACATTTTTGTGTTTTCGTCTATGCTGATATGGATTTAAAATGCAGTTCAAGTATGTGGTCCTTATCTCACAAATTAATTCGCACTGCATATTTACGCACAAGATTTCTCACAGCTTCAGTTCTATGAAGAAAATCAATTGACTGCAGTTGAAATGCTGGCCATTCATTTAGCTGAGATTTTAAAAAAAACTTCAGCTTTTCCCCTGCATATTTTTCGTCTGGCATCTGCACAAAATGTTTTCCTGCCTGCACCGTGTACGTGCCCATCGTAGAGGGAACATAGCCTTGGGTGAGAATAAATCTTATTAGTTTTACCCATATAAAGTGGAAAAACCAGATATAAGGTGTGACAGAGGTAAACCCCCTATGTATAAGGACCTACCCACTAATTTCCCTGTAAAAAGCAGAAGTAAAAACACAACAGTTCCAGTAGGCAAAGCAGTTCTACACTTATTTAACTAAATTAAAACTAAAAACAAATGCAAACCAGTGCTGAATATAAATATGATAGCAAAAAAAGACAGCGAGTGCCACAATTTTTATTTAACTTTTACGAGGAAAGTCAAATTCTTTTATAAGGTGCTATGAGTACAGTGAATATATTTCACAATAAATCTGTTTAGTACACAACAAAAGGTATGCGCATGCTGTAAATACACACATACACACACACGATCCACCTGGTGAGGCCAAAGGAGGCACATATGAGAGCACATCTGTTTATTTGGCTGCTGTTAAAAAACTAAATGATCTCACTCTGGACCACAACCTTAACAAATACACACTCATACACACATGCACATACTGTATACACTTACTGCACACACATTGAGGTACATACAGTATACACACACCCCTTGAGGTACTAATCCGATACACACACAGTTCAGAATTCATCATCAGCCAAATATTTACAATCACAACTAGGCCAAGGCATAATGTGTGTGTGTGTGTGTGTGCGCATTATAAAATATTATATATTGCCATCATTATTTTTGAATTACAACAAATAATGAGTGGGGATGCGTTTTCTACTGTTTTTTAGTGTGTGTATGTGTGTAGCAGTGAAGGAGCAGAGAAAGACAATCAGAAAAATAAAAGTATGTAAATTTATTTGTATGTGTGGGTGGGGGGTTCGGGGCGAGAACTTTAATGATGTTGTGTGACTCTTTCATGTCTGGTCAGAGGCAAACACGCTGCTCCGTTTACGCCCCGATCCCCTTCAATCACCGGATTTCTGTCTGTGATCATACTGTCAGCAGTAACGGTGATTCACACATGAAAGAAAGTCACACAAACCTACACACATGGTTCCCTGATGTGCAACAGACAGAATTTCGGTTCTGCTGACAAGGTAAAAACGTACGAGTATATGCCCAAACACACACACACACAGTGCTCGGGTTCAGGCAGGTGTAAAGAAAACATCTACAGAATGCAAATTTGTTAGGAATAACAAAGAAAACATAGCAAGCAATGACGTGACAGGATGAAAAGTGTGTGTGTGTTGCTTGTTGACGTGTGAGTCATTCAGGCTGAAGACAGTCAGACACTTTCTGATCACTGAGAGACTTAATTAGACTCTGTTCCTGTCGTCTGTCTCTCTACGGACATAAAGTAGCACTTCACCGCTGATAAGGAGCATGAGGAGAAAATCTGTCAATCTCTCTCTTTCTCTTCTGCACAAGAAGTGAGTGTGTTTCTTGCAGGTGTCGGGACTAATGGCATATAAACACGTAACCGCAGCAAAAATAAATAGCCGATTTCCTTCATTGGCCTGTTGCTAATGTTCTGGAGTGAATAAACGCAAAACATGCAAATCTCATTTTCACTTGAGAACTGATCGCAACGATCCTGCCAACCTGATACCGTGTGATATGCAAATCGCTATCGCAACTAGGGCCCTGAATTATCCCGCCGCTTCAACCTAATGAGGTAACAGTGCTTTATTTTGCCTTGTTTGGGATCGAATGGACTCATATTTAACAGGCAGGTGGGGATGCACACCTGTGGTCAGAGAGCCATGGGAGGAAACTCTTGCCCCCCGGGACTGATGTTTGCTCATTATTTTTGTAAGTCACCGAGTTGTGATTTCCATCTTTACATGGTTCTCTCATCCAGCTGGTCTACAGAATGATTTAACAACCCTCGCAGGAAAAAAAGGTAATGCGCTCTGATTGGTTCGAAAATGGAACAACCGTACACGATTCTCGTGAACCAGTGCTGTAAAAAATAAACACGCAATATAGTAAAACCAAATAATATATAAAACTATAAAACTATCATAATACGTGACAAATAAAAAGGTGAAGCTTGAAGCCTGTGAATACGGGATAATGAATCAAAATGCATGTTGATAGTGCCATATAAAATACAGTTTAATGAATGATGGATTCTCATAATAACCTTTGCATATTTATGAGTATACCTTTAAAAAGCATTTATGCTCATGATAACATTATATATTAAAATAAAATATTAACCATTAATTTAATTTTTTTCAAAATATGTACCCCAGCAATCAATAGGGCTGTACCCTTTTAAAAAGTACAGCTTTGCACCAAAAAGTTTATATTGATACATATTAGTATCTCAAAGGTATATATTGGAACTAAATGTACACATATATCTGTACTTAATGGTACATTTAAGGATTTTATTATAGGGTACTGCCCCAGTGACAGCTGGGGTGGATATTTTAAACGTTTTTTCTACATACAGTGTATTATAACATATACAAATGAATACATAATCATGAATGCATAATAATGGGGCTGGCCTAATATACAAAATATTAAATCATATTTTTCAGCATTTTGACTATATTTGACATATCTCATATCTAATGATGTCCACCTTTTGTGTTTGCACTGAAATTGACTTCTTTAAGGTTATAAATATATTTTCTAAATTAAGCAAGCACAATAATAAGTGTAAAAAGTAGGTTAGATTAACTTAAAAAAATTACTTCAATTAGTAATATCTAAAGTTGTATTTGTGTAAAAAAAATTCAAGTAGATTCAACTTGCAGTTTTTACGGTGCAGGGCTCGCAAAATTTCCTAAATCCCTGGCAGCCATTCGGGGAGGTACTCTTCAATTTTTGGTAGCCCGAAATGAATATAAGTAGCCTGAATAAAAAAGACATTATTTTTTGAATGTAGAATATTGATAAAATGATGCAAGCCAACTGTTCCTGTCCATTTCTTGGATCTAATCACCATTTAATAGTGATTCAATGGATTACAAGACTCACAGTTTGGATCATATAATGTTTTTCCAGTCACAGATTGGATTAATTTTCCGATCATAAAATAGGGGCTACTGTCACTTTAAGAGCGAGTTCTGCACAAAGGGAGAACATAATTTTGTGTGTGCGTTGTTGGAAATGCTACTCTCTGTGTGCGAGCTTCTAAACGGAGCTTGCCAGTACAGAAATACTTAATCCATACCTTTAATGTTGGGGCTATATTTTGTCATAGCAATCCTTGACAATGATATCTGATTTACCCTGACCTACAGCAAATTGCACTTCTCTGCTCTTTGTTCTTATCGGGGAATTTTGACATAACTGTCAGCAAGTTCGCAATTCTCTTCACTGCGCTTGCAATCTTAATCATGGTTAAGCTTGCTGCAGGACATTTCACTTGTTACGTGAGGATAGTAATGACTGACAAGATGACGTTTGAGGAAATTAAGTGCAATAGGTCCAGAGCATCAATGACAAAAACAGTACTGTCACTCCCTGTACAGTTGGAGTGATTGCGAATGGAAAGTGAAAGAAGTTCAAATATATATATATTTTCCTCCCTAAGATACCCCGACGGGCAGGGCAGATATACATTTTGGTAGCTCGACAGGAATTCACAATAGCCCCGGGACGTTAGCAATTTTGCGAGCCCTGCGGTTATACAAAATGTAAAATGAAAACCTAGGTAAAATAATCAAGGTACAATTTAAATAGTACCACTTCACAATAAGGTTGAATTAAGCCCTATTCGGACAGTAATTGTTGCTCATGAGGATGTCTCTAAATATATTTGCATGCCTTCTCCGCAATAAAACTCTTTATTTGCGGTGGATGTGTGAGTTTATTATTTGAAACACCTGAAAATGTGCTACACATGTGGTTAATCACACGATCATTTAAATCAGTGTTTTCCAACCAGCGGGTCAGGGCCCACAAGGGGGCCTAAGCTGATTTCCAAGGGGGCCTCAAGATGACTTAAAATTATATAAGAAATTGGACAAAACAAGCTTTAAAATAAGCTAAAACAAGCAGTTAGATGTTTTCCTTATTTTGTTCTATTTCTTATTTTTGTTTTATTTAATTTTAAGTTGAAAAAATTGAACAAGTGGGGGGGCCTCCAAATATTGCTGTGGCCAACTAGGGGGCCTTGAAGTGAAAAAGGTTGGGAACCACTAACTTACATGACTCAGATACTTTAATTATATGTATATTTAATACTGTTGTGTAATTGAATACACTTTTTAACATTTTATTTAGCACTTGTTGCTGATAATAGACATTTTGAAAGTTTTTGTGATTTTCTTCTCTTTATTTGTATCAGCTCCCGCTCACTGTAGTGGAGCGATGATGAAACTTTGATCTCATATACTTCTCATCATTTCAGTTATGAAGGTGTCAATGTTTAAAATGCACGCAAATGGAGCCTCTTCACTGATGCAGAATAAACGTGCAAAGCCGTAAACATGCAGTGCTTTTCAGTGTCTAAAAGGAAGACTTTTGCATTGATCCCCCTTTATAAACTCAGAGATCTGGATTTGCACAGCAAATTAAACCACACAACCTTGGTCGAGAAATTCTTAGAAATGGTCAGATAAAAACACTGACAATCTGGATTCGGATGCCAATAAATGATAAAAATACCTTACGTTTCCACGGGAAACAATTACCATCCGAAAAGGTCTTAACACATTAGTTAATACATTAGCTAATATGAACTAACAATACAGCATTAAAATCTTAATTTTTATTATTTACTAATATTTTTTCTATTTTGTATTAGTTTTAAGTTGGAACTGTTAACATCAGTTAATCCATAACCAACTAACATGAACAATTATATAGGCATTAATGACCACTAACCAAGATTATTAGTTGATGTTAGCTAATGGATTAAGAGACAATTGCTTCTGGTGGTTGGAAATACAACCTTAATTTAATAGTGCAACCCTTTTATACACTTTCATTACATAAAAAACACATAAAATTATTTTATCTGAATGCACAATATAACAATACAAATAAATTAACATTATTTACCTACATCTATTTTTTTACTTATTTATTTTGAGGTTGAAAATTCACAACCACAGGCTTCTAATTTCTCCCTCTGTGTTTTGAATTGATTTATTGAAAAAAAGTTGGTAGTGACTGATTTACATAAATGTGTCAAAGTCATTTTTAAATCTGTTTGCAGCAAAGGTTTAAATCCGAGAAATTATTCAAATATCTCTGTCCTGGCGTTCTCACAAGCCGTGACATACTGTAAAGAAAAGGCGTGAAATGCACCCGCTGGCAGAGTCTTTAGGAATCTTAATGGCCAAATAAAAAGTGCATTAAAATCATTGCAATATTCACGATGTTGGTTAATTTAATATTAGCAACAAATATTGAACATACTTTAAATAGCCCTAATTATAATGCATAATGTTTTCCCTCATAATGCATTACGTGAAAAGTCAAGTGCTTAAGTAACTAAAAGGGCTTTTATACAAAGATCAAAAGATTAAATGGCTCTTAATCAGACCTGCTTATCTGGCTGAGTTTAAATACAGTTTGAGCTTTGACCCAGAGTATTTTCCTTTCCCTCTGCGTTCAGGGTCTCACCGCAATAAGTTCCTTTCCGTCGCTCGAGTGCACACATGACACTGCCATAATCGACAACCATAACAGTCCAAAAACAGCAGAAAACAGTCTTGCATGTGTGTGTGCGGTAAGAGACATTGAACTGTGACCCATATGCTTTGCTCTTACACTTTTCTTAGTGGGGCTCGTTTCAGTGGGAGCCTTCAAGACAATGGAGTGACTAAAGTCATACACACCTGACCCGTGATGATGAATATCAGCCTCAACACCCCACACACATACACACACACACTTCTCTCTAGGGTTTGGATTCTATCATTATCTCTCACCTTGTCACGGTCAACCTGAAACGCTTTCTCTCTCTCCCTCTCCATCTATCCCCCTAGCTCTCTCGCTCTTCCACTCTGATTGTCTGTTCCTGCCATTTCTGTCCCAATGCCTTTTCATTTCTTTCTCAATTGTTCCTTCATTACTTGTTTTGAATTGACTCTCACCAAGACTAGAGAGGTGAGAATTGCGGAGCGCAGTGATAATGTGTTTGTCTTTGCTGACTAATTAAAGGACGGGGCCTCTCTCTGCTTCAAGTATTTCTCTGCAATTCATCCTTCAAAAATCCGAGGTGACCGTTATGCTTGAGGACAGAAAGAAAGGGGGAAAAGAAGGAGGGAGCAATGTGAGACTCTTTCGGTATGCCATTTATTTAGCTATGAACTTGAAGGCGCTTCGTAATACTCAATCAAACGCCTTAATGAATCCCCCGCCCCAAAACTGCACCTTTCGAAAATCCCACCGAAATGCACCTCTGAAACACTCAAGCACATAAGAGTGAATTTCTTGAACCGGGGTAAACAAAGCAACCGACTGTGGAGTGATTTCGCACGCTGGAAAAAATGGGATGTTTGCTGCCTGGCCAAAGGGATGTCTGCTTTTGTAAAACTTTCAATGCATCAATAAAAAACGTATCGAGGTCCTGGTGGCGTATGAATGTCGCTCTCATTACCAGATGTCTCCATTTTACTGATCTCAGACCAGCGTTTATCCCCTCTCTCGGAGAAGCCATTTCTCCCTCCCACACGCTCGCTCTGACAGAACGAAAGAACGAGTGAGAGAATAAATTAGCATTTCAGAGAGAAAGAAAGCGAGAGATAGGAGAAAAAAAACGATCAAGTTATTCTCAGGAGATTGGTTAAGACGAGCAAAAACAGTGGGGGGTTGCGTATACCTACACAAACAAACAATATGAACCACCAAATGTACAAATGAAATCTACCCAAACGTACAAAATTACGAGTCTTTAGCGGTGAACGGGGAACACAGGAAGTGAATACCGCCGACAGGTTCAAAGGGAAAAAATCGAATCAGTATGCCACTCACACACACACACACACAAACAAACAAACCTTCAACTGTAAAACATTGTTTTGTTCAATCCATGATCCAGCTCCCAACCAAGCCTGGACAATCAGCTACAAGGTAATAGAAAGGAGAGACTTATGTTCTTCATGTCCGACCATCTACCCGAATTGTGTTACTTACTAGCCATTAAGTAGAGATTTTTCTATCCAAAGTGACAGTACACTAATTGCAGGGACACTGCCTGTGGAGCATCCTGGGGTTTGGTGTCTCGCTCAAGGGCTGGATGGTAATAGAAGAGCGCAGATTTCAGTAACCCTCCAGTTCATAGATCACACTCACGTAGGAGTGAACCTCCATATGTCACATTACCGTTGCGGATCGGTACCCACTAAGCTATCGCCTCCCTTATCGTGCTGGACCTGCATACTAAAACTAGCGAATGGCAACCAGAACACCTCCTCTGACCTCGGTATCTCTCTGAGCTGGTGGACAGGAATAAATAAACTCAACTGCAGCTGAGTCCGTTTATCTGAGCGCGACAGCGTTCTGGCAAACTAATGGAATGTTTAGAATCCAGAGCCCGTGGGGACGTTCCGATTCAAATTCCGAATGCGTTTATTAATTCCGCTCATAAATGAAGTTCCCCTCCTCGCGGCGTATCGCAAATGAGATCCCTTTCCATAATTTGTCTTTGTTGAGTTTCACAGTTCTGCATTGATCTAAAAGGCCCTGCGATGAAAGTCAGTGACAGAGGCGTGATGATGAGAGACCTAATATTTCTAATTCATAAATCACTGTAAGAAACGTTCCTGTTTGACACCTTGGACATTTTCAAACGTTTGAATACAAGCTGCATTTACCAGCGCCTTTAGCAAATGTCACCTTTTTTACACGCGCATTTCTACTCCGATGATGGACTGGAAACCATCTACAACCTCTACAAATCACAGGCTTAGACATTTTGCTCTAGAAGTACGGCAATAAATGCTTTCATAAATTCAGCTGTTCATATGTTACAGAGGCGCCAGAGGCTTTTGAACAAGGACGGTTCAAGTTTAAGAGTTTTTAACCTCCTAAACATTTATAAGCCACGGACACCCTTGGAAAATTCCGGTACATTAGAGAAACTATAAACAGAAGGAAACTTCAGCTCCTCAGAACAGTGAATGTAACGTATAGCTTCCTACAATAATAAGCCAATTCAATTAACATTGAATTTAGATCTATCTGCCAGTTCTCCGCCTTGATCTTATGAGGTTCAGTTAAACTACATCAATAACTGCCGTTGCTATATGATGCAATCTGCTTGTGCTTAGATGTCATTTTTTTTATGAAATCTAATTTTCATCCCAATGGAAAAATCTCACTGTAAAACATGTGAAGCAATACATTTAAAACAAAACACAATAGTTTAATTTGAATAACAAGCATTAAAGGATTAGTCAATTTTCTTTAAAAAAATCCAGATAATTTACACACCACCACGTCATCCAAAATGTTGATGTCTTTGGAGAAGAAATTATGTTTTTTGAGGAAAACATTCCAGGATTTTTCTCATTTTAACGGACTTCAATGGACCCCAACACATAACAGTTTTAATGCAGTTTAAAATGGCAGTTTCAAAGCACTCTAAATGATCACGAATGAGGCATAAGGGTCTTATCTAGCGAAACGATTGTCATTTTTGACAAGAATAATAAAAATATGCATGACGGATGATGTATGCGAAACTACACCCCCTTACATACTGTAAGTGTGGAGAAAGAGGACCGTTCTGACGTTGTTGTATGTGGAATGATACTAATTATTACAAGGCTCTCTGGAATGCTTGATTCTGATTGGTCAGTTGAGACATTTGCAGGTTCGTTCTTTTCAAATAATAACCACTCCAAAGTAATAACGCATAGCCGGTACTACTTGTACAGTATGTTTAAAATCCCTCCGCGCCAATTAAGATTACCGTGGCGCCATCTTGTAACAAACACTGGACAAACACAATTAACAATGGTGGTACTATATCGTTTCGCGGAAAGATAAGAATGTTTATTTAAAACAAATATGCCAATAAAATGTTTCAAATTCATATTCATGTCCAGTTTTTTCCTTATGTGGCAAGTAGCCGTGTAATAAGCGGGATAATGTACAGGCAGCCTGTAGTTATCGCAAAATACATTATCCCTTACTTAATGTCTTTGTGTCATATATGTAACACCTGACCTTTCCACAGCATAACGCAATTATGTGAGGTTGCGCTGGCGCGTCTCAAGACCGGAGATAGATGAGAAGTTGTGGTTTAAAAGTGCATATTTTTTGACCATCGTTTGGCTAGATAAGACCCTAATGCCTCGTTTGGGATCTTTTAGAGTCCTTTGAAACTCCGTTGAAACTGCAATTTTAAACTGCATTAAAACTGTTACGTGTTGGTGTCCATTAAAGTCAATTAAATGAGAAAAATCCTGGAATGTTTTCCTCAAAAAACATAATTTCTTTTCGACTGAACAAAGAAAGACGTGGTGGGGAGTAAATTATCTGGATTTTTTTTAATAAAATTGACTAATCCTTTAACTCTCCTTCTGTTAGCTGTCTCTCCCTCTTCAAAGAAAATGAATGCATCTGCAAAGCTGTTATTTCATCATATTATCACATCCGTAAACAGCACACGCTCGGGTCAGAGGGAATTCTGTGAAGCCGAGGTTCCTACGCACCAATCGGTGAGCTCTTGTAGCGGCACATGCACACACTTCATTAGCACCTTGGACAGAACCAAAACACACAGCCTGTGGTGAAGACAGGAGATGCGGCACAGCTGGAGCCGATTCAACAAGGCAAGCCTACACAACACGCCAGATATTTCTGCCAGAGGCAGAAACGAAGGAGGTTTAGGCGAAGCGTCCAAATAAAAGGTCTCTCCGAGGCACTCCAAATTCGCACACCTACTCCTCGACCGGCAACTCCAGATGAGTGCACAAAGGAGCTCATGCAGAGCACCGTCAGCGCACTCCAGCATTGACCCAACGTCTACTTTAAAACCTCTTCAGTCTGATCGGCCTCTTAATGCTAAATAAACACCTCTCTGCAGTGTTTCACCGTGACCCTCGCATGCTTCTTTATATTCCGGGCACACATCCGTAATAATCTCTATAACAACAAAAACACTTAGCGTCAGGCATGCAAACGGCTTCGACAACAATCCACAGGGTAATAGAATTTTACAACATGATGTTTCAATGCTTCAAACGTGCCTCCAACATAAAGACAAAAAGAGCTCTGAATCATTTAATATGCAATGGAATGTAAAAATATTCATCTATTAAATAATATAAAATATTACATCATAAGCAGCTTTATAAGATCGCTGACAATATCAAGTGAACAACGCTTCAGTGAGATTTTCCCCTTTTTCTCTTCTTGTCGTTTTTAAAACACTTTTCACCAGTGACCTCTCTGATTCAGTGTGATGACTTGTTGAATTATTCAGCTGTTTGCGTTTTCTCCGCTTGATCGCTGTGACATCGCAACTGATGTCATTGTCATAGAAACCAAGTGCATTATTTTGGTGATGTCATGTGAACTCGCAGTGACCCAGTACGGAGCGCTGATTTAAAACACGGGTTTTGCATAAGTAATGAACACTTCTTTTAAATTTGCAATGAAGAAACAAAACGCCATCTGAATTCAGTTCATAAGTGGATCGGGAGAGCCGAGGTGAACTTTGGGAGATGAACCAAACGAAAAGAGAAAAAACGGCAACAAATGTTTTTCTTATGGTCCAGAAAGCTTTAATTCTGATAGGGCAACATTAACAGATTCCTTGAGGGAAGATAACAGGTCTGGAATTTGATCAGCTCTATGGGATTTTGGATCTCGCACATAAATCAGTCATAGATAAATGGCTTCGAGAGGCTTGCTAAGCAGTTACAGGTGATTAGGTGAGGGTTTTACATTCTTAAGGTTTCTTTTATACACACACACACATACCGTACATGCACACAATTACGCCTAATCATTCCACAACAGGTGGCCGGTTGGGGTTCGGCCTTGAGGTGAGTCATTCAAGTGCCCTTATTACAGGTTAACAAAGCACCTGCAGTGTCACAGATGAGGGCCTGACAGGCTCCATTTTAAGGCTGTCTCACTGATAGCAAACTCTTAACCAAGTGCCTAATCATCTCAGCGCACTAAAACCCAATCATACTTAAATTACAGCTTGGCTCGAGAACTTCAGATTGGAGGACTGTGGTGTGACAAAAATCTGTCCATGTGCTTGATTAATCACTCAATAGGCGTCATTAATGTTGGCAGAGAGCTTTTTTACAGAAATGATTGTTAAATGCTCGGCATTAAAGAATTCCAAGTGTTAGCATCGTGAAAGATCACAGCATCCAAAACTGAGTACTGAATTAGATGAACTATCTACTTTAAACAGTATGTTCTTATGATGTATACAGTATTTTTGAATGCAGTATGCATACATTTCAGGGACAAAAATAAAAAGTATAATTTTTCCTTAACAGTTATGCAAAGGATTATTGACAACGGGTCATGGAATTATTTGAAAATACTGTTACCAAAATATAAGACATTGTTCAGGTGTTTTATGTTAAGACATCTGTAAGGTTTTTGTCCTTTAAATGCTATTATGAGTACTAATTTCTTATGTATCTGATCTAAAGCCTCCGTTGCTAATTCCAAACATAATTTTACAGCTTGAGAGAAAGAGAGAGAGAGAGAGAGATCATGCACTTGTGTTTGCAGTAATGAGAACAATGTGAGCATGGCCTATCATTTATTTTCTTCAGTAATTTTGTTTTAGTCTTATATTATTAGGAATAAAGTAAAAACAAAACTGAACAAGCAGGCAATCTGTGTTTAGTTACTGTATTAATTTTCTTTTCTTTTTAATTACTCATTTTCAATTAATTTATTTTGCTAACACAATTTTTTTGTTTAAAAAGTAAATTAATCTGTTATTTCAGTTAAACTTGGTGAAGTGAAATGGAACAGTAACAGTACATTCACACTGTGCATAAGCGTTAACGCTTCTCATTAAAGGGCTTATTATAGTGTAGGTCCTATGCGTAGCCACGACGGCTTAAGTTACGCATCGGTTTTTATATATACTTTTGCGCCATTGATGTGCAAACACAAAAGCAGACCGCTGGCAGTATCCACACGTGTAACCCAGACTGTAAAAGGATTGGACGTAGTGTCCGAGACGTCACCCATTGGTTTTTTAAGATCATTTTTGAAGCTTAAAGTAGGCATTGCCTGCTGTGGCAATCTTGTCATTGCAAATCACTCGCAAATGGGTAAAGAGCTGGTACATGGGTAAAGCTGAGGTGGCTGGTTGCTCAAACCACGCCTGCCTAGCTCGATTCTAGTGACAGCGGTGGCAGTTCACCCCTCACTTAAGTGGCCACGCCCTTTATTATGCAGAATTTCAAGGCTTAATATAATTTAAACGGATGAGTTACAAAAAATACTCCCCCCTCAAAGTTGTCATTAAAGCCAGCTATATAGACCAAAAACACTTTTTGTATCAGGCTGTAAAAATATTACTTTCTACTGTAAATTTGGGCATTTTAAGATGGAGGTCTATGGGAATTGACTTTTGGAGCCAGCCTCAAGCGGCCAGTCGATGAATTGCACGTTGAGTCACTTCTATATTGGCTTCATCGGAGAGATCGGAATGTTGCCCCTCGGTGTTACCACAATAGCAGCATGACCATCAATGAAGAAGCAGCTTGGCCAGTTTAACCACAAATGAAGAAGAAACAGCAACTTGTTGTGTATGTTTTGAGAAGACTGGCACTGATGGAAGTAAAAAAACAAGGACTTATGTTGCAATTTGAGTTAAAGGGGACAGAGAATGAAAAACCATTTATACCTTGTTTTTGTTGAATAATGGTAGTCTACCCGCATCTACAAAAAGTGCTAGACATGCTAAACATCTCAGTCTCATAGAAATTCCTCTTTTAGAAATGTCAGCCAGAAAACGGCCCAATCTGAAAAACTGATGCTTATGACATCACAGGCATCTCACTGCCCCTCCACTGTAAAATAATTGGCAAAATTTTTTGAGTGGCAGCAAAGTCAACCAATCAGTAATGAGATTGCAAGTTAAGCCAGTAGGGGGAGCCAAATAGGTGCAAAACCACTTGTTTAAAATCCCCCACCCTAAAAGAGCTATCTGAGAGAGGTTTTTAGGAAGCTTCTAAGGCATTACAGACCCAAACAAAATTTGTCACATTACAGAACAAGGATAAATACCCCATTCAATCATTCTATGTCACCATTAAATCACTTCTTAACTTGGCCCATCTTTGTTCTCACCGTCGCAAACGGAAATACCAATGACGCAGTGTTATTACCTGACAGTAGGGGTTCTAGTGGACCAATCACAGTGCTTGTGGACCACGTGGAACTGACGAGCTGTTAAAAAATTGTCGAGGTGCGCGTAAGGCTACGCAGAGCTACACTCAGGCTACAGATAACCTATGGCGTAGACCTTACACATGACTATAACTTTGAATGGTTGACGTAATGTGTTGACGAACTAAATTGTGGATCCTTCAGTGTCGTGTTACTGCCATTGCTCAAGGCAGAAGTTGTACATTTCACAACTTTTCAAACGCCAATGTGTGCGTCTGCCAATCAGATTTGCCTCATGCAAATAACCTAGTGCAGAGCCAGCCAATTACGCTTATGCAAGACCGGAAAAGAGAGTAGAATGTGTTGCGGCCATTGTGATTGGCTGTTGGCCACGCTTCAGACACGCCTTCCGTCAAGCACTACTGCTACCGCCCCGTGTGGATGTACCATAATGCGGTCAACAAACTTGTAACTTCTTCAAAAGTGTACGTTTAAAAAACATAATGAACACACCCTTAGAACATTTGTCAACCAATCAGAATGAAGCATTCAACGGCCCTTTGGCATAAAGTGCCACAGGAATTTCATATTTGTGTTGGCAAAACCCGGAGGCGGGATATCATTTTAGCACTTTTGGTTTCATCGCCCCGAAATCAATGAGATACTTTCACAATTTATTCTATAAAACACACCAGTAATCCACGCACTCGTGACTTTTTAAAGCTTTTATGTGTCTTTAAAAGGGCCGTTGCTAAGAAGTTGCTACATGGGACTCCAGACTTAGGCTGTTTCTCAATATGTGTTCTTCAGCGATCTTGCGTCCTTGTGTCCTCGCTCTACGTCCTCATTAACTGGCGAAGTTCAATTCCAATTCTCAAGAACGCAAGTACAGAGGACGCATAAAAATACCCGGATGGGTTCTTGATATCGAGGATGCATCGAGTGCAGACTTGCGCGCTGAAATCTGGGGAGGTCAGGTGACCAACAGGAAGATCGCACACATCTCAATTCTCACAAGTGCGTTCTGTTTTCTAGCAACGTTCTGAGTTCGTTCTTCCAAGGTCGCCTGGCAAGACCAATCTTAACGAGAACGCATTTCCGTTCTTTGCGTTCTTGGAATTGAGAAACAGCCTTAGTTGGGGACTTTAAAGTCATCACGCATGAACATCTCAAAAACAACGCAACATGGGAACTATTCCCAACAAAGATTAATGTACAGAGTATTCCCTTATCGGGAATTTTTTTAAAAATGTTTTAATTGGATTAAAAGAGCTTTTGGAAGCTTGGTAGTAATGATGTGGTGTAGTTCAATAGTAGCCTAGGGTTAGCTGTTTATTTCTAGTAAACGCATAGACTTCAAAATTCCTTAAGTCATGTTTATCTGTAAAGATGATCTCATTGAACAAAATGTGTAAGTGTCATAAACTTTTGTTAAAAACAGAGTTTATTATTTGCGGCTTTGTGGTGAGGGAACTAGTCTCCCGCTACCTTATAAAACAGTAAAATTGTTTTCCTTTACTTTTATTGATTTTTTGATTTGGTATAATAGTGTCTATTCTATAGTCTCAATGCTATTTCAGTGGAAGCAGCTTCTCATGTACAGTTTTTTGCATATTAAGGTTTTGGACATACAGTACTATTTATTACACATACCTGTACGGATTTTTGCATACTATATAGTATAGAAGTAGGCCATTTCAGATGCACGAAATGTGATTATTTGCAATATAACTTTAGATACGCATACTTGCGTCATTGCCTTTTCTTTCTATCAATTGTCCTCTCAAAAAATTGGTAAAAAAAACCACCAACAATCTGTACTGTCAGGCAAGGTTGCAGATTCCCACCGCAGCAGGAGGGGATCAACGCTCTGGAAAGTTATGGTGCCAGAGTTGCATTCAATTTTGTGCCCTTGAGCAAGACACATGACCCCAGGTTGCTCCTGAAATTAGCGTACTGTACGTTACTTTGGATAAAAGCGTCTGCTAAATGACAGGTTACCCACACTGGCACCCTGCTGTATGATGTTTCATATCTTGCAAATGAGTTTGCTGCTGATTAAAATAAGAATATATTCCAAAAAGTCTCATCAGTATGTTAATTACTGTAAACCTGCAAAGTATGATGTGTCATTAAATCAAACGGCAAAGCCGTATCTGCTGGGTGCTGTTATGGTTGCTCGAGCTGGACAATGCATCTTTCTCCTCTATTGTGTTGAAAGGCAGCCTAACCTTTTAAAAATGGATAGAAATGTGCAGCCTGACCTACAGAGTGAGGGAACTCTTTTTCAAAATTTGCCAACTTATAATGCACTTTCGGTTCCTTTTAAAATCTGTAATTTACCAGAGGCGGATAGAGAAATATGTTGCCGACTCCAAAAGGGAAATGTAGTGCCAGCTATCAAAAACAAAGAGCATACAAACCATAAGGTTAAAGCACAGCGAATGTTAAACCAATATAAGAACATTTTTACAGTCTGCTGTGACATATGCTAAATATCATTCACACCTAATATGGGTGTGCTGGAGGATCACACTGCAGAGACAGAGAATATTTGCTTTCTATCACGTATAATAAAATGTGTTGTGGTTTTTCATGCATATCAAATATCCAGGAGCAAAAATCTAAAAATGAATATAATCATTCAACCGACTGCAGTTGTTTGGTCAATCTGGTGGTCATTGTCGCCGAAACATGTTTCACATGTTCAATCTCGTTCGCATTATTCACATATTGGAGGATGGCAATAAGAGTGATGAGAGTCTGTCCTTCTCAAACACACATATCTGAGACTTAATGAGTGTGCCTCAGAAACCCATTTATCACACATTTCTGGAGCTTATTTTTAGAGAAAGACAGTTCCTATAATGAATTAGTTTCGGGGAACAAGAAATATAATGTTCTTTTTCAAAAAAGCAGACGTTTATGGACAAAACCAAATCCGAATATGATACACAGGCCTGTTATGTATTATTGGACCTTCAAAATTTAAAGTTGAAGTTCTGAGGATTCCTCATCTATTATGATAGCACAATTTTTTCTTAAAGAAAACACCACCCATTTTCAATATTTTACTATGTTCTTACCTCAATCTAGACGAATGAATCCTTCCTATCTTTACTCAATACATGCACTTAATCTTTGTATGATGCGTCATGAATATGTTAGCATTTAGCCTAGCCCCATTCATTCCTTAGGATCCAAACAGAGATCAATTTAGCTAGTTGCCAGTAATGTTTTTACAGTGTATTTAAAGACTGTTACATGAGTAGTTACACAAGTAAGTATGGCGGTACAAAATAAAATATGCCGATTTTTTTAAGCATATAAAAAATAGAACTATAATACTATTATACTAGGTACATTTTGGTATGTATTAATTTTTCTGAGTTGAGGTAAAAACATAGTAAAATATTGGAAAGCGGTGGTGTTGCATAAGGCAAGAGTGACACTTATGGCGCTTTTCCATTGCATAGTACCCCACGGTTTAGTTTAGTTTGGGTCGGGTCGGGTCAGCTCACCTCACTTCGGCTTGGTTAGCTTTTCCATCGAGTTTAGTATCACTTCGCAGTGGGATTATAGGCGTGTCGTTATATTTGCGCTATACTGCTGTGACATCCTACAAGTGAGAGCGCCCTTGTACATTCCCATACATTTATTTATTTCTCTGTCTGCCACAAAATTAAAATTGGGCACCACAAATAGATGTTTGCACATCGCGTTTATCACTAACGCTACCTCTATCTCACATGACAGTTTCGGTTTAAACACCCGTGGCGTCAGTAGTTGACACACTCCGCTGAGCCTCATTGAAGTTGCATTTAAGCATATAATGGTGACGTGCTCGCGCGAATGTTCCGCCACAAACTGCAAGTTTGGAAAAAACCCTTATGGTGTCCCTGATTCTCAACCTGTGGATATTTTTCATCGCTAAAAGGGAGTTTGGGAACTTGATGACAACATGTTTGCTCGAGACAGCGCAAGCTAGCACTAAAGGTAAAGCTAATCTACATTATAGCGATGACGCTTAGTGACGATTTTCTCAGACCAATCAGTGATCTACAGTGTTTTCGCGTCACGTTTGGTATCAGCTCGGGTCGCTTGGAACCCCAACCGAGGTGGTACGAAAAAAAGTATCGGGTACTACGTACTGCACCCAATGGAAAAGCTCCCAAAAGTAAGCTGACCCGACCCAAACTAAACCAAACCGTGGGGTACTATGCAATGGAAAAGCACCAATATTTTAATTCATATGAAACCTAGTACTCACAACACACTCTACAGTTAATGCAGTTTCCAAAATGAGTTACATTTTATTTAATAATACAATTTTTATATATGACATGGCTAATTTATAATTTGATTTATTTTAACCATGTTCATTGATGCAGTAACACATCAGGCACACTATATACATGCAGTCTAGTATAACCGCTCCTAAGGTGAACCAAGCTGGATAAAAATGTTGCTCCCTTAACCCCTTTTCACTGCATTTAGTTCAGCCTTTATTTCGTGTATTACTGAGGTGGGGAAAAGTGACTGATGGCTAAATTCCCTGTCCACATCCTGTGAAGTGATATATCGATGTGCACTTCCTCCTTGTCTTTAATGTTCTTAGGAGTGAGCACATACAGTACATTTCCTATGAACTGGAGTTTCACTAAGAACACCATGTGAAGAAGGTCTGCAAAATTGATTTAACAAGAGCAAATAAATGAAATTATAGTTGACACGATTAACTAAGTGCTTAATTTAAGCATGAACTAAATATTTTGTTAAAAGCACGTATATTTTGTTAAAAGCTAGATATTGCATAGGAGTAATAATAAGAATTTTTGCATGATTTTTGTCATAATGGTGCAGCTCTACTACTCACTTCACAGGGCCTTATTAGGCGACAGTCTGTGCATTGTAACGCAGAATGGAACAAGAACAGAATAAGAAAAAATTCAGTGTTCTGGAGTCCTATTATGATATCACAGTCTTCTCCCATATAAAACCTCAGGGCTGTATTATGCATGTATCAGTCTCTACTCAAGTCGAACTGCATTTCTAAGAACTGTACCAAAGAATAAAGAGAATAAAGAAAAAAGAAAGGCATTAGAACTGAAAAATAAGATACAGAGAGGTGTAGGATGACTTAGCTCACTCTTACTACCTGTAAATAGTGTTGCAGGGTCGGTGGGGTGGGGTGTCAAGACTGTGAAAATTACTACCTTTCTTAGAAAGACTACAATCTATCTGAATGGCATAAAAGCCAGGGGGCTTCCAAAGTAAAGGGGGTAAGAGAGAGAAGGAAAGAGGGAGTGAAGGAGAATAACAGTGACTCACAGTGGGGGTCTGATAAGAGGATAAGAGAAGAAGAATGGGGGAGAGAAATATAATTAACCAAGAGCTTTGAAACGCAGCATGCATCAATAATAAAAGAAAGTGCTACTGTACCTACTGTTCTGCATTTTATACTAACATCAACGGTCGGTAAGTATTGTTTTTTGGAACACTGGTACAGAGTTACTTATTATTTTTAATAAATTGATAAAAAAACTTATATCTGGATACATACTAATTTATTATTCCAACAGTTACAGGAAACGTATAATACAGTAAGCATCATGTTGAAGTAATTCCCTGTTAAAAACAGACATTAGCTTAATTATAAAAGAAACATAATAACCTCAACTCTGCACTGTTAAGCTGAACATATTGCATTTTCCAACCTTAATAAAGCCCAAATAACCTTGAAGTATTTAGAAGTAGCAAACAACACTGTGTCATAACATGGCAATCGGTCCCCTGGTTGTTGCTCATCGCCGAATAAAAACACAGTGGTATTAGCAAAAGACACTTTGCTAGTATAATTACGGCTGTGTGACTGGCAGATCTGGGTTGGGCAAGCACTGCTTAATCCCCTGTTTCCAGTGCAGTATTAATCCAGACATGAGGGAGTAGCGCTAACATGCTAATGTCAAAGCTGAGGCCATTTGACAACGGTGGCTAATCTGTAATGAGGTCCAATCTATTTCCCCTTGTGACACCTCTTCGCTTGATAAACCCTTATGTGGGTCAGAGGGCAGGGTTACTGCATTCATTGCCATAATTATATAGTCACAGCAATCAAAACAAACTGTTAGCTACATGTTAAATAAACAAAACTTGCCAAGCATATCCACACCACACTGTAAGCGTTAATGTTTTGTTAAACACATTTAATCATTGTTTAGATAACAGTGATTTTTTTAAATTATAACTGATTGCTATTGCAACAAGTGTTTTTTTTTCCTAAACGAAATAAATAAATAAAAAAGAATGTTTGTTAATAAATGTTAAACGTCGAACAATAGTACCCTTGGGCTGCGCTAGCTGGAGCTTTTGATGTATTAGGCTCTCAAGCTGTTGGGGCCTGTCAAAAAGCTAAGAACCCGCTGCATTCGCTCTCTCCCTCTCTGAATGTGTTGTTAATGAAAGCTGAATGCAGTACTATGGCGTTTGCTGTGAGCAGGAGAGCTGGTTGAAGCCCCTCTGGGTCTTTACCTCTATTGTTAGGAAAGGCTGAGGTATAGCAGGGGGTTAATGCCAGCGTGGGCAGCTACCGTCCCTGCTAAACCTCGACATTTTAGAGAAAGACAAAAGCGGTAATGTGGCACTACATTCAGTTCTAAATGAGAGTACTGAACACACATGACGATAATCTAATGTTCTGTACCGATGTTCACAAAAGATTAAAGGAAATTGCGTGGCTTATTAGATTAACACTGAGATCGGCTATAATAAAATGTCAAATGAAAACAGTGTAGATGTCATGAATTTGATCAACTTTGTCGCAGATCACCATTGATGTTCGCATGACATTAAATGGTTGCAACCCTTTCAACGTGACCCTTAGAAAAATATATGACCTATACTAGTATGATCATAGTAAAGTTAAACCGCAGTTAATTTTCAGGGAGATGTTTATGTTGCATTTTGCCTTTAAGTTGTGTCAATTTACCAGTCAGTGGATTCACTTACGTCATCATGCCAGTAATAGCGGCCTCCATAGGTAAAAATAAGTATTACATGTGTTCTTTTCAAGTAATACAAATATTTGATGTGTTTCTCATGACACGTTTTGGTATAGGAAGACAACCATAACGATCTGTTTGATGTTCATATTAATCAAAATTCCTACACTTATTAATTTTATTTCACAGTGACTTACATATTGTATGTGGAAGCATTCAAGCATTTTGCTTAAAAGCCATCAACAAGCAACAATATCACCCTGTAACACAAGACTAGTTGCCCACTGCTAAGTAGCTAAGTAGGGTTGAGCCTGGCCAGTACTTGGACAGGAGACCTAAACTAGTTTGCAGCTGATACAGGTGTTAGTGAGACCAGGGGGTGCTAGGCATGACGGTTACCGGTTTCAAGATATACAAAGGTTTCAAAACCACAAAAATTTTCTGTGATACCATTTTCAATGTATGAACTGTGTTTACACAAAATGAATTAAATCGTGTAATTGAATTCATGCTTACATTTCACTTACATATTTTTGAAAGAATATTATCATTTAAAAGCTTTCTTTTTACCTGGCATAAACGTTGTATGTTGCTTAAAAATAAAATGTATTGTGTCCAGTTGAAATGTTGATGTTTTTATACAGAGACTAGTGATGCACCGATGTATCGGCCGATTTTTGATGAATTTGAAACCATCGGCATATCGGCAATAGCACGAGAAAGGCCGATACCGATTGTTTTTTAATTAACTGCATTAAGTTCATGAGTTCATGTTGTTAATAAAATAAATGCTGAATAGCAAAAACCACCTTTGAAGGTTGTCATGCTGTCTTATTATATTAGTTTTATTAATTTAAGCTTAATTTGTACCTCTCTTATTATGTTGGTCAGTTAAATGTTAATTAGATCCAATCCATGTTCAGAAAAAATTATTTGATGCAGAAATAAACTAGCTTATAGACCAGCTGTATAGTATTGTATACGAGTGTTTAATATCGGTTTCGGCATCGGCCAGAAGTTGTCTGTTTAAATCGGTATCGGCCCAAAAAAATCCTATGTTGTATACGAGTGCGGTATCAGCCCAAAAAATCCTATCGGTGCATCCCTAACAGAGACATTTGAAAATAACACATTTTAGTCTTACAATGGCAATACCGCAAAACCGTGGTATTTTTGTTACGGTTATCATGCGGCCAGAATCTCATACCGGCCCACGCCTAGTGCTCACCCTGTGGTCTGTGTGGGTCCTAACACCCCCTAGTATAGTGATGGGGACACTATACTGTCAAAAAGTATATATATAAAAAATACCGTCCTTCGGATGAGACGTTACACCGAGGTTCTGACTCTCTGTGGTTGTTAAAAATACCAGGATGTCTTTCGAAAAAGAGTAGGGGTGTGCCCTGGCATCCTTGGCAAACTTGCCCATTGGCCTACTAATCATCCCCTCATACACTGATTGGCTATATCACTCTGTCTCCTCTCCACTAATAAGCTGGTGTATGGTGGGCGTTCTGGCACAATATGGCTGGTGTCGCATCATCCAGGTGGATGCTGCACATTGGTGGTGATTGAAAATAATCCCCCTTTCATATGTAAAGTGCTTTGAGTACTGCAGTAAATCACTATATAAATGTAGCAAACAATTATTATCAATAAGCATACTACCCAAATGTACAAATATCTAAAATATAGACAGCTTTACAAATTAATTAAAATGTCAGGACAAATAATAAACATTTCATAAACACTCCAGCATAACAAGGAGATCACAACATGCTGATTCACTTACAGTAGACTAATATCATACACACACACTCACTCTCTATTGTCTAGCACAGTGGTCTCCAACACAGAGTTGCCCGCCAAAGCAAATTCTACTAATAGCCTCAATATTAATATTTGTTTATTACATATTTTTATATTTCCTTGGATTTTTTTGCATGTTGACATTTTAAACAATTATAAAACATGTCAAATAAAATAAAATCAACATGTAAAACAAAAAAGGTTTGAATAGATTATATCAAAAATTAGCCCTCCAGATGTTTTATCCATTGTAGCTCTTGCTCACAAAAAGGTTGGAGACCCCTGGTCTAGCATATAAATATTGCAGGTTCATAGTTGCTATTTAGTGATTTCTTACAGTGCTGTTAACCACTGGGATTAACTCTCAGGTTAGGTTTGATACTTGCTCAAGGGCACATAAATGATACAGCAGGACTGAATTTTCATTAAACCAACATTGGGATTGATCGTCTAACGTGTTACAAAAAAAAATCCTTAACCACTGTGGCAGCGCTAACAAAAATACTACCTATTGTACCAAAAGACCATTCTTCACCATCTAAAATGCATTATTAGTGCAAAGTTTTGAACTCTAAATATATTATCCAGTATTATAAATACAAATGGTGTAAATACTACAACAGTCCTCTCTCTCACTATTTCTGTCCAAATGTATAATAACTCAATAAAATTATTTGAATACACGCAGAAATATTAATTAATTCAAATGTCAGGGTAAATAATGTCACAAATAATAAAATATAATTGACATTGTATAGATCATAAAATAAAGCATTAAAGACCGTAAATTCAGTTAACCAAAGTTAGGATTAAACCTGTAACCTCTGGTCTAACAAAAACCACCCTAACAAAACTGACATTACAGTACCATAAAGCCATACCTAATCTGAAAATGTTTTATTAATACAACTCAGTAGAAGTAGTTACGTATCTCTTAACCTCACTAGCAGCTACGTGTCTCTAATAATTTATTTAGCATTTTAAATATTATAAATACCAGAACAACACTATCTCTCCATTTGTGCAAATGTCTAATTAAAAATAAATCATATAAAGCGATGCATTTGCAAGTGAAGCATGAACACTTAAACTCCTTCTCTCGAACAACTCTACATCTTTCCAGCGGTTTTCTATGAGGGAAACTTACTGAATAATGCACAGATGTGTCGCAGACCGAATCCACGGCGAGATATGAGATCCAAGCGGCCGGTCTGTCCTCGTCTGTAAAGCCGTGAAATTTAAATATTTACCAGTTCAATTACCAGGACGTCCAGGTGACCCGGTCGTGGTCATTTAATCTGCTCATACTGTCCGTGAAATCTGTACACAAACATTTAGCGCCGTCTGCTGTATTAGCAGGCATAACTCATTGCAATATCGCAATTCAAGAGTTAAAGAGCGTAAAGGTCGCGTTCAGTCCGTCAGGTTCACGAGCGGCGGGTAATTGCGGTCTTACGTCCAGTCGATACTGTCAAGTATGAGTTGCGTCCGGTAACGGCGGGAAAGCTCGTAGCAAAACCAAGAAAGTGTCACACTGGACGGATGGGGATTCATTTAAAGGGCTGGCGGTGTTTGTAGATGTCTGTGCTCGGAGCGCGGAAACGCTCTCAGTACTGCGCAGATACAAATGACCGAGCTCATTCCCGTCGCCCCATAACGGTTCTTCAATATTTCGTCGTTATTTTAAAGAATAAGCGATTGTTTTAATCGT
Organism: Paramisgurnus dabryanus; assembly: GCF_030506205.2. Lineage (NCBI taxonomy): Eukaryota > Metazoa > Chordata > Actinopteri > Cypriniformes > Cobitidae > Paramisgurnus > Paramisgurnus dabryanus. Next base: position 25,646,783 of record NC_133341.1, on the reverse strand, counting down.
TTATTTAAGAGCTGACAGGGGTGCCCTACCCGCAGCCATCCGTTAAAGACACAGAAATCACGTCTTGAGCAAACAACCACAAATACACGCAGAGTCGCCTCTTACCTTTTTCAATGCTGACCATGATTCAGTTGAAAATCCCGGGATAGATCATGTAATCTCTGGCAGATATTCAGGAAAAGGTCGTTTTGCGAATTCCGGCACTGAATCCTGGGGTTTATCCTTCAGAGAGCACAGCAGCTCGGTCGGAGACACGGTGGCTCCGGTTAGGCGGCGGGAGAGGCGGTGCTCGGTTACTGGGAAACGATGCTAAGTGAAACGGGATGCGGTGGCTCGCAATAGCTAAACGTACACACGCGCACTCGCACGCGGAGTGAGCGTCGTGTTCTAAACGGTTAAGATTCAGATTCAAGTCTTCACGGATTTTTCACCGTCTGACACGTTCGGCATCACCGGGACGTACCATTCGGCGCTCATATGAAAGGGGGTGTGGCGGCGTGAGGGGAGCGGGTGGCGCGTGTCTACCGGCGCAAGCGGCCGATGCAGAATCTCTCAGTCCGGCCGAAGCGCATGTCGAGGAAACATCCACAGAGTGTGATTTCCTAATAAAACTCCTGTTGTGTTGGATGAACTTAGCCAATAATTCTTTAGAAATATATTTTGCGGCCTAGACTGATACCCATCTATAATACATGTAGTTAAGAGAGATTTTTCATTTTGTGGTGTGTGAGTACAGCTGGCTGATGTGTGTGTGTTGAATCTGATGATGCACGTGCTTGTGTGTGCTTGGGCGCATCAATATAAGGCTTAATGGAAACAAATCTGTTGTGTTTGGCATCAATATGTATATCAATGCCTTGAGATTGGAAGCATATGTGTGATCAGCCAAGGTCAACGAAAACCATTTTCAGTGTGTGCTGGCTTCTCAAGGTTGTAAATGCATGAGTACACCAACCATTTGAAGTCAACAATATCCATTCCTCATTTTGGCACTCAGTGCTATACATTGATGTTGCAGACATACAACACACATCCATGTAATACACCAATAGACACACATTTCCTTATACATTACATGCCCAGGTGCACTGCATACCTGCTAAACCATCCCTAAAAGGCCATATCTCTGCTTTAGGTGTATTTGTGTGTGCACCGTGATGAGGAAAGTATGTGTTTTGAGCTTCAGATGCAGCATAAAATAGCTAAATAAGATAATATCTGGCATGTCTGTATAGCCTGAACTCTCTGTGCACTTATAAGGTGAGTGAGTCAGTCAAGGTACTCTATTTTACCATCTGCATGTAAGATTTTTTTTAAATGAGCACTTCTGGTACCTCTCAGAGCACTTCCTGCGATTTTCAGGTTGTTAGGTAGCGTGTGATGCCTTTTGCTCGCCTCTTATTTGTGACTGGGTAACTCTGACCACTTTTGTGGAATCTGCAAGGTAATTTCATGCAGAGGAGGACATTTTATGTACAAAAATGAAATAGTGCTTAAATCTGGGTTTAATGCATTTAGAAGTGCATCATCCAATGGATGTGTCTGCTTTAAAATGCCCTATGAAGTGATGGCGTGTTGGAGCTGTATGATTTTCCAGCAAAGCTTGTTGTGTTTTTGTGTGTATGTGTGTGTGTTTGTTTGGCTAAATGGCCGTGTGGGAATAAGTTAAAATTTGCATCTAAAAGAGTGAATCTGTGGCAGTCTGAACACTTAGATCCATTATTTATGACAGGCAAATAATAGATGATTAGAAGTCTGATTGAAGATTAGAAGGGTTTGTGTGTGTGTGTGCACAATTGTGTTTGCTTGTACTTTGACATGTGGTTGGCCTCTTAACTTATTGTATTGGTCTCCCAGCATGCACCTGTTCCTCTGTGTCAATTGGCCTATTGGGAATGCTTATCTGTGTGAGGTGTAGGAGCGTGTGTGTGTGTATGTATATAGTAAAAAGACGTTCATTTTTTGTTCAGTTTCTAAGTCTCATGTGGGATGTGCTGCATTAGCATCTCTACAGTGCTCAAAGCAAAAGAATTTGTGATTTTTGCAGTATTTACAGATATGTTCCCACGGATAAAAACTCCGATAAGAAGATTGAGACACTAAAAAAGGTGATACATTTGCATCTAGTGTACCTGTGGTATGTTTTGCACAAATGTTTTTCATGCGATAAAGCTTTCTAAAATTTAACTTTAATGTGCCACTTTTTAGGTATTTTTATAATAAAATTTGAAAAGTGTCACCACACAATATAGCTAAAAAGATACATGTTGCTGTAAGGTGTTTGCATCCCTGTGTTCATTATTACATACTACGTATACTGTGCACTGTATACCCAACGTATGCTTTAAACCCCAAGATGATATACCAGCAAAGCCCTAATGCCATTTTTACACCCTTTAAGCAAGAAAGGACAAAAAAGTTATTTGTATTGTTGTTCTAAAAGAAAAGTCTGTTAGTAATGTGGAGAGACAATGGTCAGTTTAATCATGTAATCTTGGCATGATATCAGTGGCAAATATCAAGGGTTGAGATCTAACTTGGGCTTACAAAACCCTAACTCTGGATCAGAGTTATGTTGCATCAGAGTGGTTATTACAAATGCTCCAATCTCAAATAAAACCGATGGTGCCTGTGTGGGAGTAAGTTTGATGCTGGCTTATGCAATGTATTGATCTTAAAGGCACAACATGTAAGATTTTTGAGATGAAATATCAAAAAACCACTTGAACAAGAAGATATTTCATGCAGTTTTTTACTTAAATTTCCCCAAAAGTTTCCATGGATTTGTAAAGCCAGAGAAATTCCCATTTTAAATTATGTCTCGTCGATTGTCACTTTCAGTGTTGGGGGTAACTCATTACAAGTAACGTGCATTACGTAATAATATTACTTTTCTGAAGTAATGAGTAAATGCAAATTAATTTTCAGTTTAATTAATTTGATGTAAAAAAAATCTATGTACTTCATTATGTACAGATATCTCGTCAATCAAGAGAAAACGCTTCCCCGCCAATGACGAGTTTTTCCGTCTTTCCACAATACCGCTATTATCCACTAGGTGGCGTCCTTCCGCAACTTTTTAAACCCGGAAGTATTGCCCTATGGCAAGCTGCTGCATGTCCGTGTTTGTTTTAAAGATCGCTCTGAATGGTATCTCTATGAAAAGTTCGTCACAAAAATGGAATTATCTCTGCTTTTTGCTCAAAATGTGGTGTTTTTGCAGAAACCTACCCATATTCAAAAGCTGATTACAAAAGAACTACTGAAGGTAGGATGAAACTTTTTTTTTGAAAGCAGAGGGTCTGTTCTTTCATTTGGTATATTGTATGTTTATATATTTGAAGAAGAAAATTTTCTGGAAGACATTAAACTTTTTTGAAAATCATGAAAAACGCTGGCGCTGGCTGGCAACTTTTTTAAAACGCTGGCGGTGAAAGAGTTAAACTGAGATTTACGCATTCTATGTGTGAGCGCCTGAGCAGAACAGTTTCAGTTAGAAACGGGGATGGCAGGCCAGAGCTTGAAATTTTTGCGATGGAAATATGCAATTTCTGAATGCAGAGCTTCTCAGTCATAAAAGCCACCTAGGCCTGAAAGAGATCAAGGCTCAGCCAAGTAAGAAAAAGTAATGCAAAAGTATCGCAAAAGTAACACAAAAGTAACTTAAAAGTAACGTAAGCATTACTTTCCATGAAAAGTAACTAAGTAACGCAATTAGTTACTTTTTTGGGGAGTAACTTAAAATTGTAATGCATTATTTTAAAAGTAACTTTCCCCAACACTGGTCACCTTTAATGACGTAATATAAACGCTATCTTCGGATTTCGCTTGTGTATTCCATTCTAAAAACAAACTGTGCTATATAGCACCAAAAGTGGTTCTTTGCTCGTAATCATAGAAGAACCATTTTTAGTGCCATAAAGCACCGGTGAAGCACCAGTGAAGCACCTGAGTAGAACCAAATAGGGGCCATATAGCACCACATATGGTTCTACATAGCACTATATGGTTCTACACAGGTGCTTCACTAGTGCTTCACCGGTGCTATATGGCACTAAAAACGGTTCTTTATGATTACAAGCAAATAACCACTTTTGGTGCTATATAGCACCGTTTTTTTTTTTAGAGTGTAGATCTCTGGATGGTGAGAAAGACATCTCCCATAATTCCAATTCATCTTCATTATGGTTTTGAAAATGCGATCTCTACACTCTTTAAGGGATAGTTCACACAAAAATGAAAATTCTGTCATCAACTCATTTTGTTACAAACCTGTATATATTTTTTTGTTCTGGTGAACACAAAGAAAGATAAAGTATTCATATTATTTTTTTAGATATTGTTAGGGCTGTCACAATGATTAAATAATTGTCTCATCGCGATTGTTTGACCTTTTTCGACTGTTCTTCGCGATTGTTCAGATCACCGCAATGATTGCACATCTCTCTAAAAAAACACAAGGGGGAGCTGTATAAAGGAGACCGTATCAGATGCTGCTCCTTAACTGACAGTGTAATGGAATACATTGCAAAGCCATTCAATACAGTGGAAAAATAATTCGATTCAATTTCCACTGAATTGAATTGAAGGTTGCTATACTTATGGATCTGTAAGGAATTGATTTTTTTGCAGCCACTACAGACTACATGTGGTCAGTACTAATATCACCAGAAGGACTGGCTACTATTAAGGCCTGTTCTGGTATGGTCAGTTTATTTTGATTGCATTTTTATTTTTAGTTATTTTTCCGACACTTTATTGTGTTTATTTCTGATGAAGAATTAAATAAAAAAATTATTAAATGTGTTATGTGTATTCATATTTACTGCCAGGTAAACCTTGCAAAATAGTTAATATAAATAATCACAACAATGTTGAAATAAATTATAAAAAATTATAATAAAACAGTCAACTAATCATCATAATCGCCACAATTTATTAGACAATTAACTGTCAACCAAATTTCATAATCGTGACAGCCCTAGATATAGTATTCATAGTATTAGTTTGTCTTTGTAACTAAACCGATCAGAAGTCCCATTGACTTCCATAGTAGGAAAAAAGTTGGTTTAATAACAACCCAATGGGTTGTGTTCATCCCCTTTAAACCTATTGTTGGGTTGAATATAACCCAGCATTTTTAGACCATAGCAGTGAAAACTAACATTTTTTGCCTTTAATACCTGAAAGAAAAACAGAAATAATAAAAAGGTAATAACACCCCTTATGTGGCTGTGTGTTTCAAGGTAGCAGTCACATTGTTAGTGATGTTATTGGGCAACTACCTTTGTATCAAATATGAAAAGGGTTGTCTGGCAGCCTTTAAAGTTCACACGTCAAGTACTCTGCATTCTAGAGTGTCGGGCACAGTGCTCACTTTCAAACAGTATTTGCTGTCTGTTTGCCAAAAAGTGCAGTACAAAACCTAAGCAAACTGCACTTTCAACATCGGTCTGTGTGTTCAGCCATTGACTCAAACAATGATGTGAGCTTAGACCAGGACTCTCCAAAAAGTGGCAGATACAGGGTGCATTTAGGAAACTGAGGAGTTCAGATGCAAAAGCCGCTAAATGCCACCTCAGTCAAAAATTAGATGATGATATTAAAGGGGGAGTGCATGATTTCTGAAAAATGCTTTGGAAAAGGGAGTCAACCAGACTACCAAAACACACTTGTAGCCATTTAAGAGTAAGGTGTGTCTCTACTAAACAACATCGTTGCCTGGCTTGCGTATGTGTGGGGCGGGTCTATCAAAAAACGTCCAGATTCTATTGGGGTAGGGGCGTGGTTGTTCAGGTGATTTCAAATATCAACATTGGCTTTCAGAGATCATGGACCCTGCCTTTAACCGAATGCTCTCGGTATGTATGTTCATTTCCAACATATCCTCCAACCCATACGATTGCTTTGGTCGTTTGTCCATTTCATCAAATACGACAATATGTGTTTACTAAGTTAGCGCATCTGCCGGCAGCAAGTGAAACTTAATATATTAGGGTATAAAATAATATTTTGGGGTATAATTTTGCTATAATGACATGAACTGGGAAAAGATTTTCAATTTAAACACCAGGATTAATTGTACTTTATAACACATTACACTATTCAGGCATTTAAAGCAAATAACGTACCCATTTATTTATTATATGATAAAAACACAGCATACAAAACAGTCACAACTTTTAAAAAATGTACTTAAAATATACCGACAATCCGCTGTAAATATCAGATCCAGACGTACACTGATTCAAAAACTGGCGCAAGAAGAAGTGATGCTAAGTCATCTATGATTGTGAAAAGGGCATTGGCTTTCGTGTGTCTCGTGACCGATTGCATCATTACGTTAGCTAAGAATGTGAAGCGTTATTGGCTATTGTGACTGACTACGTCATGCTGGTTTATATTTGAATGAGATCTGAATGTGCGTTTTGATCACAGAGTTCTTCATATAAAGTAATCGTATGGCTTCAGTTCGCAAGGTTTGCAACGCGAATGGTTTGTAATACTTTTATACAATTAATAACCGACTACACTTTTACTTGCATGTTGTGTTTTATATGGTTGAGAAGTGGTTGGGTTTAGGGTGTAAGGGTGAGGGTGGGTTAGATGCTCCAAAATATCTTTAAACCATAAATGTTTATGAAACCGTTTCTACATTTATGAACTCATAAAATTAAAAGTGTCTAACCTGATGTATAGACGGTTTCATTGGACGCACGTGATACACGTCTGGATCCGAACCTTACTTCCGGTTTCGTTTTTTTAATGGTCTGACTAGTTACTAAACTGATCTCTTGAACGAATGCCTCGTCAAAAATAACAAATGTTTTGGTTTCCTAGGTAATCTATGTGTTGTTTTTTTGCTTGTTATATAAATAAAGTACGTTTAAAGAACTTTGTTGTTATTTATTCTTAGCGGAGTTTACCGGAAGTTACGTGCGGACCGTGACAGCCGCTTGTTTATATTGTTACTGCTGAAACGGTCTATAAGGCAAAAAACTTAAACTTACTTAAAAACGTAACAACAGGTTGTATTTATAAGCTACTGCCGCTAGAGGACACTAATGCCTTAATACGTCATTTTACGTCGTAATAAGTAGAGGTCGTTCATAAATCGCATTCATCAAATACTTTCACTTCAAATCTGCTTAATCCAGGCATTCAGAACTACTGCTTTGTTGGCAGAATCCATAAAAAAACGCTAATTTACAAGAAAACATGCCATACACACTTAAAGGGTTTTGCACACTTAAAGCTCTTTAATTCTCTAATGTCACTTTTGCAGAAAGTTGCAAAAGAAGGTAGCCGTACACTACGTCATTAGCATACAATTGCAAACATATTATGAGTGCATGTGCTTATATCTGCTAAATGAACCCAAGTAGCAGAGCTGATTATAGGTCAGATATTTCCCCTGAATCTTAACTCTTTAAGTGTATTAGAGCAGAAGAGCTGATCAGGGGTCAGATATTGTCACATGAATCTGAACCCTGTAAGTGCATTAGAGCAGAAGACTTGATCCGTGGTCAGATATTCCCCACGAGTCCGAACCCTGTAAGTGCATTAGAGCAGCAGAGCCGATCGGGGACAGATAGCCTATCCCTCTCCGCTCACATGTATGATGAGTTGAGACATATTTGTAATGCTGGTACGACTTTTTCTGTACAAAGATGTTCCATAGTCCCAGATCATAGACTTAAAGGGCAGACACAAACGACACACCGCTGAATGTGTCTATGTGTGTTTGTTCTCTGCTGAGACAGATAGTATGCAGTTATAAAAGGTTTATGGGATAGGTTCTTGCTGTAGTGTGGCTATAGGTCAAAAACAGATCATCCTTTTCTGAAAGCCTCTGAAATCTGACCCCTCCCTCACCTGCGAACTTTACTCTTATAATTTAGGACACATACAAAGGAGGCTCAGAGGAGTCTCCAGAGAGCAGTGCAAGCAAGAGGAAAGACTCTTCGTATTCTGCAGCTTGTTAAGAATGAATGACACCTTGTCTCACTGACACTGTGCATGTGTGTGCGCGCCTATGAGTGTGTGTTTGGGTCTGACATCACGCCCCACTACCTCTGAAATGAGGGGCTGCATTTTCTGATCCAATGAAGCTTGTGATTAGAATGAAAGTTTATGACAGTGAGAATCCCTTTTACCTATCACAAAGCTTTCTCGCCCACCCTCTCTCTCCCCCTCCACCGCTCTCTCTGCCCTAGCCTCTCTCTCTCTCTCTTTCTCCGTCTGTGAGTCTCATCTCAATAAACGAAACAAAGTTTCAGGCTTGAATAGAGTGTTTCTCTTTAGTTGTATCAGAATTTAATGGACCCGATGAAATCACGTTGGCCCCATTGTTCAGAACTGCTCAACCACTCAGCGTCAATTACAGGTTGTTATTTTACATTAATCTTTGTGTACATGATTTTAGCTGTAGGCTTTGTTTACACGGCGGTCATGGATCTGAGTGTGTGAATCACAATATAATTACAATTCGGAAACAGAGCGTTAATCTTTACGTGGAGTTAATGTTTGTTTTTTACCTAATTATTTATATAACAGCATTAACAACAGCAATATAAATAATTATTATAATTAGAAGTTTAATTATTTAAAATGTAAATAATTGATAAAGGACCTTCTGGGACCTCAAGACACTTTCATTTAAAACACATAAAACACACACAATTATGATAAAGTGTAAGCGAGTCTAATCAAATATTTAAAGCCTATGCCGGAGGTTTCCTTCTTCTTAAATAAATTATTGATATTTGAATGTGTTGTATGTGTATTGTCTGTATATTAAAGAAATTAGCCACAAGAGGCCGTGCGATACAGTGATTTTGTTTTACCACAGCTAATTGGTTTTATTATGATGTGATATGTGTATGTGTAGTGTGTCGTCAACGCACATTAATATGCAGTGGCCTTTGGACACTGAAAATATGAAAGTCTGAATAGATAACAAAATATCACAATTATTTACAGTAAATCGCTATGGTGCAGTTTCCCGGAGGCCTTGGTAATATACGGACATTTAAGTCGTTTTGAAAACATCTCTTACAAAAAACAATACTCGGATGCATCTTGAGACAAAATAATAGAACTGATACTGTATACAGTGAGGAAAATAAGTATTTGAACACCCTGCTATTTTGCAAGTTCTCCCACTTAGAAATCATGGAAGGGTCTGAAATTGTCATCGTACCTGTAGGTGCATGTCCACTGTGAGAGACATAATCAAAAAAATAAAAATCCAGAAATCACAATGTATGATTTTTAACTATTTATTTGTATGATACAGCTGCAAATAAGTATTTGAACACCTGAGAAAATAAATATTTATATTTTGTACAGGATCCTTTGTTTGCAATTACAGTTTCCTGTAGTTTTTCACCAGGTTTGCACACACTGCAGGTGATCTTCTCTAGATCAGTCAGGTTTCTGGCCATGCTTCACAGTAGGGATGGTGTTCTTGGAATGGTATTCATCATTCTTCTTCCTCCAAAAACGTTTAGTGGAATTATAACCAAAAAGTTCTATTTTGTTCTCTTCTGACCACATGACTTTCTTCCATGACTTCTCTGGATCATCCAAATGGTCATTGGCAAACTTAAGACGGGCCTGGACATGTGCTGGTTTAAGCAGGGGAACCTTCCGTGCCATGCATGATTTCAAACCATGACGTCTTAGTGTATTACCAACAGTAACCTTGGAAGCGGTGGTCCCAGCTCTTTTCAGGTCATTGACCAGCTCCTCCAGTGTAGTTCTGGGCTGATCAATGAGACCCCACGAGGTGAGATCTTGCATGGAGCCCCAGTCCGAGGGAGATTGACAGTCATGTTTAGCTTCTTCCATTTTCTAATGATTGCTGCAACAGTGGACCTTTTTTCACCAAGCTGCTTGACAAATTCCCTGTAGCCCTTTCCAGCCTTGTGGAGGTGTACAATTTTATCTCTAGTGTCTTTGGACAGCTCTTTGGTCTTAGCCATGTTAGTAGTTGGATTCTTACTGATTGTATGGGGTGGACAGGTGTCTTTATGCAGCTAACATGTGCATCTTATTTAGAATAATAAATGGAGTGGAGGTGGACATTTTAAAGGCAGACTAACAGGTCTTTGAGGGTCAGAATTCTAGTTGATAGACAGGTGTTCAAATACTTACTTAAAGGAGCATTTCACCCGTAGAAACATTAATCTTTATTGAAAGTGTGTTATATTTGTAGTCGAAATGTAACATACATTTAGAATTTGGTGCCTATTTGACCGAGAAAAGGGGTGTTTGTAGTCTCACTCCCTCAACAAAGATATTGGACTTCCTTCTTTCAATGATGCAAAATGATGATTTTTACATCATTGAAAGAAGGAAGTGCAACACTGAAATCTGTATTTCTCCTGTCTCAGCGGCAACTGAGGAAATGATGCATGACCATTCAAAAACATGACTGGGGTTCTAACTATACAAAGCTTGATGCAAATGGGTGAAGTGTCCCTTTAAAGCTGTATCATACAAATAAATAGTTAAAAAAATCATACATTGTGATTTCTGAATTTTTTTTTAAGATTATATCTCTCACAGTGGACACGCACCTACGATGCCAATTTCAGACCCTTACATGATTTCTAAGTGCTTGCAAAATAGCAGGGTTTTAAATACTTATTTTCCTTACTGTATGTTAAGATATGTCTGCAAGGTGTTTTAAATAAGGCAGCTCAAACATGCATTTTAGTCTGGGACTAGGATAAGCCCTCTTCAGGAAATTGCCCCTATTTCAAATGTTTTGTTTAAAATAGTCTCAGTTATTTAAAAGAAAAAGTGCACAGACAACACATTTATTATGACTTGCGATGGCATTCAGACAATTTTAAAGGGACACACCACTTTTTTTAAATATGCTCATTTTCCGGCTCCCCTAGAGTTAAACATTTGATTCTTACCATTTTGGAATCCATTCAGCCGATCTCCAGGTCTGGCGGTACTGTACCACTTTTAGCATAGCTTAGCACAATCCATTGAATCTGATTAGACCATTAGCATTGTGCTCAAAAATAACCAAAGAGTTTCAATAGTTTTCCTTTTTAAAACTTAACCATTCTGTAGTTACATTGTGTACTAAGACTGAAGGAAAATTAAAAGTTGCGATTTTCTAGGCAGATATGGCTAGGAACTATACTTTAGTAGTGCCTGAAAATACTCCCCTCATATTGAAAGATACTAAGGGGACTATTTTCGGCTGCTGCGTAATATCATTGCGCCTCCTGCAGCCATGTTGATTACTGTCCTTGATTATTACACCAAAATAAGAGTATAGTTCCCTGCCATATCTGCCTAGAAAATTGCAATGGACTAATCAGATTCTATGGATTGTGCTAAGCTATGCTAAAAGTGCTAGTGCCAGACCCGGAGATCAGCTTAATGAATTCCAAAATGGTAAGAATCAAATGTTTAAAGGCGGAGGGCACAATGTTAATATTTGAAATCACTTAAACATACACGCCCCTAACCCAATAGAATCTGGACCTTCTTTTGATAGACCCGCCGCACACATACGCAACCATAGATATGTATATAAAGGCTAGATGGCTCAAGGCGGAGTCAGCTGTGTCGTCACTTGGCGGCCATCTTAGGTCAGTGCTGCCATAGTGCTGCTCCCTGCTGCTGTGGACGGAAGGTGAGTGACATACGCCAACTAAAATGCTCGTAACTTGCTGAATTCTTGACGGATTTACAAACGGTTTGGTTTTTTACAAACGTTATTAACGTGGCTATAATTCTGGATGCTTTAACATGTTTCATGAATTTTTTATTTATTTTTAGTATACGTATTCAGTGTCATAGGTACATCTTTGACGTTTATAACAAACCAATCCGTTTGAAAATCAGTAAAAAATTAAGCAAGTTATGGTCATTTAAAAGTACCTGCATCATTAAAACTCAATGCTACGAGTGAGCGAGCGCCCTGTCCTAAGATGGCCGCCAAAATGCGGACGTTCCACTCAATTGGCCATCAGCGCGGACGAGCCATCTAGCCTTTATATACATATCTATGTACGCAACCCCGGCAAGGATGTCGGTTAGTAGACACGCCCCTTACTGCTGATTGGATACAAGTGTGTTTTGGTAATCGGTCCAACTCCCTTTCCCAAAGCGTTTTTCAAACATTGTGCACTCCGCCTTTAACTCCAGGGGAGCTGGAAAATTTGCATATTTTCCGAAAAAGTGGAGTGTCCCTTTAAGTTTGATTTTAAAATGATAGGTCACCACCCAAATAAATTGAATCTGTCATCATTTACTCACCCTCATGTTGTTTTAAACCTGTATGAGTTTCTTTATCCTCCTAAACAGTGGCGGTTCTAGCTTGTATGGTGCCCTGGGTGAATCCCCTGTACAATGCCTCCTAACCTCACCTAAACCATATCCCCACCACTTCCCGCAAATAAAAAATAACATTCTGCACTTGCATTTATAAAGACATTTTGGTAAACACAAAAAGCACCCCATTCGAGTACCACACAAAATAAATGATGTTTCACTAAAATCTCCTGAAACTCTTCCTTTCTTGCATTCACTGCACAGACCGAGCAGGTTGCTCTGTATCCTGTTCAGATTTAACTGAGCGCACAATGACATGAAACGATTGACGTGCCATGCAAATGAGTAGTAAAAACCCGGTCATGTATCCATGTTGAGTGGTTGCCCATGTAACCCATGCCTCAATCCACCACTGCTGCAAAACACAAGATATTTTGATAAATGGTGGTAACCACACAGTTGATGGCACCCACTCATGTGACAAATATTTTCTTCCTACTATGGGAGTCAACTGGTGCCGTCAACTGTGTGTTTACCATCATTTATCAAAATACAATATGCATGTGAGTAAATCATGACAAAAGTTTCATTTTTGGGTGAACTACCACTTTAAGTGTACAGTTTTAGTCTGAAGATGTGCATTTGGCATGTACAACAAGTTTTGCTAATTTTAACAGCTTTTAGAGTCTTAGAAGTAAGGGTCCGGGATAATGTGTAGGCAGCCGGTTGTACATTATGGGGTGGTTTCCTGGACAGGGGTTAGCTTATGCCATGACTAGGCCTTAGTTAAAATACTGTAGGATATTTACTTTAAGTCACTTTTAAAAGCATAATTTATAAATGAACACTACTTGTGTGCATCTTGAGACATATCACTCGCACAAATATATTTTAAGATATGTCAGAGCGAGTTGTTTTTGATCAAGACAACACTAACATTTAAGTTAGTCTGGGACTAGGCTTAAGCTCTGTCTGTGTAACCGCTCCCATATGCTGTGTAGGCTGCTGCCTGTAAATTATCCTGCCTGTTACATGGCTACTTACTTTATAAGTAAGGTAAGTAACATGAAATATTAATTTGAAATATTTTATTAGCTAATTTTTAATGATTGCAGACATTTGGCAAGGAAAACCCATTTTGGTTTAAGGTAAGACAAGTTCATGTCACGAACACGCTATCATTTGTAAATATAATGTTGTATATGTTAGTAAAGGACATATTTATATTTAAAGGGGCCATGTCATAAGAGTTTTTTTAAGATGTAAAATAAAACTTTGGTGTCACCAGAGTACACATCTGAAGTTTTAGCTCAAAATACCATATAGATAATTTATTATAACATGTTAAAATTGACACTTTATAGGTGTGAGCAAAAATTTGCCGTTTTGGGTGTGCCCTTTAAAATGCAAATGAGCTGATGAAATTCAAACACTGATGGTGATTTGTTGCAATTGAAACTCAGTTGTGCAGGCAATTATTTTCAGTCTCTCTCTCTCTCTCTCTCTCTCTGCACTAAATGGCTGTGACGTGGTTGGATAGTGCAGATTAAGGGGTGGTATTATTATAATAAGATCTCCTTATGACATCATAAGGAGAGCCAGATTTCAATTACCTAATTTTTCACATGCTTGCAGAGACTGGTTTACCAAAACTAATTACTGGGTTGATCTTATTCACATTTTCCAGGTTGATAGAAGAACTAGGAACCCAATTATAGCCCTTAAAAAAGTCAGATTTTCATGCCATGGCCCCTTTAATTTTGCGTAATAATAAACTGTACCTGTCAAAATCATTTGCAGCATCCGGGTTACCATTAGCATTACAGAATTAGCGTGTGTTATTAGTTTTGAGCAGTTGTTATTTGGGAATAACAAATCTGCACATGTCGTGACTGGCCAATGAGAATCAAGCATTCTCGAGCCGTGTAATAATGTATTAATAATGTTGTTAAACAAATAACCATTTGAGTTTTTCCTTTCTTGAAAATTAAATTTTTTGATTCGAGAAATAATGTAAATATAAAGATATTGATATTTATCTAATCTACCAGAGGAACTTCAAACACAATCAGACCGAATCGCAATAAAGCAAGAGTCTGCTCTGATACAAGACTTTTATGTGATGCCATTGCTATGATTGCTCCTAAATGTGTGTGCTGTGTATACATACATGGTTTCTCATCACAAAGTCTGCATCCAAACAAGTTTTCATTATGTAGCCAGGAGAGATGTTCAATGCCACCTCCCAGTGTGTGTCTGTGTGTGTGTAAGCATTGATCTGAGCATGATCCCGGGAGGATTTCAGACAGAGAATGTTTGTTAATCTCAATTCAAAGACATGCTTGTGTTTATGCGGGACCAAAACTCTCAACCGCAGAAAGACTCCCCTGCTCCGGGGAGACTTCCCGCATATCACAACCGGAACACGTAAAGATGACTCGCTTTGCTTTGCAATGTTCTACTGATGTGAACAAGGAGCTCGGAGAGAATATGTACAGTGCGTGTATATGCGAGTCTTTTGTAAGAGATAGCCTGACTCAACAATAGCATGATGCCCTTCAAGAGTTCATTCCTTTAAAAGAACATGAGCCTGGCAACAGATAAAGACAGACCTTTCTTTCAGCTTTATATTCTCTCTCCCTCTATCTCTTTCTCTCTCATTTTCCAAAGCCTCTGTCCCTGTTGTGCATTATGGTGTGTGTGTGAAATTGTAAAAAAGGAAGATCAGAGTAAACATCAAAGCATTCAGATTACGTTCCTGTTTCCTTAAGGCAGCCCGATATACACAAACACACACACACATGCACGCACACAAACAGCACAAAGCATCCATCAGAAATCTGTTCCCAAATCTCTCAAATGCTCTTTCAGCCTTTCATTTCTCTTTTTGCCTCTTCCTGCGCATCTCTATCTTTGATTCCAGACTGAACATCAAAGCATTCAGATTATGTTTCTGCTTCATCACCGGCTGTCAAACACATACGTTCAACATCCATACTGTATTTTTATATACGCATACATGCGACATCATAAAAGAGCCCCCACGTGAGTGTTCTTGAGCGACTCTAGTGTAATATTATTTCTTTCCCTGCCTCTTCTGTCTTTCATTTTTATCCTGAGGTGCATTTCTTTGAATTTCAAACAGCAGCTTGTCACTGTACCATATCAGAGTCAAAGGAACAGGTGCATATGTGCGTGTGACTCAAAAAATTCAATTGCTTTTTCATTTTGTTTGTTTCTCGCCCCACTGTGATGCTGTGTTTGAATAGCCGCATGCGGTACATCGCTCGGGTTCGCACCCTTTAGAGAACCCAGGCGAGCGCTCTGCTCTGTATTCTGCCGTTGCGTCCCCTGCTCCCCTCGTGCGCCATCGAGAGAGATGGATCATTAAGGTCCGGCCGAGGAAAATCTCATTTATGAGAAGACACGGCCTCTTTGATCTGCGCGCGCACGCGTCTGCGGCTCGGTATTCACGGGCGCATGAAAACGTGTTTATCATTTGTCACCGGTCCCACATTAGTTCCCTGGGTTGGTTTTAAAAACCCACATAAGCCAAAGTTGCAACGTTAACCTGATGTTAAATGCCTTCATTTTTTTTTTTGAATATCCCAAAAATTCCTGTGTTGTCCTCAACCCATATAGTATACTTTCTCACACTGATCACCATAAAGATGGTGAAGAATTGTCAAAATGCTCCTTTCTGTACAATAAAATTATATTGTGACAAGGGAATGCTCGAAAATCATCCATTAAGGCGCTTATTCAGTCCCTGTTTTCTTTTACCAAGTTAGCCAAGTTTGAACTGTGAAAGCAAAAAGGTTCAGAAGACTTGGAAAAACAATTTTTGTGACATTTAAATGGTTTGTTTTTGCAGCTGGACTGTATTCGTTCCAATTTACTTTATGAGTTTAACAGCCTTGAAATGTATCGTGGTCCACTACATGCATGCATTTGGCAGACACTTCTATCCAAAGTGACTTACAGTGTATTACAAGGTATACATGTGTTCCCCGGGTTTAAACCCATGACCTGGTGTTGTAGTCAAGACCACCTAAACCGAGACCAAGTCATGACCAAGACAGGCCGATACCGAGACAAGACCAAGACTTTAAAGGGTCGAGACCGAGTCAAGACCAAGACAGGCCGAGACCAAGACAAGACCAAGCCCAGTGCAAGTCACTGCATTAAAACACTTATGATAAAATGTGGAATATGCATATGATTAGGCACTTCTTGTCTGTGTGCGTGTGCGTGTATGGCATCAGAGAAGTTGATAAAATAATTAAAAAGCATTGCAGATATGTGGGTAAACAAACACTAAAGAGCTGAATTCAACTTAACCATTTAATCTGAACTGTCTTTCCATGGCTTGCCATCCACTTAAAGGGATAGTTCACCCAAAAATGAAAATTTTGTCATTGTTTACTCACTCTCATGTTGTTACAAACCTGTATACATGTCTTTGTTCTGATGAACACAAAGCAAGATATTTTGAGAAATCTTTGTTAGCAAACCTTTCGTGGACCCCATTGACTTCCATAGGATTCTTTTCTCCTACTATGGAAGTGAATGGGGTCCACAAATGGTTTTGTTACAAACATTTCTCAAAATATCTTGCTTCGTGTTCATCAGAACAAAGAAATGTATGTGGGTTACTAACAACGTGAGGGTGAGTAAATGATGACAAGAATTTTCATTTTTGGGTGAACTATCCCTTTAACACATTTTTAGTAATAACATTTGAAAAATTGTCATTGGGAGAAACTTAAACAATGCTTAAACAATGCCAACATCATATGCCAAACCTGAATAAACAGCAGAAAATTAAATTTAAAAAAAAAATTGGGATGTTGTGCACTGCAAAAAATGATTTTCAAGAAAAAAAAATTCTTAGTATTTTTGTCTTGTTTTAAAAAATAAATTTGTAAAAATATCTAAAAATTCTTAAATTAAGATGCTTTTTCTTGATGAGCAAAACTACCCAAGAAAATATGTCTAGTTTTTAGAGCAAAAATATAAAATTTAAGTGATTTTGTGAATAAAACAAGCAAAAAAAATCTGCCAAAGGGTAAGCAAAAAAATATTGACCCTTTTTCTAAAGCACTAAATTCAAGAAAAATGCAAGAAAAAAATTCAAGATTTTTTTTTTGCTGGTTTAATGCACAAAATCACTTAAATTTGATATTTTTGCTCTAAAAACTAAACTAGTCATTTTGTTCATCAAGAAAAAGCATCTTAATTTAAAAAAAATTTTATAAGACAAAAATACTAAGAATTTTTTTTCTTGAAAATCATTTTTTGCAGTGTACCATCAGTTGTGGTCTTGACCGGTCTTGAAATAAAAATCAGAGTCCTCTTTGTCTGAGACCAAGACGAGACCAAGTAAAAATGCGGTCGATTCCAAGACGAGACCAAAACCTTTAAAAAGTGGTCTCGAGAACTACAAAACTACCATGACCTTTTACACTGCTAATGCAATGCCCTACCACTGCGCTATAAAGGAGCATTATTAGGAAAGTAAATCTTGACATGAGGGCTAGTAATTCATAGGGGCGTCATTCGATTACATTTTTTATTCTAAGGTCACGATTCGATTCTCGATTTTTACTTTTTTTTTGAAAGCACACAAAATGCTATGCCATTTTTTATGCCATAATATCTGACCTTGAAGCCGGAGATGCCCTGCCATGTTAGTCGTGCTGCCAGTGGAAAAATATTGTACACGCACATACTGATAAAACAAAACTTACTGTCAAATGAACATTCCTGTCAGTACTTAAAACGAGCATTTATTACCGTCAGATGAGATTGTGAGACTATACCCCAATAAGTCATGTTTAAATGCTGTTTTCATAACTCTTAAGCAACTGAAATAAGTTGTTGTGAAACTTAAACAGATCTCAGTTTAGAGAAACGACCGGTCCTGTCACAGATGCCGCTCTACTGTGCATGTGCGTGCGTGCTCTGTTCTGATTGAGTTCGGCTGAAGGTGGGAGACGCTTTCTGTTTTTTTGTTTCCCATGTAAAGAGCAGCTTGCGTGGTGTCTCCTGCATCTGCCATGCTATCTTTTGACTGTCTGTAGCTAGCTAAGTAAGAGGAGGTTGACTCTACACTCATCACATGTTTTTTTTTCCCGCTTGGCAAGCCGACTGTACGTGACATGGGGGCGTGGCAGCATTGACGATTCCATTTTTTAATTCGAAGTTCGAAATCGTGACACCCTTAGTAATTCATAACAAAACTGTTATTAAGTAAGTCACCAGACATCGTCAACAGACAGAGCGAAAACCATCTAATGAGTAAGATTACGATGCTAAAGAAATTCAGATTATGCCACTAGTGGTTGTGTGCATTTCTGTGTTGTTTGTGCTTAATTTTGAGACGTAAAAAGCTTAAAAATGTGAAAAATTATGAAATGCGTTGCCATTAGTTTTGTGCGTATAATTACTGCACATGCAGATGATGGCTAAAATGCTAAAAGCATATTTGGGACAAAAAGACGGAGAAAGAGAGAGAGAGGCAGAGCTCTGGGTTTATTTGAACACAGAATGACAGTAAAAACAAAGGCACTATAAGATCTAATACAGAGGCAGAATAATTGGAGAGCAGCACACTGTAGATAATGAAGGAAGACAAGTTTACCTCACTTTTGTTTGGCTCGAAACCCGAAATCTGGTTTGCCTGCGACTTTATAGAGAATGAGGAGGTTTTATGGCAGAGGGAAGAGTGACATTACAGTGCCACAATTCTCAGATGCGGAGGACTGCTGCTCATCCATCTCTCTTCCTCTCTTTCTCTTTTTCACCTTTCGTGTCAACACAATTTCCTCTCACGCAATCCTCCTTCAGGCTTTCCTCTTTTGGAGAGAATGAGCAATCGCTCCTCTTCTCTCTTAATGATTATCTTGCAGCAATTTTAAGCTTAATAGTTTTCTGTCAGAATAAGGAGAATTCATGACTTTTAACCATAACAAGACACAGGTTCTGTCATGATTATTCATAAAACCAGCCATCCCGCTTTTCATTAGCATTTCAGATTGGCTCTGAGAATCAGGGACGCATCTGAGGCAATTTTTACAGTCTATTAGTTATTTATAGTCCATTTGTCTTGCATCTATTTAAAGACATACGTGGTCCATGCATGCTGGATATTATAGCAGTACCTCTCACCGCTGCAAGATAAGGTGGCTCTTGACTTCACACCCTTAAAAACACAAGGCAAAAAGTGTCACGGGCTGATACGCCTCTCCAGAGGCTTTTGTGAAATCCTGTCTATTTAAACCTTAAAAAAATAATAATTGAATTTACAAGGATTTTAAATGAAATGTCTTAATTAAAATTAGAATCTATAACAGTCTGTGCATGTTGTCACACTGACTAAAATGAAATTAATGTTTTCTCATTTAAATTTCCTATTTCCATGCAATGTACAAAACAACTCACCATGCCTTCAAAAACCTGAAAAATCCTGTAATTTCTACACTTATGATGTGTCATCTTTTTGTTTGTTTGTTCATGTGTTCATTCATTTGTGTGTTTAATCATTCATGCACTTGTTTATTCATTCATTCGTTCATTTGTACATCCTTTTGTGCATTCATTTCTGCACTAATTTGTTTATTCATGTAAACATTTATGCAGTCATTCATTTATTCATTAATTAGTGCATTTAATCATACATTCTGTGCATTCATTTATTCTTTCCTTTGTGGATCCATTCATTCACTTATGCATTCATTCTTTTATGCGTGCATGTGTGTGAATCATTCATTCATTTATTCGTTCGTTCATTTGTGCATTCATTTATTCATGAATTCATTCATTCAACCATTCATTTGTGCATTTATTTATGGATTCGTTCATTCATTCATTTATTTATTCAGTTGTGCATTCATTCATTCATTCATTCATTTGTGCATTCTTTCATTCATTTATTCATTCACTCACTTGTGCATTAATTTATACTGTGCATTTATTTATGGATTCATTCATTCATTCATTCATTTATTTATTCATTCAATCATTTGTGCATTTATTCATGCATGCAATCATTTGTGCATTCATTCATTTAATTGTGCATTCATTTGTGCATTCATTCATTCATTCATTCATTTGTGCATTCATTCATTCATGTATTCATTCACTTACTTGTGCATTAATTTATACAGTCTTGCACTCAATTATTCATTTGTGCTTTCATTAATTCATTTTTCATTCACTCATGCATTTATTTATGCGTACGTGTGTGATTCATTCATTCATTCATTCGTTTGTGCATTCATTTATTCATGAATTCATTCATTTATTCATTCATTTGTGCATGTATTTATTTATGGATTCATTCATTCATTCATCCATGCATGCATGCATTAATTCATTAATTCATTCATTCATTCATTCATGCCTTCATTAATTCGTGCATTCATTGATTTGTGCATTTATTCATTCACTCACTCACTCACTCACTCACTCACTCACTCACTCACTCGTGCATTCATTAATTCAGTCTTGCATTTATTTATTTGTACATTTATTTATTAATGGATTCATTAATTCATTCAGTCGTGCATTTATTCATTTATTTATTCAATAATTTGTGCATTCATTCATGCATGCAATCATTTGTGCATTCATTCATTCAATTGTGCATCCATTTATGTATTCATTCATTTGTGCATTCAAACAATAAATAAATAATTTATTTATTCATTTATTCATTCACTCACTCACGCGTGCATTCATTAATTCAGTCTTGCATTTATTCATGCATTTATTCATTCGTGCATTCATTCATTTATATATTCACTTGTGTATTCATTAATTAGAGCATTTGCGCATTCATTCATTTATTCATTCATGTGTGCGTGCATTCATTCATTTATGCGTATGTGCGTGCGTGCATGCATTCATTCGTTCATGCATTTTTGATTAATTTATTTATTTATTTATTCATTAATTTAATCATTCATTATATGCAGCCTCCATCATTTACAAAATATAAGTCTAAACCCTTACCAACACAACCAAAAAATTCATATCTCCTTTCTAACCACTTGACACGCGCACAAATAAACTTGACACAAGCACGCGCTGTTCTGCTGTCATGTCAGGCGTGTAATCTCAGACTCCTCTATCTAATTAAAGACCATTAAAACTGCTGCAGTTTGTGTTTCAGCTCATATACACACACACATTCACACACACACACACACTCACTCACTCACTCAGAACTAATGATTGTGCGTGTGTGAGGACATTACAAGGATTGTTCAACAGTGGCGGCAGGCTAAGGTCTGATGGATAAAGGACACTGAGCTTTAAATTTACCAGTAACAGCTTAACAGCATCACGTCTCCTGCCTGTATGACATACACAGAACATATTTAAGAGATTTATGACCTGTGTGTGGATGCACAGTTCAGGGACAAAACCGTCCTCAAAAGCGTGTTAAATCTAACATAACTTCCATTTGGGGCTATTCAGAAATGTACAAATTATGTGTTCTGTAAAGTTCATGTTTTTTTTAGCATAAACAGTAGTTTATAATTTTTAATAATATGGTTTAAAATATGTATAAAGTATTTTAATGGAAGCCTTTCTGTGGCTTTCACATTTTGCCCACTGAAAAACTTCAACATCTTAAATGTCACAACATGTTCAAATCATATGTGCCGGAAGAGGACGAGAATCTATAATAAAACAAAGATAAGACGTACTGTAGATACACACACACAAAAAAAAAGATTTGTAACCTGCTAGTCAAAGGCTGAAAATTACATGACGTATACCAGCTAAGGTTCACATTAACATGTATGCATTTGACAGATGCTTTTCCCAAAGTGACCTACAGTCCTACACGTTTATCGGTATTAGCGTACCCTGGGAATTGAACCCATGACCTTGCTGTTGCTAGCAGCATGCTCCACCCGTTACAGAAACATGATCTGAAAAGTTATCGGAAGGAATGACGATAAGCGGTGTGTGTCATTTGTTTGTTAAGAATAACCAAATGCAAACAGTTTGAACATCTACTTAATTACATTACGCATTACAGTATCAATCAAACATGGCACGTCCACTTAACAGTGAATGCACAAATGTTTTAATGCATTGAGCTGCCACAGCCACCCAACTAGTCGCAAAATATGGCATAATTATATATCACAAGTTCTGCACATAAAAGCTGCCTGGATGTCTCTAAATTTAAAAACCTTAATTTTAAAACTTGATTTGAATGATAAGAAACACTAAGTGATAAAACCAGTGGCAGTAATTGCATCATGGCCATAATATAAATGCTGACGCCAGTATAATGTAAATATTCATGGTTAATATTTCACCATCGTATGGAAAACAGGTTGGAATTGTCACAGCCCAGCCAAAAATTTGGTGGCAGGTGTCAGGTTTCATACTTGTTAATGTTCGTGCCTCAAATAATGGTGTAGTACAGACTTCAGGCAGGTCCATGTGTCACAGCACACAGACCTGCCAAAGTCAGGGACGCTGCAAGCGAAAGCCCACAGCAATCTTCTTTGGGCCGAGCATCTGATTTTGATGGCTTGCCAGGTGAATCTTGCAGGAATTTCAGGATAACAACAAGGCCTGACCTATACAAGTGTTTAATGGTTTACGTAAGCTTGCGAAAGTCACCGAACAGCTGCACTTAAGTTGTTTCGTCTGGAAAAGAAAAGCAATCTTGAGCACTTGAGAAACGGAGGTTAGCGACTTTACTCTGCCTTGATTATACAATACTTTCAAAACATCTCTCTTTTATAGTTGTGAACCATCTGTGAAGGCTGACAAAATGGGCGGAGTTTCAGTTAGTGGTTAAGGTGCAGAAAGCGATGACACAAACTGTCTAGACAACTACAGAGTTTTGCTATACAGCTTCTATTATGTGGGTGGTTTGATTGTTTTGTACAGCCAGGGCAAGGCTTTCTGATTACTGTCTGCTCAGCAACTCTTAAATTGACAGAGATAGATACAGAAAGTGACAGCCGGGATCTTCCGGAGAATGGTAAAGAACTTTGGCTATGATAAACGTTTGTACTTTTTGCAGACAGATGAAGTATAAAGATCTGACTACATGTGTCACAGAGGCTGACATGGTGTTCGGTGGTCCACTGAGACCTGACAACACAGATTTTTGACAACTTATTAGTTTTAATAATGCATCAAAGAACCTGCACTGTAAAAAATCCTTGTTGCACTTAATTTTTTTAGTGTAAAGATATAATTTGTAGAATCTGCCAATAGAGGGCGCACGATCAAAACAATAACAATGATGTAGATTAATGACGCTCTGAATGTAGCGTGGAATGATGGGATTTGTTGTCTTTAACTCAACCGCTGATGGCCATCAATCAGACGGGAACGAGAAGTCATGTTAAGGTGAAAATAATAAAGTTTTATAAATGTTGTGTTTTATTTCATTATGTAAGGTTTCATGTAATGTTCAAAACAAAATTGTTAGTCATAGATGTTACAGTAATAGTCCAATTCGATGGTGTGTTAACACAGCACAGGATTAAGTTACCATAAACAAGCAAGTAGCCCGACAGACGCTATACACTAACGCATACTTTTGCATTTGTCCAAAACACTGTTGTCATGTGGTATACGTCAATAAAGGCAGTAACAAAGGGGCTGTTTACACTTGATATTAAGATGTGTTTTCATCGATCAGATCACAAGTGGACGAGAGAGACACATTACGTTTACACCTGGTATTTAAATCCGTCTCTTTTGTCCACTTTGGACCTTCTGTCCTGAATACTGTGAGGGGGTGGTCTGTGAGATGGTGGGCGAGTCTCTCTGCTGTCTTTCAAACGCGAGCGGGAGTAATTATGAGTTTATATGGACGCAAACTAATATTATGTCGGACTCCACTGCTTGTTTAGCAAGTAAACATGCTGCACAGTGTTTTGTACGTGTGTATGTTAGAGCTTTCTCTGAATTTTCAGCGCAATTGATGAAATAAGATCACGCAACTTTCACACGCTTTCAAAATGAAACTACGGAGATCACCTGCTTTAGTTTTATCAATGAAAGGCTAAAAAAAGCGCGGTTCACCGTGTGTTCATGCCAGAAGTCAGAAAAGACATAAAACTTGTGTTTAATACCTCAGATTATATAAATGGGCGGAAAGAAGGGGGTCGCGTGTGTATCGAACACATTCAACCACTTGTGCGTTTACACTACAAAAGCAATCCGATCGAAAGGGGTTTCGACTTCCTCTGAATGTGGTTGAAAGTGGTCGAAAGTGGACGAGCTCAAAACGTTTTGAACACCGTTTACACCTGGCATTAACGTTGTCCACTTGTGACCCGATCGATGAAAACGTATGTTAATGCCAAGTGTAAACAGCCTAAGAGTGTAACATGGATTTTAACGTCATTGACAGGCGACTATACTGCCCCTTGTCACTGTTTAAAATGGCAATTTCTCATAATTTACAAGTAGTTAAAAACATTAGAGATATTGTTAGTAATCAGCTGGACAAAAAAAATTCAAATATCTTACAAATTGTACCTTTGAATTTTTTATAGTATTAATTTGCTAAAATTATGAAAAATAAAGTATAATTAACTTAAGATATTTCAACTTCATTATTTTTATAACTAAGCAACTCTTCACCTGTCAAGAAAGTTGAAATTAATTGAAATTTCAACCAGATTTTTTTTACTTTTATTTAAAGTCGGCGTGAAACAAAATTATCGATTGCCTTATTTTCCCCTGTGGTAAGGTATAGTCGAGTGAAACCGGCAAGGCAGGGCTGGATTCGATTTTTAATTTGTCCATCGAGATCTGATTGGATCGTTTGAAGCTGGGTGGTGTTGCTAATTGCTATTCGCTCCGATCTTCTCCCGGACCCCATCCACCTGCCATACAATAAAACCGTAAGTAAAGAGAGATTGTTTTGAGGGGGGAGGAGATTTGCGTTTTTGATTAAAGATTATGAGGGCACGTGATTTAAAAAAAAAAGCTCACAGAAAAGTCATTTGTAAAAAAAATACCACAATATTACAAAACAAATGACAGTTTTTCATTTTATCTTCATGGCGACTTTAACTGCAACAATGATTTTTTGTGTTTTTGTAGCTTAGTACTGTGTTAGCGCCACAAACATTGTGGATTTGATACCCAGGAGCAAACCTATTATAACGTATACTGTATGTGGATAATAGCAACACAATTTATGGTATCTATTTACTTCCATAGTAGGAAAAACAAATACTATAGTAGTCAATGGGTATGGCCTTACCATCATTTATCAAAATATCTGCTTTTTTGTTCAACAGAAGAAAAAAACTGATAGGTTTAGAAGAACATGAGGTTGAGTAAATGATTTTCCTTTTTGGGTGAAATATCACTTTAAGCGGGGATGGGGAAAGCATTTTAACATTAAAAATTTACAGATATAAATTTTAAAGCAACCAAATCCATTTCATTTATTGTTAAGCGGGCTGATGAAAATGCTATGATATAACTAAACTTGGAAAGATCATCATCTGAATAAAGTTAAAGGAATAATTAACCCCAAAATAAAAATGTATCCTTATTTTGCTCACCGTTAAGCCATGGGTGTATATGACTTTGCTCTTTTAGCTGAACACAATCAGAGTTATTAAATAATATCCTGTCTCTTTTCAGCTTTATAATGGGATTGGATAGTCCCCCATTTCTTAAAGCGCATCCATTCATTAGAAACTAACTCATACAGTTATTAAATGTCTTCTGAGGTGAAGTGATGAAGTGATTTTTTAATGTTGGGTCAGAGGTCAGCTATTGCCTGACATCAACTCTCTCGAGAACACACGTACGGACGTAGTTTATAAAGTTTGAAAAACCTATCGCTTCACCTTCACCTTTAATAACCGTATGGATTCATTTTGATGAATGGAGGCATAGATAAATGCACTTTTTGTAGCTTTAAAAATGAAGCACTATTAAATGCCATTGAAGCTCAAAAGAGCTAGTATATTATTCAATATAGCTCCAAAGCATGTATTATATTCTTAATTTAAAAACCATTTATCTGAAGCAGATGTTTGATTGTCTCTAATGCGTACGTATGTTTAAATAAAAAACTCATTTTGGGATCCACACAGAGAAACCACAACGCAATCCATGCACACAATGCTCTCCAATGATCACCAATGATTAGTAATTGTTGTATAACTGTTGATAAAAATTACTCATACGGCAATCTGGGAGAAGTGTTTAGGCAGCGCACACATCTCTTACGCTCTGTACTGAGTAAAAATGATATGTTAATAATATCTACGAAAGTGGCATGATCTAAAAATATTCGGTATATGAGCAAAGGTGGTAAAAAGAAAATGCAGAAGAAAAAGGAGACTGACAGACAGAGATGAATGGGCCAAGTGGCCATTAAGGTTCCTGACACATAATTAGCTCTCTTATCACAACCAGTTGGCCCGTTTCTGACTGAGTGTGTGCGTCTGTGTCTGGACGATGTCTTTTCTGAAAATCTGCTGTCCCTTCAGCCCTGCCATGGCCTTCATCTTGATTATAATGATGGTTCTGTCATGTAGGATCTCATTAACAAAATGTGAAGCCCAGTATTCCCGTTGTTTGCCATCCCATTAAGAGCCGTTCTTCCCGCACGGTGTGCCGTTTTTTTTTTATAAGTCAAACAACATCGCAATTCATTTCATTCGGTGTAGAAACAGAAACGTTACGGGTTTTTAAATCACAGGAACAGTGTGTTTTTCTCTGAGCCCAGCTTTTTTGTATGCTAATTAAATGATTGGAGATTTCGCTGTTGCTATGGCTAACTAAATTAGCATTTTATTCTTTGCATAATCAAAAGTGGCTCTTTATAAAGGCTGTTTTAAACCAAGAACGATACAAAAGAAAACCAAGCGTCCTTTTTTTTTACATGTCTGTGATGTTCACTTCCATGCCACCTATTTAATAGGAACCATTAAAAAATGCTATTGGGGGATGCTTGACCCTCTAAGTAAATCTGCACTTCACCCTGAGACCTAAAAAATGAATGTTCATTGTTGCTACAGTATAAAGCATGGGTATGATCTTGATTTCTGTTTTATTCCTACAGGGCAATGATATGAAAATGTCATATTTATCTTTTGCAAATAAAATACATCAAGATAATTTTGCAGTAGATGCCTCATCTGCCCACTGTACTGAATTCCAATATATGCACAGGAGTGAAACACAGAGACACGCACTGCTCACATATTCAAACAATATTCAGAGTCATTAGTTTAAAGGAAAGGATATCAGTTCCCTCGGAGTCACCGTGGTCTCGGAAGACCGGCTTACATTGATCTTTGCTTTTCTCGACAGACTCGCAGCCAACTTTGCTTGCCCATACAAAAAGTTTCAAGAAGTACATTTATTTTATTTCTAATGAACTTGTGTTCGGGTTTATAAATAAATCACACTAATGTGAAAACATCACCTAGTCCCAATTCACACCTCCCATTTACCAACTGAAGCGTGTGTTTCGGTCTGCCATATTCTAAAATAGATCGAAAACTGCTGCTTGGACACTCTTCGGCTTTGCGCGCCCCTGTGTCTGCTTATATCTTTTATCCTCTTTGTCCTGTTAAAAACAAACAGATGAAACTAGCCTAAAGCCTAAAGGTTTAAGTCCTCACCAGGCTCAGAAACCAACTTCAGCTGGATAATCCAACCCTGAAGATCGTCTGCTCTTTTTATAGTGGGGACCTTTTCTGAATGGGTTCAATCTACTCAATTCCTGACAGAAGGTGCACTATTTCCACGTTGATATAAAAAGTGCCATTTTACTAAATTGGTAAATGCCTTCGGGTTTCCTGATGCTTAGCCGCCTGCCCTCTTGGCATAGGCGGCTCTGAAAAAATATCTACAAGCTGCAACCATCCCATAATACAGCAGTCTCGCTAAAGCAGGCAAGGTCTCATTCATCTGTCTAAATGCTGTCCATAAAATTGGTATATCGGTGTAATAATCTTAAAGACAGCCAGCCCTTCATATTCATAAAAAAAGGCACTTTAGCAAACCCAGTCCCATGAGTTGACACCCTTCTTAATCCCGTAAGTGCATCAAAACGGTTTGTGTTGCCCAAGGTGGCAAACACCTTTGGATGGTTTTATGAGGGGTTCTGTTTACGTGATGTCAGTCTTATGCAATATGATGTCATCCACTATTGGAAATATAGACTAAAGCATGAAGAATAGAGGCAAGGTATTCAAAACTGCATGTAGCGTGAGCGAGATCTTGTTAGACAAAAGTATGATTATTAGTAGCCTTTATCTTAAAGGTCACCTAATATGGCAATTTTTCATGATGTTATATTAGTCTCCGGTGTGCCCAGAATGTGCCTGTGAAGTTTAATGTTCATATAGATCATTTATTATACCATGTTGAAAAGGCCCACGTCTGGGTGTGAAGGGAAAAGTGATGTGTCTCTTTAAATGCAAATGAGCAGCTGCTCCCCTCCCTGTTTACTGTTATCTATACCGAAAATGGTAACATGTTACAAGAAGGTTATTACGGTACATTAAAGGATTAGTCCATTTTCTTAAAAAAATCCAGATAGTTTACTCACCACCATGCCATCCAAAATGTTCATGTCTTTCTTTGTTCAGTCGAGAAGAAATAATGTTTTTTGAGGAAAACATTCCAAGATTTTTCTCATTTTAATGGACTTTAATAGAACCCAACACTTAATACTCAACACTTAACAGTTTTTTTGAACGGAGTTTCAAAGGACTCTAAATGATCCCCAACGAGGCATAAGGGTCTTATCTAGCGAAACAATTTTCATTTTTGACAATAAAAATAAAAATATGCCCTTTAAACCATAACTTCTCGTCTATCTCCGGTCCTGAAAGCGCCAGCGCGACCTCACGCAAATGCGTAGTGACGTAAGATCACGTGTTACATATATGTGAAACGCACACTTGCGGACCATTTTAAACAATAAACTGACACAAAGACATTAATTAGTATCATTCCACATACAACAACGTCGGAACGGTCCTCTTTCTCCACACTTGTAAACACTGGGGCGTAGTTTCGCGTTCGTCCTCTGTGACCTCTTGACGTATTGCGTGAGGTCGCACTGGCGCTTTTCAGGACCGGAGATAGACTATAAGTTGTGGTTTAAAAGAGCATATTTTTTATTTTTCTTGTCAAAAATGACAATCGTTTCGCTAGATAAGACCCTTATGCCTCGTTTGGGATTGTTTAGAGTCCTGTTAAGTGTTGAATTAAGTATTAAAGTCCATTAAAATGAGAAAAATCCTGGAATGTTTTCCCCAAAAAGCTTAATTTCTTCGCGACTGAAAGAAAGACATCAACATTTTGGATGACATGGTAGTAAGTAAATTATCTGGATTATTTTTTTTTTAAGAAAATTGACTAATCCTTTAATTAACTTGAACAATACAGTGTTTAAGTATTTTTTAATTCGTCTTAAAGGGACACTCCACTTTTTTGGAAAATATGCTTATTTTCCTGCTCCCATTGAGCTAAACATTTGATTCTTACAGTTTTGGAATCCATTCAGCTGATCTCCGGGTCTGGCAGTACCACTTTTAGCATAGCTTAGCATAATCCATTGAATCTGATGAGACCATTAGCACTGCGCTCAAAAATAGAGTTTTGATATTTTTCCTATTTAACTCTTTTTTGACTCTAACTTTGACTCTAACTTGACTCTTCTGTAGTTACATCGTGTACTAAGACCGACTGAAAATTAAAAGTTCAGTTTTTCTAGGCAGATATGGCTAGGACTATACTCTCATTGTGGCGTAATAATCAAGGCGCAATGATATTACGCAGCGCCTGAAAATAGTCCCCTTGGTAACTTTCAATAGCAGAGGACTATTTTCAGGCACTGCATAATATCATTGCCCCTCCTGGTAGTTCTTGATTATTACGCCAGAATAAGAGTGTAGTTCCTAGCCATATCGACCTAGAAAATCGTAACGTTTAATTTCCTTTCGGTCTTAGTACACAATATAGAGTCAAGTTTTAAATAAGAAAAATATTGAAATTATTTGGTTATTTTTTAGCGTGATGCTAATGGTCTAATCAGATTTAATGAATTATGCTAAGCTATGCTAAAAGTGCGAGCGCCAGACTCGGAGATCAGCTGATTGGATTCCAAAACAGAAAAATCATATGTTTAACTCTAGGGGAGCTGGAAAATTAGCATATTTTCAAAAAATGTGGAGTGTCCCTTTAATGTTATTAATGTCAATACAGTTATTCATGTTAGTTCATGGTGCATAATGTTAACAGTTTAAACGTTTGATTTAAATAATGTATTAGTAAATGCTAATATTAACATGACGATTAATAAATGGTGTAGAAGTATTGTTCATTATTAGTTCATGTTAGCTAATCCATTATCTATTGTAAACAAATACAACCTTTAATTTTTTACAGCATTATTGTAAAGTGTTACCCCAAGAATACACCGATTTTAATAAGACAATCACCTTACTTCGGTGTTCATACTGATGGTGCGGTAATGAATTATGTAAAGAAAATTAAAAATAGAAATGATGTTCTAGACGGCTGTGGGCAGTGCCTGCACAAAGTGACATTAGTTTGCTCAGAAAGCAGCAACAGCATGTCCCATGAGACCGTTGAGGTTTTACACGGATTAAAAAAAGGGAGTGGGCAGATTTGTATCATTACAGGGTGGCTGTGTACACACACAGGCGACACACAATCATGTTTAAACAACATATAAAAGTGAATTTCTCATATGGGGTGACCTTTAATGTCTAGATCAGATCTACACAAAACAAATGTCAATGCCGTCATTTCTGATGGTTTAGGACATGTTCAAACAGCCTAAATATTTATGTTGGGCATCGAGATATGCAGAAACATCTCAACTCTTTATTGTAAGTCTGATTCATCAACAGTATACAGGTCAGAATAATATTCAACAGTAAGCTTGTGCATAGCAGATGGAGATGACAACACCTTCATTATTCTTCAGGCACAGCATCTGCTTCGCCCGACTAGTGCCGCATTCCAAATTAAAGAAAAATGTTTTTGTCCTATCAGTGTCTTGAACGTGGGTGAAACATGCCCCAACTGCGACCCATTTCAATATACGTTTCACTGCGCAACTTAGCTGATGCTGTTTCCGAACAGTTGGAAAGCACACACATTTTCCGACAGCTTTTTGCCTTATATTATAACTATAGAAATGTCACTTTCTTAAATCTTTATATTCATTATGATACTTTTTGTTTAATGAGATACTGCAGACGAACCACCTACATCTGGGCATTCTCGCTGTCATATCATTTTTCCGGGTAGAATGTTGCATTAAAATGCCAAAAGGAGGTTTTATTACACTGCATAGATAATGCATAATCAGCGGTGATCTTCTTATGATCCACGAAAGAATCAGGAGTTATAGCAGAGCTACTCACTTTATTTCTTGTGCTATATGAGGTATAAAATCTGTCCAACCTTGCAGCTCTGCCCTCGGAGATTTCATCCAGGTGGACTGCTTAACTGATTGGTTTTATCCCTTCAAAAGTCTAGAATTGCAATAACGTTGGACAAAACAGATGTCCTCTGTTTTTCTATTAGCGGTAGAAGTCCACAGCACAATTCAAGTCCACTCTCATTACAGTAATTTTTTCTGATTGAAAGGGTTTTTTTAAGTGCGCCCCAGCTTAGTAAATATCCGGACTCTAAAATAAACATGGCAATTTCATCCCACAATACTAATAAACGTCTTGCTTGTACATTATTGTTGAACAAGATTTCCCCCTCAAAGCGGTACATAAAAAACAATGCTACACCTGCACTAACATAACGGCCCTGACTGAAAAAGCCCCCCTTCCCACCACAATCCCCAGTAAACCTCATTACTCTGATCACTGTGGGTTTCTTGCAGAAAAACTACTCCAACTTGCAAGAAAAGTATTCCATTTTAAATTAATGAGCTCTGAAACCAGAGCTCATTTGCTTCTGTCTCTGAGCCCATTTACGAATGGAGATCCACTAAGTAAAATCTCCACGAGAAAGGGAATTGATAGCATAAGAACAAAAGAAAAGCAACAGAGAAACCAGAAAGGGAAAGCTATGAATTAAAGCCATGTATTTGATCTTTCCTCTAACTCACTTCTACTTTATGACTCATCATGCTTGTCTTATCACTCAGTGCGTTTACATGACCAAAAAGCATCCTACTACAAGAAAGCGGTGTTGTACTTGAAAGAAAATTATCACTGTGTATCAATTTATGACAGCTCACACTCATTTTCAACCCAGCATTGGACCAAAAATGGAGGACCCCAGTCGTTGGCTATGTAACCTAGCATAGGTTAAATAATAACCCAAGGGGCTGGGCTCGTAACTTTTTTACCCTTTTTTACAGCGAGGTAAACATGGTAAACAAGTCTTCAATCAATAGATTGTAAACCGATGTGAAACAGAAGATGAGAGTTATAAATTCGCACAGACAATATGTGGTCTTGACACCTGCATGCCATTAAAAATACAAGAACATCAACGTCTTCTGTTCAGCCCTTTCGGTATGAAACGGAGAGTAACATTAATGATGAACAATACAGAAAACATACAAATGCAAGATGATGAAAAGATGGTCTGACAGGTAAGAAGGTGGGAGTGAGTAAAACATTTTCACATGAAAAACTATAGTAGACACCCTTTTAGGAGTCTAATCTAAACGAGGGCTGGTTGCGACTAATCGGTTGCAAAATAAACGTTTTTGTTTACATCTAATGTATGTACTATGTATAATAATTATGTACACTGAAAAAAATGATTCATTAAATTTACTAAATTTTTATATATATATATATATATATATATATATATATATATATATATATATATATATATATATATATATATATATATATATATATACATACATACATACACACACTTACCTCTTTAAGGTAAGTGTGGATTATTAGGAACATCTGTTCAATTTCTTATTAATGCGATTATCAAATCAATTGCATTTAGGGGTATGGTCCTGGTCAGGACAATCTCCTAAACTCCAAACTGAATATCAGAATAGGAAAGAAAGGTGATTTAAGCAATTTTGAGCGTGGCATGGTTGTTGGTGTCATGTGGGCCAGTCTGAGTATTTCACAATCTGTTCAGTTAATGGGATTTTCACGCACAACCATTTCTAAGGTTTACAAAGAATAGTGTGAAAAGGGAAAAACATCCAGTATGCGGCAGTCCTGTGGGCGAAAATGCCTTGTTGATGCTAGAGGTCAGAGGAGAATGGGCCGACTGATTCAAGCTGATAGAAGAGCAACTTTGACTGAAAAAAACACTCGTTACAACCGAGGTATGCAGAAAAGCATTTGTGAAGCCACAACACGCACAACCTTGGGGCGGATGGGCTACAACAGCCGAAGACCCCACCGGGTACCACTTATCTCCACTACAAATAGGAAAAAAGGCTACAATTTGCATGAGCTCACCAAAATTGGACAGTTGAAGACTGGAAAAATGTTGCCTGGTCTGATGAGTCTCCATTTCTGTTGAGATATTCAGATGGTAGAGTCAGAATTTGCCGTAAACAGAATGAGAACATGGATCCATCATGCCCTGTTACCACTGTGCAGGCTGCTGCTGGGGGTGTAATGGCATGGGGGATGTTTTCTTTGCACACTTTAGGCCCCGTAGTGCCAAGTGGGTATCGTTTAAATGCCACGGCCTACCTGAGCATTGTTTCTGTCCATGTCCATCCCTTTATAACCACCATGTACCCATCCTCTGATGGCTACTTCCAGCAGAATAATGCACCATGTCACAAAACTCGAATCATTTTTAATTGGTTTCTTGATCATGACAATAAGTTCACTGTACTAAAATGGCCCCCACAGTCACCAGATCTCAACCCAATAGAACATCTTTGGGATGTGGTGGAACGGGAGCTTCGTGTCCTGGATGGACATCCCACAAATCTCCATCAACTGCAAGATGCTTTCCTATCAATATGGGCCAACATTAAGGCAGTTCTGAATATATAAAAAATACATTTTAGGTCCACGAGGTGATTGACTTTATATTTGCTATCTCATCACATGGCTTGTCACATTTTTGCATATTAAATGCTAACTTAAAAAGAAAACATATTTTTACTGTATAGTGCGTTTTAAAGCAGCTTTAACATTTTGTTCAAATGTAACTCTATCTATAGACTGTATCATTATATTTTATATCACCATCTGGTATCTATATATTCCTGGTGGTATATCTAAGAAAAGCATTGCTCTCATTCACACAAAACCCATCAGTATCACCGCTTTGGAAAAATGTGACATACTACCGTTCATCATCCCCACATCAAGCCCCTGTGCAACAGACAGAATGTCATCAACAACTGCTTCTCCTAACACATTTGCACCCGCATTACACCTTTTGCATCACTATAACCAGTCTCCTGATCATCTATTAAATCCAGACTTTGAACAGACTTACTCACCTCTACCTTGCTGTTTTTCCTTTCAACACATTGGTTTGTGGGCCACACACTATGAAGCCACAGACTCCCATTCCCCACAGTCCTCTAAACCCTCATTAGCTCCTGGCTTAGACATCTTCATAGTTCTTGAGATGATACCTTCTGTCTTCAGAGGCCAACAACATAAACACCTGCAAAAAATAAGAGACTGGGTTTATTTTTGCTTCTGAACTTCTAAATGACACACATTTGTGACCCTGGGCCACAAAACCTTCATAAGTGTCCTTTTTTATTGAGGATCTATACATCATCTGAAAGCTGAATAAATACGCTTTCCTTTAATGAATAGTTTGGCCAAGGAACACATAGGCCTACTAATTGAAAATGTGGAATCTGAGGTACTGTAGCAAAAAATCAAAATACATATTACTAATGATAAATATTTTTTTTTTACAAAGGACATTGACAAAATATCTTCATGAAACATGATCTTTACTTAATCTTTACTTAAAGAGTGCATATTAGGACCTCAGCGGTACCAGGTGTATACTGTACATATACAGAATGTACCTAAATGGTACATATTGTTTTTTTAAAGGGTACTGGCCCACAGCTTGGGTCAATTTCTTCTGACAGTTTATACTGTAAAGTGCCAAATACTTAGCAGTATGCAGCTGTCTTTTTGAGGGACTAGTAGGAACTAGTTAATATGATTTTTAATGGCAATCGACAGCATACAGTACCACATATTTTCGTTGACAGAACATGAGCTAAAACAAAACAATTCCTTTAACAGTAATTGCGCAGCACATGTCAACATCAACTGCTTTGGGACCCAGTCACAATGTAATGCAGGTTGCACTCTTTTACTGAATGATGGGGCAATGTGCCCAGTAAAGGAGCTGTCCAACGAAATGTCTCCTAGGTTATGAATGTCCCTCCCCTAAATACCACCCACCTATAAATTGTCACAACCACAGCCTCCTACTAGCTATTAAAAAGTGGCTTTTTTATTTGATCCAATCCAAGTTTCTGTTTTAAAAGAGAATACATCAATGCAGAAAAGAGAAGTGAAAATCATCAAGCCATTTCATTGGGACCTTTAGGAGACCTCCACAAAAACAAAAATCAATCTGCTAGTGAAGCATTTTTTAGATGGCATTAAAGGCACAGCAGAAAAAAATTAAAAAGAGTGGAAAACTGTTATGAAAATTAAGTTTTTGGACCTCAGGGGAATAAATGTACATTAAAGGTGCATTCACATTACACTTTTCGTTCCACTGACTTTCGTTCATACGCATGCAAATAAGTCAAGACCAGAAAAGCAAGCGCATGCGAAAAGTTTTGCATTTCCTGTGAACTCTGACATGAAGGCGTGTAACCAATAGATGATCAATACCTCAACATTGTACTCTCAATTTTTATAATAATAAAAGTAACCATAATGATGCAACTATGTCAGAATCCAAGATGCATATCCTGTTGCTACCCACATATGCAAAGGTCTGCATAAAAATTTTGAATGCTGAAAGTCTAGCATGACCCTGGCCTAAAAGAATAGTGGAGAACCGGGGCGAAAGTAACGTGGGATGAAAATAACCAAGCAATTTTCTGACTACATTTGCATTCCAAACTATGACAGCATCTTTACCATGCAACCCTTGACAGAGCTGACAAATATTGCGTTACAGTATATTGTCATCATTTTGCACGTATAGGTCCAGAAAGCTGATTTCAACCATGATAAGTAAATTCCTAAAGCAGAATATCTCATTTTTTGTGTTAAAGTACTGATAAATCAACTGGTTATTTAACACATCCTGAAGTTTACCTTCTCAGAGTTTTTCAAAATAAAAGTCAATCAGGTTTAAATGTCAGGAGTTCCTGTCAGGATAAAATCACACTTGTTACTTTTGCCCCGCTGCTAATACTGTTGAAAATCTATATTATGCTAATTTAATTTAATTTTCATAGTGTTCATACTGTTGAAAAAAGTTTTATTCTCAACAATTCAAGTTTGATCTGTCGGGTTGAAACATTGATGAAACTGAAATTTAAATTGAAAATTTAATTTAATTATTTTTTGCAAAGATAAATGACAAAATATGTTTGCAGTTACATATTGCCAAGTCATAGTTATGTATATTTACTAAAAACAAGTGTAATGTAAAAATCTATCGTGTTCTGTTATGTTACTTTTGACCCACATGTTACTTTCGTCCCAGCTGACATGTCAAAAGTAACAATGCGCTCCCTATGTTCAAAGTGAAATTATACTAAAGTAATTTTACATTTGTTCAAAGTTCCACTTGGTATTGATATACCACAATTTGTGAGTTATTTACCACAACAAAAATATATCTCTGTCTAAAACATTATTTTTTTAAATTACATTTTTCTGAAAAATTTTACTTTCGCCCCTACACTCCCCTAGTTTTGTTTTGTTGAATACAAAGGAAAATATTTTGATAAATGATGGTAAGCACACACTGACTTCCATAATGTTTGTTTTTCCTACTATGGAAGTAAGTGGGTAGCGTAAATCAACCATCATTTATTAAAATGCCTTCTTTTGTGTTTAACAGAAGATAGAAACTCATACAGGTTTAGAACAACATGAGGGCCAGTAAATGATTCATTTTTGGGTGAACTGTCCCTTTAAGTCAGAGGTATTCCTGGCCCTGGAGGGCCACTGTCCTGCAAAGTTTTGTTCCAACCTGAAAAATCGAATCAGAGGCTGCAGGATGACTTTGAAATAACTTTCAGGTGTGTTTAATTAGGGTTGAAGCTAAGCTTTGCCGGACAGTGGCCTTCCAGGATCAGGAATGCCCACCCCCAGGGACGGATCGGGACTCATTTTCAGCCCTGGAGTTTGATGCCTTAGACCGGCCCACTTTAGTTAATGACAGACTATATTAAAGTAAAACAATTAAATCCTCAGTAGTATATAAGTATGGAATAGTACACTGTTCTCTGAAGCCTTGCAATTCATTGTATTTTTCAAATATATCATTTACAATTCAATGTAAATCGTCTAAACGATTATGATTTTTGCCATGCAGCACTAAGGTATTTTTATATTATTCAATTAAACTTATTCTAAAACTACTGAAAGAGATCAAATGTGTTCGCATTTTCTCCTATATTTCTATATTCTTTAAAAATGGAGGGTCTTAAAGGAATAGTCTACCCTTTTGCCATATTAAACTATGTTATTACCTCAACTTAGACGAATTAATACATATCTATCTTTTTTCAATGCGTGCACAGTGCAGCGCGTCGTGAATGTGTTAGCATTTAGCCTAGCCCCATTCATTCCTATGGTACCAAACAGGGAAAACGTCTCGGGTTACGAATGTAACCATTGTTCCCCGAGAAGGGAACGAGACGCTGCGTCGCCGAAGCTACGCTATGGGAACGCCCTCTGCGTGATTGCGTCTGAAGCACGTATGTCAAATCAGTCCAATGGTCAAGTGACACGTCATAGGCGGGTGACGTGGGAACCAGGAAGCTATAAAAAGAGCACCCGGCAAGCCAACTTCAGCTAGATTGTGCCGAAGCAAGGCGAGACAGGGATGCAGGGAGTATGGCAGGGAGACGCAGCGTCTCGTTCCCTTCTCGGGGAACAATGGTTACATTCGTAACCCGAGACGTTCCCCTTCGAGGGAACTCGAGCTGCGTCGCCGAAGCTACGCTATGGGAACGATGTACCAAAACACCATACTACCAAATGCCTGTCTGTGTGTAAAAACGCGCACAGCTTAAGACATGAGCACCTGGGCTCCAGGCGTAGCACCAACATCTAACTCGTAAAACCGAACGAATGTGAGCGGAGAGGACCAGCCTGCCGCATCACAGACATCCTGCATTGAAGCCCCTAGCCACAAGGCCTTGGAGGCTGCCATACCCCGAGTAGAATGAGCCCTGACGGCGATGGGTGAAGGCCGTCCAGTGGTCTCATAAGCCAGAGAGATAGCCTCAACTATCCACTTACTGAGTGTCTGCTTGGTCACCGGCAGGCCTTTCTTGGGCGAGCCAAAGCACACAAACAGTTGCTCAGATCTCCTCCACAAAGAAGATCTGTGAACATAGGCATCCAGTGCTCGCACTGGACACACCAAGTTAAGCTTTTCCTGATTCCTATACCTAAATGGGGGAGGACAGAGGGCCTGAAGTACGACAGGTCGTGGCACATTAGTCGGTACCTTAGGCACATAGCTGGGCCTTGGGTACAAGAAAGCCTTAACCATCCCCGGTGCGAATTCAAGGCACGTAGGGGAAACCGACAGGGCCTGAAGGTCACCCACTCTCCTCAGAGAAGTGACTGCCAACAGAAGTACTGTCTTAAGTGCCACAAACTTGACTGGAACGGTCTCAATGGGCTCAAACGGAGCCAAGGACAGACCTTCCAGCACAACGGCCAGGTCCCATGCTGGGACCCTGGGTCGGACTACAGGCCTCAGCCTCCGAGTGCCACGAAGGAAGCGAACCACCAGCGGGTCTCTCCCAAGGGATTGCCCAACCAAAGGAACATGGTAAGCCGAGATGGCCGCCACATACACCTTCAGTGTAGAAGGAGATAACCCTGCTGTGAACTTTTCCTGCAGAAACTCCAAGACTGTACCAATTGGGCAGTTCACAGGGTCATGCAGGTGTTTGCTGCACCAGGAAGTAAAGACTCTCCATTTAAAGGCATAAAGCTTCCTCGTGGAGGGAGCTCTGGAGGGAAGAATGGTCTCAGCAGCCTCAGCTGAGAGACCAGATTCTATGAGTCTGGCCCCCTCAGTGGCCAGACCCACAGTTTCCATAACTCTGGGCGGGGGTGAAGAATCGAGCCACCCGCCAGAGAGAGGAGATCCCTCCTGACGGGTATTTCCCAAGGTGAGCCGTCGAGGAGGGACACCAGGTCCGAGAACCATATTCGGTTCGGCCAGAGTGGGGCAACCAGCAACAAGCGGACGTTGTTGCGACGAACCCTCTCCAGAACTCCCGGGAGCAGAGCGATCGGGGGAAAAGCGTACAGCCGTAGCCTCGGCCATGGCTGAACCATGGCATCCAGACCCAGCGGTGCTGGATGTGTGAGAGAAAACCATAGCGGACAGTGTGTCGTCTCTCTGGACGCAAACAGATCCACTTCCGCCTGGTAAAATCTCGTCCAGATGGACTCCACCACCTGAGGGTGGAGCCTCCACTCCCCGGGCCTCAGCCCCTGTCTCGACAGGACGTCTGCTCCCTGATTCAGACACCCGGGAATGTACACTGCTCTGAGGGACAGCAACTTCCCCTGTGTCCACAGAAGGATATGCCACGCCAATTTGTACAAAGGGCGTGAACGCAAACCCCCCTGGTGGTTGATGTACGCGACTACCGACGTGTTGTCTGTCCGGACTAACACGTGATGGCCCCGCAGGTGAGGGATGAAACATCTCAGGGCGTAGAACACTGCCATCATCTCTAGGCAATTTATGTGCCAGCTGAGCTGTCTGGCCCCCCATAATCCATGAGCCAGATGGCTCCCCATAGTTGCTCCCCAGCCTGTGAGGGAAGCATCCGTTGTCAGCGTAACTCGACGGAACTGAGCCCCCAACATCAGTCCTTGGGAGAGAAACCATGGTCTCTTCCAAAGATCTAAGGCACGAAGACATCTGCGCGTGACCTTGATCAGACGGAACGGGTTGCCCCTCGGGGAAAACCCTTTGGTTTTGAGCCACCACTGTAGCGGTCTCATGTGAAGCAGCCCAAGGGGTATCACATTGGACGCTGCTGCCATGAGCCCCAACAACCTCTGAAATTGTTTTACAGTGTGTGACTGGCCTAACTTCACTCTGCCTACAGCCAAAAGAATGGATTCCACACGAGCAGGGGACAGATGTGCCTGCATTGTCGTTGAATCCCATATAACGCCAAGAAAAGCTGTCCTCTGTACTGGAGAGAGCATGCTTTTCTTTGCATTTAGCCTTAACCCCAGTTCTCTCATGTGGGTCAGCACAGCATCTCGATGCTGCGCTGCCATACTCTCTGATTGGGCTAAAATTAGCCAATCGTCTATGTAGTTTAAGACACGGATGCCCCGGAGTCGTAATGGAGCCAGCGCTGCATCCATGCACTTTGTAAATGTACGGGGTGACAGAGATAGACCGAAAGGGAGAACCCGATATTGGTAAGCCACGCCCCCGAAGGCGAACCTCAGGAATCTCCTGTGTTGCGGGAGGATAGATATGTGAAAATACGCGTCTTTTAGATCTATCGTCACAAACCAGTCCTCGGATCTGATTTGTGTGACGATCTGCTTTATAGTTAACATCTTGAACTTTAGTTTTGCAACAGACCGGTTCAGATGACGTAGATCTAAAATCGGACGTAACCCCCCGTCTTTCTTTGGAACTATGAAATAGCGGCTGTAAAACCCTGACTCCCTGTTGTGAGGAGGAACACATTCTATGGCTTCCTTGCACAAGAGAGTTTTTACTTCTTGTTCCATTGTTAGAGTCTGCCCAGCACCCACTATGGTAGATAACACGCCGTTGAATTGGGGTGGCTGGTTGCAAAACTGAATTTTGTAGCCCTTTTCTATTATTTGCAGAACCCACTGAGACACGTTTGGCAGGAGTTTCCACGCTGCCAAATTTTCTATAAGGGGGACCAGCCTCTCGAGACTGGCTTTTTGTGTACTGCTTATTTTGCGATGCTCTATATGATGTCGATGGCTGCTCCCGCCCAGCAGCCCTATAATCAAGAGCACGGCGGGGGAGATAGCGTTCGAACGCCGCCGACTGCTTACGAGCCTCCGCAAATCTCTCGACGACAGTATTAACGGCATCGCCGAAGAGACCGGAGGGCGCAACGGGCGCGTCTAAGAGAAAAGCCCTATCTGAGGTTTTAAGCTCGGACAGATTAAGCCCTTTAAATAAATCAGATGTACCCCCCGCCTCGGCATCTAAATCTTCAAGCAGTTCTGCTTGGTACGCCTGTAAGACAGCTAAGGTATGCAGTGAAGCCCCAGCCTGCCCTGCAGACTTATAAGCTTTACCCACTAAAGATGAGGTTAACCTAACCGGTTTCGTGGGAAGCGAAGGCGATTTTAATGATGACGCCGCAGCGGGGGAGAGATAGCTCGCAAGCGTCTGCTCCACCCGGGGCATCGTTAAATATCCGTGCTCACCCATCCCCACAATGTTGGAATACATGGTGGCGTGAGGGGTATGAACACGGGCTGAATACGGAGCTTTCCATGATCTCGACAGCTCGCTGTGGAGATCAGGAAAGAAAGGCATGTTGCGCCGCGAAGGTTGAGGTTTCTGTTTTAAAAAGCGCTCATCTAACATACTCTGAGGACGCGCGCTCTGTGTCTCCGCCGGCCAGTCTAATTTTAAGCGAGCCACGGCATTAGTGACAACCTCCATCAAATCATCGAACGCGGGGGACGAATGAGAAGGCTCCTCAGCGTCCACCACGTCCACAGACATAATATCGACTTCCTCGGACGACGATAAATGCAAATCTGGGCTCCCGCCCTGGGCGGAAGAAACCGCAGCGCGTGCTTCCGAATCCAGAGACGGGGCACTAGATCCCGCGGGTGAAGGCTGAGAAAGGGGAAGACCCGTCTCAAGCTCGTCCGCGAGATCTAGTTGTGATCCCCACGATCGCAGCTTCCGCTCTGCCTCGGCAGCAGCGGGGCCAGAACCGTGGGGAACACGCGGCTCCCCACCCTCCTCGAAGAGTGCGAGCCGCGAGCGCAACGTACGGAGCGGCATCCTATCACAATGTGCACAACCACCCCTCTCAAGAGACGATCGTGCGTGTTGTGCCCCGAGGCACATAACACAGAGATGATGCGAGTCCTCGCTCGTAATGAAACGAGGACACGGGGAAGCACACTCCTTAAAACTTTGTTTGGACTTAGACATGATAATGACACACACTCGCTTGCTGAGGCACAAAGAGCTGAAGTTGGCTTGCCGGGTGCTCTTTTTATAGCTTCCTGGTTCCCACGTCACCCGCCTATGACGTGTCACTTGACCATTGGACTGATTTGACATACGTGCTTCAGACGCAATCACGCAGAGGGCGTTCCCATAGCGTAGCTTCGGCGACGCAGCTCGAGTTCCCTCGAAGGGGAACACCAAACTAGTGATGGGATTTATGGCTCTTTCAGGGGATCCGGATCTTGGCGATCCGTTCCTTTCAAAGAGCCGTTCAAAAGAACGGCTCATTTGGCTCTTTTTAAATATTTAGCCAGTTTTAAGAAGCCAGCTTGGGGGCATCTCAGTTTATCCTGTAAAACTGTAAATAATCACTGGGAGGAATGATGAGGTTAGATTTGTAGTCAAATCATTAAAACTCAGATATCACACACCAATATCTGAGTTTGAATTATTCTGAAATATTGATCATTACCTCATTTGTCGTGTGTAGACTATATTCCATAGGGTTTCACAACATTAGACAGTGACATCACTATTTTGGATTTATCTTTAGTACAAAGTGTAAAGCTACGTTGTCTTATGTTATTCATACAATACCTGCTCACAAATAAATATCAAAACAAAGCCTGCTGCAATGAATTTCTGTGCAAAATAGCTTTTACTACAAACACTTCCACAATTTAGAATAAATAAAATGGAAATGTCTACATACAGTCCAATATTACTACTATTACTAATGTAAACTTTGCAAATAGGACATCAGCCCCTTCAAGTCTTAAATGAACAACCCCTCCGCTGGGTGCGCCCCTCCCCCTATAACTGTTCTGTCTCGCGGAGGAGCTAATTTGTGTGCATCTGTGTGAAACACGCATAGGAAAAAAGAACGACATAAAGAACGGCTCCCCTCCAGCCGCGACTCGGCTCCCATCGTTCATGTTTGTGAGCCGTTCAAAAGAATCGGTTCGTTCGCGAACGTCACAACTCTACACCAAACACTTCCGTGTTTTCCCTATTTAAAGACTGTTACATGAGGAGTTATACACGTAAGTATGGTGCCACAAAATAAAAATAAAATTTGGTACCATAGGAATGAATGGGGCTAGGCTAAATGCTAACACATTCACAACGCCAAAGAGTATAGAAGCCCAAGAGGCGAAACTCAATAGAACGCTCCATAGCAACAGTTGCCCCCATGACGTGACGGCGCGGCCGCCATTATGGCCTGAAAACTGAAGGAAAACACCGAAAAATAATGAGAGACAATGGCACTGAACCAACTTAACATAACAAAAACTTGGCATAACTTTTTTTTTTTTCTGGTCATCATATCTAAATACGAAATCAACGTGGTTATGCATGGCCTAATTATCCTTAGGAAAATAGTATTTTGGGACAAAATATTACTTTAAAAGTACGATAAGACTACTATAGAAATACTATAGCGGCTCTGGATATTATAGAGGTATTACAGAACATTACATACTTCTGTGATGTTCTAATACCTCTATAATATTTTAAAGCTGCTATAGTATTTCTATAGTAGTCTTATCGTACTTCTATAGTATGTCCCAAATTACTATAGTATTCCTATAAGATTACTATACTATTTTGTCCCAAAATACTATAAGATTCCTATAATACTTTTTACGAATCGGCTTCATTAGCCTACCACTTACGGTTTGCAAAGATACAATTATAAAATTACTGCAAACCTTTAATCTATCAATATTTATGTTCTATTATGCATTTTCCTTGTTATATGAATAACAGAAATTCATGAAATAATATATAGGCAGACACACAGTAATAAGATATTTATTCAAATGTTGATTTTGAAATGAGTGAACATCACCATATATATGATTTGGAAAAATAAATAAATAAAATTATAAATGAACTTTTCTTAAGAGTTAA
This sequence comes from Paramisgurnus dabryanus, assembly GCF_030506205.2. Taxonomy (NCBI): domain Eukaryota; kingdom Metazoa; phylum Chordata; class Actinopteri; order Cypriniformes; family Cobitidae; genus Paramisgurnus; species Paramisgurnus dabryanus. The sequence goes on along the minus strand of NC_133341.1, from coordinate 25,602,173 downwards.
TCTTTTACATAGAATATCACAAAAATATTAACAAGTTTTTTTCAACATCTTCAGTGAAAGTGCACACAGTGAACGTTTCAATGGCAAGAACAAAAACAATCTGTGAATGTCCTATTACAGGCGGAAAGGTACAAAAAAAAAGTGTGCAATCTAGCGTGTGCACACATGAACTATAAACAGTACTAAAATGGAGCCATAAGATCTCAGTAATTAATCAGACACCATCTATTGTGTGAGCATTTGTGTATGAGAAGTTTTGTTGTATTTTTTTCTTTTTGTGAGAGAAGAGGCACTGACATAGAATGGAAGAGTGTGGAACAGTTGTGAGGCGCGCTAACGATTTCAGCAGCTTTCAGTCCATAATGGCGGCCGTGGCTCCGCAGTGCAATCTACAGACTGTTAGCAGTAACACAACAGAGTTTCGCCTCTTGGGCTTCTATACTCTTTGACCACGCGCTGTACAGTGCATGCATTGAAAAAAGATAGGTATGTATTAATTCGTCTAGGTTGAGGTAATAACATAGTTTAAGATGGCAAAAGGGTAGACTATTCCTTTAAGATTACCTGTTGGTTGAAAAAACTTGGAAACCACTGATATACAATACACAAGCAAGATTTATCAAGGATGCAGGGAAAGCAGATGGAAAAATAAAATCTTTATCTGTACTTGGCCAATCCGGGCCTGCCCACCCCTGCTTTAAGTTAACGTGGCCGGACAACTGTCCTGTGGGCTGTGGCAACAGTAACAAACCAAGAAATATGTCACAGTGCTTATGCGATTTGACGTCACCTAAATGCTACACCACTCTCCAAATTAACCAAAGTGTAAGAGAAAGTCAATAATGAGAAAGTGCACGCCTAGAGAAGAACAAAAGACTGAAAGTCTCAGCCCTCAGCAGGTAGAAAGCTCTTACAGATCCACACACAGCGTGAGCTCTGTCGGTAGACACAGTGAGTCGCTCAGTGGACACTCAGCAGGATGGAATGATAACAAAGTTCATTTTTAATGACTGCTTTATCTCCTAATCAATTAACGTCTTTAATTAATGTGTTTACAACATTGAGGAAAATTTAAGAGGTGGCTAGATGAAAAAAGAATAACAATCTGCATCTCTTCTTGGATGTGTGTGTGTGTGTGTTAGAGAGGTTTGGCTAGCAGGTGCTTTGTGTGGGTGCGTCTGTTTAAAAGACAGAGAAGAAATAAATCCCTCCTAAATTCTCTCCTGCGGTTCCTTTTTTCATCATTTATTTCTTTATGAAGAGAAAATGTTTCTAATGGAGCCGAGACTGACAGTTAGACTCTTTTAGAACATACCATACAAACCCATTAAAGCTTCCTTCAAGCAAAAATAAATCTCTCTCTCTCTCTCTCTCTCTCTCTCTCTCTCTCTCTCTTTGAAGTTCAGTTTTATTCAGTTCTATTAAATTATAGAGAGCTGTTTTAGTGTGAATACCATAATCACATTTCCTGTAAGCCACACTGTAACTATTAAGTTAAGTACATCCTCATCTACAAAAAGCCAGAGAAACAGGTAAGCCTGTGAGCTCTTTAAATCTCGAAACACGACTGGGTTGAGTGCTAAGGTTGTTAAATGTTGTTGTGAAGGGTATGGGTGCACTCGTCCACTGTTTGTGGGATGAAATCGTCCTTTGTGAATCCTTTGGAGAACCTGTTTCTTACATTTCCACCTGCAGCCCTCACAGCTGCTCCGAAACCTGAACTACTAGGAATAAATAAACCGTTGCCTTCGTCATATGCGCACATGTAGGACGATCCACTGGGTGTTATTATATTTTTGAAGCATGGGAAGCTTTAATGTCTGTTTGCATTAAAACCAAAAATGTGAGCAGAAATATATTTTAAGCACAGTTTGAAAACAGTTTAACTGTAAAGTCATAAATACAAACTGTAGTCGGTTAAGCTATAAAAGCTAATTGTTAACTGCTACAACGTTCGACGTCTTAAACAGATGGTGGGACGTTTGCTTCAGCTTTGGATTAAGAAAGCCATTTACAATATTATCGTTCATTAATTAATGCCAAAATATTTTGTCGTTTTTTCTTTCTTTCCTTTCAGCCCAGGAGAGATAAAAGAACATAAAACCGTCATTAAACTTGTTCTGTTCGGAATTAGGCCATATGTAAATGACCACTTCCTTAGAGATGGATATAGAGAGAGAGAGAGAGAGAGAGAGAGAGAGAGAGAGAGAGAGAGACTAAAGTAAGAAAGAAAAAGTCAGATTACACAGTTTAACTAAAATAAAGTCTTTATTCTAAATACTGATACTGTATAGTCATAATATATCATTCAAGGAAACACACATACACACACACATCGTAAACATGCATATCAAATGACTAAAGATTGTCTCTATGTGTGTGTGTGTGTGTGTGTGTGAGAGAGAGAGAGAGAAAGAAAGTGTAAACAGAGAGCTACATGTCCTTATTGATCATGTATTGGTTGACATTGACCGCACTGGACTCTGTGGGAAAGACACTCCAGTGGCCGCAAGACTTCAGATGGAGAGATACAAGGAACGAATGCAGAGATAGCTGCACAAACAGAAAAGGAAAGGACAGGAGAAAACAGCATAAGTAATGAATAAAGTAATAAAGAGGAAGACTGTTGTAATGTAAATCTTTGTGAAATGTAAAATTAGGTCCAGATTCTATGCACTGTAAGAAAGCTGAAGCTTTTATTCTAATACTGCAGTTTCCTTTTTGCAATATATTAGTTTTCTACTTCCCTGGCAAATTGTAAACTTTATATTGTCAAGCGGGGTTTATTGCAGCTCAGGTATATTTGTTGTAAATTGTGTTTAGTACAGTGAGAATAAACAGCAATAAAAGCCGGCTGCATTTGCCAAATAAAACAACAACAAACTGTAGACTATACTGAGAGCCAAATTAAACGATCACCAAATTAAATGAGACAAGACTGATCTGTGTTCAGCCGAAATGCAAGACACTAAACAGAAATCATTAGGATGGTTAGAGAAATCATGAATAATAAGGAAACTTAAAGGGATAGTTTACCCAAAAATGAAAATTCTGTCATCATTTCCTCAAGTTGTTTTAGACCTGTATACATTTTTTTTGCTGTGCTGAACACAAAGGAAGATATTTGTAATGAAGCAAAAACAACAGGAGAACCATTGACTTTCATAGTAGAAAAAACAAATACTATGGAATCAATAGTGCTCAGAAAAAGTTTGGTTACAAAATATCTTAATTTGTGTACAGCACAAGGGGCAACCTTCCGATCTCTCTGATGAAGCCAATACGGTGTCATGAGCAATTCGGTCTCACCTAGGACCCCCGCGTGAATCCATTGGCTTGAAAAACTCCTCATGGGTAGTTTTCTTAGCGCTTTATTACAATTCCTACAAAATCGCGTTATGATTTATGTAGTTAGAACATTGTTAAAATTACAATTGATGTCTTTTAAATGATGTTTTATATAGTAGTATATAAATGAGGCTATAGGTGGGAGATCTACACATTGCTTGTGTCATATTATTTAGATATTATATTCTGTACCATTTCCACTTTTTACTGTCTACTTATACAATTACTAACTCATTAATTACTTATACAAAACATTAAATCACACATTTAAATTATAATTTATAAGCCATGATTACTACACTTTTACTATTAAAAAAATATATTCCGTAAGGTATGTAAATTTTTAATTTGTAAAAATAAAAGTATGGTTTTTGTAAAGCAGATGATGACACAAAAGTACTGACGTGTCTGCAACATGAATATTAGTTTATTATATTATTTTTTGGTTAACTTTTATTTAAAAAAAATTATGCTTCTATTTTGTACAACGTAATTAGCTTGCTAGACCGCTTACGCAGACGAGATATCGCAATCACACATTTTTGAGCAGGCATTAGTGCTAGGTACCAATCGGGGTCCTAGAGGAGACCGAATTGCTCATGACAACGGAAGTTATTTAAACTGCAATTCATCGACCAGCCACTAGAGGCTCCAAAAGGGAAATCTTTAGAGCAAAAAAATTTTTTACAGCCTGGTACAAAAACAGTTTTTGATCTATATAACTAATTTTTCCCTTCATTACAACTGTGAGGGTGGTGAATTGTTTTGTAACTCATCATTTTAACTTATATTAAAGGGGGGTTTCAATGGTATTTCAAGCATTCTGACTTATTAACACAGTTATAGAGTTGTTTCCTCATGCTAAATGTAGGCAAAGTGTCAAAAAAGCAGTTGGGCGTGTTACAGAGTATTTCTGTGCCGAATGCACTTCGCCAGGGTTCGTACAAGTTTCGGAAAGTTTTACAGGTTCCATTGACGTTTCAGGGGTTTTCTATATGTATCACTTCTTTATATGGGCACTTCCCCCGGAAAACCCCGCCCACCCGTCAATCAACGGGAGACGCTAGAACTTGCAAACATCTTATCACACGACACAGCTTTGTTTAATTTCAAAACTCAACAATGGCACGAAAGAAGAAGTGTGTTTTTGGATGTAAGGGGATGAAAGCCAACCTTATGGAAACAATGGATATAGATTACTATCCGGGGTAGCAGTGGAGTTTTGCGTGTGTGTTTGATGCGCTGGATTTTCCCAAACCGGGTCATGAGTTAATATGCGGTAAGTAACACTTCTGTGTTATGTTGGAAATAGGCGCGTGCATATTATATAAATGACACGAACATGTATTAAATCATAAGTTATAAGTGTTGTATGAGGTTGCATGACTCGTACTCGCTCCTCCCGCGGTAGTAACTCCTTTTTCGTCATTTTTTCGTACGTTATTGGAAAGAATCGGTAAAGCTAATATTTCTTTTATAAATCTAATTAAACTAAAGACTCTTCGGAGATATAAAGGATGTCATAGTACTCTATAGGTACTCCAGATTAACATCAGAAATGCAGAGACAGCGTGTGTTATGTGAGCTTTAAACCTTAAAGTTCTGCATAATTAGGGGCGTGGCCACTTGAGTGAAGGATGAACTGCCACTGCTGTCACTAGAGTCGAGCTAGGCGGGCATGGTTTCAGCAACCAGCCACCTCACCTTCACCCACGTCCCAACTCTTTACCCATTTTCGGATATCCGCGAGTGATGCGCGGTGACGCGCGGCCAAGACGGCAACGGCAGGCAACGCCTACTATTGGCTTCAAAAACGATCTTCAGAAATGTATGGGTGACGTCACGAACAGTACGTCCATCTTTTTTACAGTCTATGGTTCAGCAGAATGAAAAGAAAGAAAAAATAATACAGGGTGAGTAAATGATGACAGAATTTTAACTTTTTAGATAAACAATCCCTTTAAGATGCTATGGAAAAAAATCCACCAAGTACATGATTGCAAACACATTACATGTCAAGCGTCTTTACAGGAATTTTACGGAATGTGTGTGAAAAGGGCTTATGACTTCTGGAAAACAAAATAGGTAAGCAAAACTGTACTGTAGGTTAGTGACAGCTTCAGTCCCCATTTACTTTCACTGTATAGAAAAATCTATTTGTTTTCTCCCATTATAAGCTTGGAAAAGCAAGGACATTACTAAAATAACTCCAAATGCATTTGTCTAAAAGATGATGGTCATATGTATCTCAAATTGCTTGAGGGTGGGTAATTTTGATATTTGGCTGGAGTATCGCTTTAAGTATACCATCCCTTTTTTTAAAAAAACAGTGTGTTTTAGTCTTTCTGCTCTCTCTCTGGCTTTCTCGGTTTCATATGCCTCTTTTTCGTAAATTCGCCTTCTTTATTCAGTTGTCTATCGGGGTTTGGTGAAACAGAGCAGAGGCAGGCCAGCCTCAGTGGCTAACAAGAAAGTAACATTAGCTTTCCCTATTATTTTTCACCTGTATGAATATTTCCAGAATTCATCAACTATTTATTTACAGTATAGCAATCTCTATCTCTCTCTCTTTCTGTGTCTATCTCTGGGTGAGATTTTGTTTGCCAAAACCCCTCAACTAGGAAAAAATAACGGGTAAAAACCTTCATTTGTTTGGCTGTCTGATGTAGAACCTGGAGATGTTTCCTGTCTCGTTATCTCTCCCATGCCCCTATTGTAAGATTCAGCATGGTTAAGGTTTCCTCCGCTTATTGTGAGCTACCTACTGCAAAGTAATTACTGCAGAGATCTGGGACAGCATTCACAGGGTAACAGTAAAAAGTGTGGCCCACAGCACTGACATAAACATCTCAGCATGTTGGAGAAAGCATCTCTTCCACTAAATAAAGCTGACGCAGGCTAAAGAAGGAAAAACACATCAGGCAAACAGCTAGGTGTGAGCTAAGTCCACGCATTAATGAGACATGATTCTGGGCATTATAGACACACTGCAAAAATTCTTAATCTGTAATTTTCTCTTGGCTTCCAGTTAAAATATTTCAATATGCCGTTATTGCATTTGCAACTAAACAAGGTTTGTGCTCTAAACAAGTGAGCAAAATCCCTCACAATGGAACACGATAAAATAAACACGAGATAAAAAAGAATAAATAAAGTTATACAAGTTAAAAACATGCTTTCCTCTTATACAGGAAAAGCTTCTCGGGGAAATTTATTCTGTTTTATGCATTTTACTTTACTGGAAACAAGAAAAATACTTTCTGCAAAATGTGCAATGTCAAAATATGTAAATTCTCTGTTTGCATATAGCACACCCACATGACCTGCTACATTTGCAGTACACAACTGAGCATAATGTGCATAACACTCAATGCACTACACTCAACCTCACCTTCAACTTTAAAATAAAATATTACCCGCTTTCTCTTTTATTGAACTGCTAAGAGTTAAGATTATCATTCCTGTTATGCAGAACTTTTGAACTCTGTCACTTTTGAAAAATGAATAGGCCTTTACTGCTTATTTTGAAACAGAATAGGTATAAAGGGTTAAAACAGACTTTAAGAAATATACTAAGGTCAAGTTCAGCTACCAAAACAATTATAATCTGTTTAAAAAACAGTAACAAAATGTCAAACAATGCCTAGCTGTATTATACACACTATGTCCTAAACACACGAGATGCAATTTGATTCGCAAGAGGCAATTTGTCTGTCCATACTGAACACAGCCATCACAAAACACAGCCAATCAAAACAGTTTTCCTCTGGTTCCTCTGCACACACAGAGATGCATCCTTTCGCTTCTTATGGCTCTCCTTGTGCAACTTTTTAGGATTTGTTAAAGGGATTGTCAGTAGGATTTACCCCATCTAGTTGTGAAATTGTATTTTGCATTCAAATGATCAATGCTCACTAGCGCCTCGCCTTTCCAAATGCGTGTTGCAACTATGGTAGCCGTTATCTACTCACTGATCTCATTTGTCCGTTGCAGCTGGTTCACGTGTTCTGAATGAAAACGCGTTGTGGAAACGCGTTGGTAGGATAGTGCTTTTTGTCCTTCTCTGCTATTATAGTTTATCAATACGGCAAAACGACATGGAAGCCTCCTTTGACTTACCCGTTCAATGTAAGTAAAGAGGAAAAATTCTAAGCTTACAAAGAAAAGTCAGATCATTGGCAGAGGTCATTTGACACCAACGAGGACATATTTATGAATAAAGACATTGATTTTGATTAATAAAACACTTAAAACCGTACTTAGTGCCCCTTTAAAAGGTCAGTCTCTCTTCATTCATGTTTGATGATAAACATTTATAAGCGCATCATCATGTGCAGAACTTTCATTGAATAAGATCTCTGTGTAGGCGGGCTGTCAACTGCAAAATCGCAGATATAGAAACCATTTCTAAAAAAAATGCGGCACCAATTGCTCATTTATCAAATGGATTTGTAAACGAGTCATTCGGCAAAAACTCATTTAACATGAAAAAAAAATGAAGAGTTTCGTTGCAAAACGAGATAACTCCGTTTTTAAATTTTTTGTCAAAACATGTTTATTATTATGTAAGCATGCTATTATTTTGTTTTATGTTGCTACTTAGCTGTATTTTTTAAGTTATGAAGGTTTAAATCAAAACAAAACAACTGCAGTTGAATTGATATTAATTGGAATGCATACCTTCCGGTAGCGCCGCCATCTTAGTCGCGTCCGCATTCAGGATGAGAGCTTTCGCAGCCTACGGAGGCTACTCTGCTGCTGCTCTGTGCCCCCGCCCTCCGAATATTGGTCATACGTCACTAAGAAAAGTGCGTACACTACGCTAATACTCTCTCCTGAATACAGAGGAGTCTAAGATGGCAGCGCTACCGGAAGGTATTTATTTTCGTTAATAAAGTTTTAAATATGGATATTTCTACAACAACACAGCGCGGATTACCCTCAGAAGACCTTTGTTTATCATCCTGGAGCCGTTTGGATTTATTTTGTGAAGGATGGATGCACTTTTTTTGGACTTGAAGGTCGTGGACCCCGTAACATTACATTTAATCAACTGAAAGATCTAAAACATTTTCTAAAATATCCGAAAATGTGTTTGTCTGAAAAACGATGGACATATGCAACTCGGACAGCTTGGGGGTGAGTAAATCATGGGTATAATATAATTTTTGGCTGAACTATCCCTTTAATAGAACTTTTTTTACACAAATACTAAACATACCTGATACTCACCAGGTACACACAGGTAATTTTGATTCTAAAACGTAGTGCACTAATGCCATAGACTGTTAAAAAAGATAAACGCCACAACGCCACTTCCTTACATTAGATTGAATTGAAGCCTAAAAAATGTCCGACCATGGGCGTTGTTGCCATGTTACGTAAAACGTCATTAAATACATGAAAAAAATACATTAAATGTGTAATACAATAGTTCATTCATCATTTAAGTTATAGCATTCCTACAGTAAAAAAAAATTATAAGAAATTAATTAATGCATAGATGCATGAATTAATGAATAAAAAATGAATTTGAGTTAAAAAAAAAACATGCTTCTAGAGCATAGAAGAAAAAATAAAATGATTAGATAGGTTTCACATAACAATATTTGATTAAAACAGAATTACTCACAAATAAATTAAAAATAACCAGCAGCAAACAAAAAAAAAATGGTTAAAAGGATTTTAATGAGACTTCAGTGAGACTTACTGTTGACTTTGCTATGAAAGATTTAAGACGTGACTTGGACTCCACCCCAGGGACTTGTAAACACGTCTGGCCATTTGTCATCATAAACAAGCTATGAACGACTTACTTATAGTTACCTCTGCACATCAAGATGGATTGGGATACAATACGAACAAAATTTATAACCCATATTATAGCAGCTATAAAATATGCAGTAGGATATATTCATACATACATACATGTAATGTTTCCTTCTAGAATGTGACCTTGAAATATTTTCAAATTTGCACAATGGTTTGACATACATTTTATTTACATGTCTTTTAACCATGACGGCTAAAGATGTTCTGTGCAGCATAAATAACTCTATGGTCTCGCTCCGCACAGGATTAGGGATGTGGTTATTCCCTGTTAGGATTCCGGCTGTCAAGAGAAAGACAAGGGAAGAATCTCACTCAGAGCGAACCGACCAACGACTGATCAGGCGACGTTCCAGTGGAGCCACTCTGGTACGTGACTAATTCAGCTTATCCACTGAATAACCCGAATAAACTCCCCAGATTGTTTAATATGCTGCATGCTGGTCTTAAATACACACGGTGGAAGGAAAGAGACATCGAGTGTGTTTAAAATAGAGAAAGGCTAGAAGGACTTGCTTTATAGATTTTTGTGTGTGCGTAAATCGTTTGTTTGGAGTTGAGGATTAGAAGAGCTCTCTTGACGTAAAAATCATTTAATTCTCGACTCGCACGGTCCGCTTGCAAATGGCACATGTGCACGTCTTTTTTTTCTTAGAGACAGTCTGTCATTTGTGGTAATTCAGAAGTGGCAGAAAGACACTACAAATGCATTAGACCTCTTCAAATATACATGACAGGATAGAGAGGATTATCTGGTATATATCTAGATTTCTAAATACATCTGACCCCAAAAAAAAATACATTTATTTGAAACCACAATGTGTGTGTGCACCGAATATTAAGTCAAAAAGTATCAAATGTTGTACCCCACGAGGATGGGTACACACATAAACACAGCCTATTGTGAGCTTGTAGTAACCCTGTAGCTATGCAATATTTATTGCACGTATTAAATATGTATTATATCTTTTGCTACCTAAACTAGAAGACTGGGAGTTCATTCATACCTTTTAACACACAGAGCTGTTCATGGATTTCCATTGCCGGTAATGATAGCCATCACTGTATTTTTGTTGCCTGAAATCCTGTCCACCAGTACTCTCTACCTAGTCATATTAAAAATTGTGCTTTGTGTTTAGGCTCATGTACAGCCAATACATGAAGGGTTCAGATGCTAAAAAGAAGCAAAACGCCACCTCATTTAACTCTTTCGCCGCCATTGACGAGATATCTCGTCACTTAAGAGAAAATGCTTCCCCGCCAATGACAAGATTTTCCGTCTTTCCGCAATACCGCTATTATCTTCCGCAACTTATACAACCCGGAAGTAGCGCCTCACGTGAAAGAGAAAGAACTCCGTGTATGTTTTAAAGATCGCTCTGCATCTGATTTCTATTAAAAGTCCTTCGCTAAAATGGAATAATCTCAGCTTTTTGCTCAAAATTGAGTGTTTTTGAAGAAACCTACCCATGTTTGAGAGGTGATTACAAGAGAACTAATGAAGGTAGGATGAAACGGTTCTTTCATCTGATATATTGTTTGTTTATATATTTAAAGAAGAACATTTTCTGGAAGGCATTACATTTTTTTGAAAATCATGAAAAATGCTGGCGCTGGCTGCAGGCAACTTTTTCTTAAACGCTGGCGGGGAAAGAGTTAAAAAATGAGATAATGATATTGACTCTTGACTGTAAAACCTAAAAGTTAACTCAACTCAAACTAGTTGCATTAAACCATTTAAGTTTTAAAACACATACATTTGAGTACTGTGAACTTAAACAAATTGAGTCACATGCAGTTATGCACTTATATTTGTGTTCACACTACTTAAATATAATTGCATAATTGCACATGACTCAAGTTCACAGTATGTTCATATTCAAATGTATGTGTTTTAAAACTTAAATGGTATAAGGCAACCGGTTTCCTTAAATGGCTTGAGTTAAGTTAACTGTTAGGTTTTACGTATTATACGCTCATCAAATACTTTTGCTTCAAACCGGCTTAATCGCAGCTTCAGGTCATTCAGACACACCGTTTTTTTTTTTCAGAATCCATTAAACGCTGAGGATCAATTTTTAAGCAAAGTCCTCTAAGTGCACTGAATCCAAGAATGGAACGACGCGACTATGAGAGAAAGCATCATGAAAGGCTAAACAATTTGATTAATTTTTAGCTTTTTTGTGATATTTTTGTCTTTTAGGTTTAAACTCTATATTGTGTCAACGTCGCAGGCTGTGACGATGCAAACACTATAGTACACTGTTGACGCGTCGGTGTCTCATTATTATTTAAAAGATTGCGTGTTCTTGTCTAATGAAAAGACGTTTCACTTGTGTGTGTGTGTGTGTGTGTGTACCTGGTAATTATCACGTTGTGGGGACCAATTGTCCCCACAAAGATAGGAATACCAGTGTTTTTGTGACCTTGTGGGGACATTTTGATGTCCCCATGAGGAAACAAGCTTATAAATCAAACAAGATGATGTTTATTGAAAATCTAAGGTACAAGAAAGGTTTTTGTGATGGTTGGGGTTAGGGAATGGGGCAGGTAAGGGTAATAGAATATACAGTTTGTATGGTATAAAATGCATTACGTCTATGGAATGTCCCCACAAAACATGGAAACCAGGATGTGTGTGTGTGTGTGTGTGTGTGTGTGTGTGTGTGTGTGTGTGTGTGTGTGTGTGTGTGTGTGTGTGTGTGTGTGTGTGTGTGTGTGTGTGTGTGTGTGTGTGTGTGTGTGTGTGTGTGTGTGTGTGTGTGTGTGTGTGTGTACCTGGTAATTATCACATTGCGGGGACCAATTGTCTCCACAAAGATAGGAATACCAGTATTTTTGTGACCTTGTGGGGACATTTTGATATCCCCATGAGGAAACAAGCTTATAAATCAAACAGAATGATGTTTCTTGAAAATGTGAAGTAGTAGAAGGGGTTCTGTGATGGTTGCGGTAAGGGTTTGGGTTAGGGGAAGGGAATAGAATATACAGTTTGTACAGTATAAAAACCATTACGTTTATGGAATGTCCCAACAAAAACATGAAAACCAGAATGTGTGTGTGTGTGTGTGTGTGTGTGTGTGTGTGTGTGTGTGTGTGTGTGTGTGTGTGTGTGTGTGTGTGTGTGTGTGTGTGCATGCATAAGTTGCATGCAGCCAGGCCAGTGGGGGATTCGGGGGTGTTTGGGGCAATTGCACTGGGATATGGATCTGTTTAGTAAAGTAAAATGTAAGTGCACCCTCACACTACACACTGTAAGAACACAGATTGAGGGAGGCGTTCATAGGTCGCAGGTGTTTCTGTGGTGAAACAGTGCAAATACGTTGAATGATTTTCCCCGGGATGCTGTCAGGGCTAGACTCACCCTCCCAGTATTGAGTAGTAGTCAAAAGAAGATTTAGCATCTCTTTCAATGCACTCAAATGACAATACTCTTGCATAACAAAAACTGTACATATTTTTAGGGCATAGTATACAGAGGCAAATTGGGATGCCATCAACTACGAATTTGCTTGGGAAAGCTTCCAGAGGCAGGTAGACTTTGGCCTTGCTCATGAAGTAATTTTGAAAACACGTAACTGTAACAGTTTTACTTGACCTTTGTTTAAATAAAAAATTATATTCAGTTTAATTGTTTCTGTAATACTGCTATAATTAGTAAATCTTAAAGGTGGGGTGCACAATCTCTGAAAGCCAATGTTGACATCTGAAATCACCTAAACAAACACGTCACCTACCCCAATAGAATCTGGACCTTCTTTTGATAGATCCGCCCCACACATATGCAACACAGGCAATGATGTTGGTTAGTAGACATGCCCCTTGCTGCTGATTGGCTACAAGTGTGATTTGGAACTCGGCCCGACTCCCTTTTCCAAAGCGTTTCTCAAAATTGTGCACCGTGTCTTTAATATTAGTTACACTATCTTATTTTATCATGTGGCTCGCCCACCCCTCAAAGTTCACATTACAACTTCCACGCCCATTTAAGTGATAATGAGGTGGACTGGAGCTGAAACAGCAGGGTTTCATGACCCTTTATCATATTGGGTGTCGCGATTGGCGTACTATTTGGCTCAAACGCCTCTACACGCAAGTAATAATTATTTAACTCAAGCAAAATATTCACATGACACAAAGTTAAATCCAGCAAGTAATCTAGAGCGAGAAACGCGATCCTTTATCTTTGGTGTGTGCGTAGTATAAGGGGTGATTCATATTTCGTGTCTTTTGTGTGTTAAAAAACTATATTTTGAAAGAAGCCTCGCAGCACATGCGCTCAAATCGAGGCCAGCGCCAGCCAGCCAGTAGAAAATACTTCAACTTTTCCGAATGCCTTGTTGGAAAGAAGAAGGAAAGTGGCATGGTCGCGTTTTCTGCACAGGCGAAATGTGAACAGCCCCTAAATGTGTTTACTAAAAAGAAAAGGCTAATCTTGTACTAGTCTCAGCCTCAGATATCACACCCACAGACTGTAAGCTGAACGTCCAATGCATATGGAACACTTTTCTGGAAATAATGTTCGAAGTCGTCCTCTGATTGGTTGAATTATACAGGATTTCCACGACTTCCATGTGTGTGTCTTGATATTTAATGATCTGCCTAAAAGCAACACAAAGCCGTCTGATCAAAGAAGAAAGCTTTCATGTTTACAACGGTGACAATATGCTTCATCAAGATCAAGTAAACGCCGCATGTTTAAAAGTATGCAAGGTATTTTAACATGCACTGCAAAAAATGACTTTCTTCCTTAGTATTTTTGTCTTGTTTTCAGTAGAAATATCTACAAATTCTTAAATGAAGATGTATTTAGTTTTTAGTCAAAAACTATATAGTTTAAGTAAATTGCTTTAAACAAGCTAAATTATCTGCCAATGGGGTGAGAAATTTTTGCTTAAATTTAGTGTTTAAGAAAAAAGAAAACTTTTTTAAGATTTTTTTTTCTCACCCCATTGGCAGATATTTTTGCTTGTTTTAAGTTTACATTTACTTAGATTGTATATTTTTTGTCAATAAAGTAGACTTATTTTCTTAGGTCATTTTGCTCATCAAGAAAATACATCTTAATTTAACATTTTTAGATATTTTACTGAAAACAAGACAAAAATACTTAGTAAGAAAGTCATTTTTTGCAGTGTGTTTGCTGTGTTATATAAACTTTACAGATGTAATAAACTTTAGAGATGTTCGTGAATGATGGTTGCACATCGGTCTCTTATTGTGGTGACATCTCCAAGTCCCTAAACATGACATGGCACAGCGAAACGTGATTGGTTGCTTTTCGTGTCAAGCATATGGCCTCTTGGGTGGTCTTTGGCCATTCAAAGCTTCCATAGAGACAGAGCGCAGCGCGTCATAACCTGAAAACCACGCCCACCGGGGGGGGGGGCAATTCAACCGTCTCCATTGACTTTGTATTGCGAGAGGCTACCTCCTTGTCATTTTTGGCTTATAACAAAAAACAGAATAATGCCTAAAAGCTGCTGTGTGACAATATGTACAGCTAACAAGCCAAAAAAAACAGAAATACGTTTTTATAAGCTGTTGAGCCGTAAAACTCAGCCTTTAAAGAGAAAAAGTAGATTGCGGACTATGTTTCCCCCTAGTGGGCCCAGTTCTACTAATATGAGTATTATGAAAAGTTGCCTGTTTCCACTTTTGTGTCTTTAAACGCTCGTTTTTTGGGGTCGACATCTTATAAAAACTTATTTACAGATTAAACTTAAAACCAGAATAATACCTGACAAGGTGTACAGCCAACAAGCCAAAAAAACCAGAAATAAGTTTTTATAAGCAGTCGACCTCAAAAAACGAGCGTTTAAAGACACAAAAGTGGAAACAGGCAACTTTTCATAGTACTCCTATTACTAGAACTGCGTCCACTGGGGGAAACGTAGTCGGCGATCCACTTTTTTCTCCTTAAAGGCTGGGTTTTACGGTTCGACAGCTTATAAAAAAGTATTTCTGGGTTCTTTGGCTTGTTGGCTGTACATATTGTCACACAGCAGCTTTTAGGCATTATTCTGTTTTTGTTATAAGCCAGAAATGAAAGGAGGCGGCCTCTCGCAATACAAAGTCAATGGAGACGGTTGGATTGTTTCCCCCCCCCGGTGGGCGTGGTTTTCAAATTTGCATAACTGCGCTCTCTATGGTTCTCAGACCTTCAGTATGCAAGACTAACCTGTAAGCAAACTACACCACGGTTGCTGGATTCCAAAATTATCACCACCAAAGCTTCTGCCAACTCTTTCAAGTTTTAAAAAATAGTTTTGTAAAGTATGTTGCCTCTCTTAGATAAATCATTTTTTGGGAATTGTGCCCATGTTTCAAATGCATTGTATAATCGAGCGTGTTTTTTAATAATGTAAAATACACAGGGGGCATGCTGAAAAGTTTGAAAACCACTATGTTAACCAATATCTTCTGTAAGGCATTTAACCAAACCATATTTTTTTTAAACACTGACTTTGGGACGAGAGAACCGAAGTGCTTAAATGCGAACTCATTTCTGAAAATATGTTATGCCTGCAGCTTTCTATTATTGTAGACCGACATAAAAACAAGCTGGGTTTGTTCCAATACTGAAACTGACTGGTTCCAACATTGTGGCTGGCTTTACAAGCATCAGAATGTAGTGGTTATTCCTGACAACTGAATTTTATACCCAAAGCAATTCCCTTCACATTTTAGAACAACCAAATTTCAAGAACAGATTTTTTGATATGTGCTTTATCAGTGAAACAGCAGTAGACTAACCAGCCTGTCAAGTTTTGATATAAAATGAGGCATGCGCTTATTATTTCTTATCAATCATCACCGTTAGGACTATTAAACTCGCTCAGGTTATAATAAATGGCATAGAGAGAGAATCAAAACTCATGTTATGTGTTCAGGATGGAATAAGAATAAAACTGCATGAGATGGAACTTGAGAGAGCCTAAAATGGTGGGGGAGTTTAAAATAGAAATTAGACTAAAACAAAAATCCTTAAACACACAATATAATGTCAAATGTTGAAATTTACTTTTGTTATCTGTAACTGACTGTGCTTATAAGCATTATTCAGGGTGCCTGAAAGTATGAGAATGGTATTGACTTTGGTTACCTATTCATAAAGTTTATATATACATGTTTATATAGATTTGATGTTCTTATGTTTGTGTGATTCGATACCTTATCAATAATCAAATCAAATAATATGTATACTATATCTGTGTGTGTGTGTGGTATATATTACATATATTTACATATATACAGTATTTGATTATTGATTAAGAATCATATATCAGAAACGTAAGCAAATCAAACAGACTGTATTAGCAACAACACTCAAAAAAATGTTATTCAATGCATTACTTGACCCCTAAAAAATATGCGACGTACACATGCACGCTGACGTGACAGGTTTCTCCTCATGCGTGCTTAACCGGATGATCTGAGGCTCTCAGGATGAAATTTTTAATGATTCGAGTCATTCACGCTCCAGCACGTCGACTACACTGCCGAGTGATTCATGCATCAATACCTCAACACACAATCTGCATTACCCACTGAACGTAAGAAAGCCAATTATATGTATATCAGTCTGCATCTACGAGATAGGGGAAAGGAGAGCGATGTCTTAAAGCGGACGGCGACACACAGCGTGTCTAAAGGTGTCTGTATTTGTATACTAAGGAAGTGAGAAGACGTGCCAGAACGCATTATTGCTGTCATGGGAGTGAGTCTGATATAACTCCCACATTGGTTTGTTAAATGAAAAGACTCTAGACATTGTAGAGTCTAATTCTTGTGTTTAGTTTTTCAAAATATTCCATTAAATTTTTTATTACTGTGTTACTGGAGGGGTGACCTGTTGCTGTAAGCATGAATAATGGATCATAGCTTGTGAAAATAGTGTGAAGCGTGAAGATGTGTACCGATCTTCACCCCGGTTCTTGCATTGACTGAATTTCAGCACCATGGACAGCGGCACAACAGAGGCCCATAGGAAGCAGGTGATGTGGAGGAAAAACACATCTGACACCGATTTCAGCTCATCAGCAAAAAAAGATGCTGGTGCCCCAGTTTTGTGAGGAAACCTCTGAAGTTCCTCTTTCTATTATGTTTCCCAGACAGCAGCTAAGCAGACATGGGCCACACAACATCGACACCTGTTCCACAGCCTCAGCGGGAGACTACCCGCCCTTTCACCGCCGTGATCACCAACAACCTCTTTCTCCTTGTATTTCACACACCCTCGCCGCAGTCCATTATAAGCACTACTGCGCTGCCATTTTCGTAAAAGCCAAAAGACACAGTTGCTTTTCAATCGCGAGCGTTTTCAGCACATAGATTTCACATTCCCAAAATGTTTCCCAAGGTCGGTTTTGTCACTGTTCTAATCCTTCGAGAACGCCTGGCATGCTGTCTAGCAAGCTCTCGTGGAAAGCATTTCACTTGCATTCTGCCATGTGTCAAACATTACCAGTCAGCTACACCAAAAAATTGGCTCACAGGGGAGGTGAATAAGAAGCCCCAGGCTAGTGGCAATTGGAATTCAAGGTGTCGCTGTGTAAGAAGGTCTGTAACTTTAGGCGTATTGATTCGCCTAATGTTATCTTGGCGGCTAGCTATGAAGGGAAAGTTGGAAAGGCAGATGTGAGATTATGTTCGTAATGTCAGTGACTGCTTTTAGACTGATTCTGTAGCACTGGCAGAACTGTACATGTACCAATTGAAAGCTATATGGTGCATTTATGGGCTCATTGTTGGGTGATTACAGTAAATAGATATGGTAGCGGTAGGTGCATCCTGTTTTTTACACGTTTTTTACTGCATACTGTTTTATCAGACTCTTAAAGGTGCAATGTGGGACTTTTAGAAAAATCTCTTGACAGAAATGCAATATAATTTACATAAATATATTATCATTGGCGTATAAAGACCTTACATAATAAACTGTTTTTATTATCTTAGAATACAGTTTTATATACATAAACCATGGCTCCCCTTACATGGAAGTCAACACCATGTTTCTACAGTATCCCTAAACGGACAAACTGTTCTACAGAGCGCGTTTAGTCCCTACGTTGTTTTAGACGATGACATGTTTGTCCTGTGGCAGCTAACGTAGCTTCTCTTTGCATTTCGAAATTGACGGGTGAGCTGTGGACTGAACTGTTGGTTGCATTTTGTAATCTCACCACTAGATGCCACTAAAACCCACACTGGACCTTTAATGGATTCTGCAAACAAAGCGGTATTTCTGAATGACTTGAGGTCGGGATTAAGCGTATATTAAGCAAAAGAATTTGATGAACATATAATAAGTGCAGAGATCATTTGGTTAACATCATTCGTTATCTCATTTTTTTTTTACAAAGATGGCATTTACAAGAATTTGCATCTGAGCTCCACTTGTAATAATGATGTTCAGTTGATGAATTAGCTAAAATAGGTCAGTTTGTCGCTGTATCTGGGTAAAACAAGTCAATATACAGTACAATCTAAAAAAAAAAAATGTTGTTGTATGTGCAATATAAGTCTCTCAAGCAAGACAGTTCAGAGAGTTTTCAAGCAGAAACTAAATGTTTAGTGTGTTAATGTGTCTATTTACTGTATGCATCAAGACTAAATGTGTGTTATTTAAAGTGTGCTTTCTTTACGTGTATATGTTGATGGCCTTGAAAAAATAGGTAGATCTTTGCACAGGTTTATTGCAATAATAACCTCTTGCTAACATGTATCATGTTTATAGCTGCACATTAATATGAAAGTGCTTTACCTTACAATGACAAAAAGCACAATAAAAGTAGTACATGCAACTTGTGTGATATATTTTAAAGGGGACATATAATCAAAATCTGACTTTTCCCATGTTTAAGTGCTATAGTTGGGTCCCCAGCGCTTCTATCAGCCTAAAAAATGTGAAAAGGAACAAAAAGTAACTTAGTTTTGGTAAACCATTCTCTGCAAGCATCTAAAAAATAGGTTATTAAGATTTGGCTCCCCTTGTGATGTCAGAAGGGGATAATATTGCCCCTTAATCTGCACTATCCATTTAGTGCAGAGATCAACTCATTTGCATGAGACACCCAGAAACATTTTTGCTCACACCTACAAAGTGGCAATTGTAACATGCTATAATAAATTATCTGTGGGGTATTTTGATGTAAAACTTCACATACAGTATGTACTCTGGGGACACCAAAGATTTATTTGACATCTTAAAAGGTCTTGTGAAATGACCCCTTTAAGACACACTATAAATAAAAAATGGAAATTGCGCCATGAAAATGGAGACACCCTTAGGCTGGCCACACACGCCCTTAGGCTGGCCACACACTGACCAAACATTTATGGTGCCATTGCGATTATTTTGCTGCTCCCAATCGCGTTGGAGCCTCCCCAAGCCTAAATCTTGATCGGGCTGCCTCCGACATGACAGCTGCAATAGCCAATGCGCTTTATTCAGTCTGCCACCATGTTAATTCCAAACATAGGCTGTGAGGGATGGACGCCCAGAGTATGCGCTTTAAACCTATTGTTTTGTACTGGGATGCTGGACATTCAGCCATCAAAACATAGAAAATACATAATTTTACAAATTCCCAACAACAAAGGACAAAGAACCTCAGAAAACATGGATTGTTGAAATTTAAAGGGACATGTGAGCTAATTTGAGATGAGAATAATCTAAAGTCATTTTTGAATAGAGCATTGTGTACATCATTTCTGTTTTGGATCTTAGCCTGTTGGCTAATCGCTAATTTGTAATGTTGTCAACATATCGAAAGAATATCGACTTGGCAACAGTACAAGTGCTTTTATAATGTCTCATGCAAGAACTACCACAACATTTGTTTTTGTGGCATTTCTGTGAGATCTCACGCCACTTTGAAATCCCTTCAAAATGTCCTTACATCTGTGTTCGCCCATTTAAGATGTAAAAATTGTCCAGTGTGTCTCAAATAATTTTTGTGCAAATGTATTATAATACCATCTTGTGGATAAATTACGCCTCCCACTGAATTATTGTTTACATTTACATGAATATAGCTTCACAAGCTACTATCCTTCTCTACCGTCAACTTCAATAAAATAAGGAAAATACTTCTTCACAACAAAAAAACATTGAAGACCACATCGGTAGGGTTAACACACAACTTTTTCAAGTACATAGGTTTCCAGAGGCAAGACAACAAGAGGCATTCTGACAGTTATTGACTCTCACCGTGGGCAGCAGTGCTTTCGGAAAACATCTGTTTCGATCTCAGAGACGCTTCACTATTTTTTCAGCAAAGATAGGCCTACTTGAGAATTATTCAGGTTACATTTTTACAGTGCAGGATAGCTGGAAAAATATTGAGATAAACTTTATTTTGGGTGGGTACTTTAACCTATTCCCATCCAGACTTTTTTTTTTTTTTTTTTGAAAAGTTGCCCACCAGCATTTTTGTTGTTATTTTCATCTATTTTTTTTTCTCTGCTTATAAACTCTTAAATATGGGTATTTTTCTTCAAAAATATTATTTTTTTTGCAAAAAGCTCAAATAATTGCATTTTTGTGAAGGAATTTTGTTCAGAGATCAGATTCAGAGGTGCGTTTCCAGAAAGCATCGTTAGCCTACTACTCTCTTAAGTTTCGTCGTTACTGACAAAGTTCAACGATTTGGTGTTTCCCGAAACCATAGTTCAAATGAACATTCGCAAGTTGCATCGCAAACTTGTGTGGTTTGAACAACAGCTCTTTACCTGTCGTTAGAAGCATTGTTCCTTGTTATTTTAATATGTAGACTTACATTGATCAGGCTTTTGAACAAAATAAGCAAAAACCATGTAGTACAATGTATATCCATCATTCTAAATATATAACAATTTTATTTTACGTCTTTAGGTTTGTAAACAGAATTAAAAAGCTGCATTTGAAACTGCGCATGTGCGCAGAACTACCAGCTTTAAGACCCTGGGGAATCCCTGGGAGTTGTGGCGTATGAGGGAACTTGCGCATGAATTAAATATCTTGAAAATAAACAACAGAAAACTAAATCACGATAACAAAATATATAATATATCTTCCGATGCAATATATGTTATTTACAGCACTAATCTGACATTAAATCGATTTACACCGACTAATAAGTACTTCACTTTCCACTAGGGATGCACCGAATCCAGATTTTTTAGGTTCGGCCGAATCCCGAATCCACCGTTTAAGATTCGGCCGAATCCGAAACCGAATACCGAATCCTACTCGCATCCTTATTCCATTAACACAGTAAAACACATTAATGAATTATACAACGTCCACAGCATGTATTTTTCATTTTATTTAATTTTAACTGTACATTATGCCAGGATGACAAGTTGGAAAACTGTTTTGACAATTACCATAAGCCTATGCATAATGAAAGCGATGCGTTGCGACACGCTCGTTTTTCCAATAAGCAAGCAGCTCCGCGCTGAAAACAATATTTAACTTTGAGTGAGAAGCTCCGCTCGTCAATGTCAGTTTTCACACGGCCGTCCAATTACAATGGAGGAGGGGCGGGACATTACCACAGCAACCAACCGGCTCACAGCTGAAGCATCACAGCTACCAAGCGCTTGGCTGAAAAACAGCTGGCATTTGGTGTCCTCAAGGCGTTTTCAGCCGTGTTTAAAAGTTTTGGTGTGTCCAGCCCCTTAAGCTCACCGAAAGAAAAAGCTCATCTCCACGTCAGCACCCGATGTGTGTAATCAACGGCCGCGTGACGTCGAGCAGCGTAGCGCAAGCCTAGGATTCGGTTCGGTGGAAAAAAATTCTAGGATTCGGCCGAACCCGAACCCCGTCAAAAAGCCCAATATTCGGCCGAATCCGAATCCTGGATTCGGTGCATCCCTACTTTCCACGTGACATCATCAACTATGTTGTTAAACCAACATGGTTCAAACGACGAATGTGCGACAAAGTTACTATGCTTTCGGGAAACAGTCGTGACAAGGTCGTTCGTTTCTCCAACTTTGCATCGTACTATGTTGGTTCAGCAGCGAGTAACTGTCATTGTTCAGGAAAGTCACCCCAGAACGATAATCAAAAAATAAACGCAGTGTAAAATTAATAAACAATGTTTTGCTTAAATTTTTTTGTACATTCGGTTAGAGCGCCATGTAGTTGATAATCATGGTATTACAGATTACCCTAAAAACTCACCAGGAACACTTTTTTTGGGTGGGCCAATGTTTTTTCTTAATTGACGAAATAATTTGTCGATGGCGGGGAAAGAGTTAAATGAGCAGTTCCCAGAAAAAGAAAGAAAATCGTGTGGCTGTGTATTGTACTTATTTTATTGCACTGCTTAAAATCTGTATAGCTGTTCAGTGGGACACAAAAGATGTACTGTAATGAAAGTTAACATCTGGGAGTGTCAAGCACCTAGAAACAACTTTAAAAGATTATAAAAGTAGGTCAGATGTTAAGTGCATTACATCCCCACGCTTCCAAAATCATATGATAGCTTTATGTGAGTTTTAAGTCATTTGCTGATTTGAAAAAATATTCATATTGTTTTGGTGAAACAGATTTATCGAACAGATCTGGTTTACGAACTAAATATTGCTTAATTTTGGCAAATTCATCTTTTTCTGTTCAACCGCCGAAAGAAATCCATGCAGGTTTGGAATGACCGAGGGTGAAAAAATGATGACAGATTTATTTTAATGAACTACTCGTTTTGCATTTAGCAACCTTTAACACAGTTGTGTGTGAAATAACAGCTGAGTGATATCTCAGTCAGGTGGCTGGGTTGTTTTCTAAAGCTTTTAGCTGTAAGATGTTGATATTTTTGTTCTGTTTAGTCCAGATCTGTCATTTTAACTGCGCACAGCTGCCATGTCTGTTTGCCAGCTACCTCTGATTGACAGGGTGTTGTCTGCACCCCTGCTGTGGATTTCTATTATGAGTGTGTATGCGTGTTAAGGGTGTGATGTCGTCGAGTGTATGTTTGTTTGGCTTAGTTTGGCTGGAGGTCTTGCCCTGTGTATCCGATTTTATTTTCATATTGTGCATCTGTGAGTGTATTATGCATGTTGTATTTGTGTGGTGGTGACGTCAAGGCTGTTGTGTATAGGCCTGTGTGTGTTTGTGTATCTTTTGTATTGCAGACATGTGCGTTACTGTTCAGTAGTTGTGTTTATGAATGTATACAGTATGTGTGCTTGGTAGATGTGTGATGTATGTGTAAATTGACTGTATATGAACCCTCCCAACTGCACTTTAACTTTATTGTTACATCATCAATGTCTGTATATCTGTTTATATATATTGTTTATATGTATCCCCTTTTTTTCATTAAATCCTTATTTGTTATTTTTTTACTAACATTTTTATTTAATTTAATGTTTTTTTCCTAACATATGGGGAATTTAGGGGAAGAAAATGAGGGGGAGGAAAATATGCCCTAGAAAGTGGTTTTGTCACTAAAAGCGTCCAATGTACTTATAGTGATAAACTTGTGCTGATGAAAATATAAATGTAAAAATGTACTGTATATGAGTGTTTGGTAAGTGCATCTTGTATTTGTTTGTGTGTTCCTGCTAGCCATCCATAGCAGGGGATCCAAATGACCCAGAATTTGTGTCTCAGCTGGACTTTAAAAACAAACTTTCTCTCTCTCACACACTTTTCATTTCTCCTTTCTGCCCACTAGTCTACATCATTTCAAGTCAAAGCAGGTATGTAATCACACTGGTAAAGTAAAAATTATGGAGAGTAGCAATTTACACTTGGACACTACATGTCTGAACACATGTATTTTCATGAGCTTAACAAATTTCCACCCCTCCGTGCACACACACACACACATTTTCATAAAGTCATACTGCAATCTGCACCTCACTGAGATTCTATCCAATAAAGACTCCTAACGCACGTTTCATAAGCAGTGATTGTGTACAGACAGTTATATAAGACTCACACATACTCACTCACTCTTTCTCTCTCCATTATAACAATAGGCATTGAGACTGTTTCCCGTAGCAACGTGGCACAGACGTGAGAATAGTCTGTACTCTTTAGAGACTAACACACTCTCTGTCTCCTTCTCTCTCTCTCTCTCTCTCTCTCTCTCTCTCTCTCTCTCTCTCTCTCTCTCTCTCTCTCTCTCTCTCTCTCACGCACACACACACAAGCTCAGATGCATATATATTAACGCACATTATCTGAATCAACTCTGAATCCAGAAGAAAAAGTATTTATCTAACAAAATCTCTCTCTCTCTCATTCTCTCACTCACTTTCTCTTGCTTTCATCACATGTATTTAGCTGCTGGAGCTAAATACAGTTGTCTGTCTTCTTCTGAGTGCTCGATCTCATTAAAGCACACTTTAAATATTTGTGGGAGTGCCATAGACAAAGAGTGCAAACTTGATTCACTCCCGAAAAATTCTCATAAATCTTTATCATGCACTTTTCAACCCCTGGGGAGTCAGCTGACGATGGCATAAAGGGACACTCCACTTTTTTTGAAAATATGCTCATTTTCCAGCTCCCCTAGAATTAAACATTTTATTCTTACCGTTTTGGAATCCATTCAGCTGATCTCCGGATCTGGCGCTAGCACTTTTAGCATAGCTTAGCACAATCCATTGAATCTGATTAGACCATTAGCATTGTGCTAAAACAAACCCAAAGAGTTTTAATATTTTTCCTATTTAAAACTTGACTCTTCTGTAGTTACATCGTGTACTAAGACTGACAGAAAATTAAAAGTTGCGATTTTCTAGGCAGATATGTCTAGGAACTATACTCTCATTCTGGCGTAATAATCAAGGACTTTGCTGATGTAACATGGCTGCAGCAGGCGTAGTGATATTACACACTGCCTGAAAATAGTCCCCATGGTTACTTTCAATAGCAAGTTTTAAATAGGAAAAATATCGAAACTCTTTGGTTATTTTTTTAGCACAATGCTAATGGTCTAATCAGATTCAATGGATTGTGCTAAACTATGCTACAAGTGCTAGCACCAGACCCAGAGATCAGGGGAGCTTGAAAATGAGCATGTTTACAAAAAAGTGGAATGTCCCTTTAACTTAGAACTCTCGTCTAAACATATACATTACATTATTACTACGCTCGCTAGTAGGGTTTAATCTTAGTCGCTGTACTCTGCTTCTTATGTTGTCCACCGATATTTCTGTGTTTTATCCTGCATTTATTAATGTAAAGCTGCTTTGAAACAATTGTGAAAAAGCTCTATATAAAAAATAAATTGAATGTGCGACTTCTAGACGGTTTCATTGGACACACATGCGGTGACGCGATACGTGCCTGGTCCGAACTTTACTTCCGGTTTCAATTTTTTTAATGGTCTGACCAGTTGCTAAACGGAATTCTTATACAAATACCTCGTCGAAAAAACAAATGTTTTGGTTTCCTAGGTAATTTACGTGTTGTTTATTTAGCTTGTTATATAAATAAACTACGTTTAAAGTACTTTGTTGTTATTTATTCTTAGCGGAGTTTACCGGAAGTTACGCGTTGACCACGAAAGCCGCTTGTTTATGTTGTTACTCCCGAAACCATCTATACTCCGGAGCGACTTATAGTCGGTATGTAGATTTAGTTACATATACATTTAGGAACCAGTATGTACCTCTAAGGTACCAATTTGTACCTTTTAGGTACAAACATGTACTTTTGAAAAGATATCAATGACAACTTGTGTACCTTCATTTACTTTTTTCTGAGAGTGGTAAATGACAAGTGAATAAAGTGTTAAAGATGTGGGTAAGTTTGCAAACAGGCGAGCTGCAGATGCAGGGTAAAGTATCTGTTATCTGTTTTTTAAATATCCATCATAACACATATGTTACGGTCCAAAGAGAACGTCATGTTTAAGAACAGCAGCTTGATGAGCAAAAACAAACCGTCTGTCAATGACGGTTTATTAGCTATTGGCAGACATTAGTTGGTCTCTGCTGTCATTTCTGTAGACAAATATAGCACCATAGAGGTTTAATTGCTGCCATGCATGTTTCTTATTCACATCCGCAAGATGTCAAAATGTTGCTATGGTTATCACAAGTCAAGCATCGCATGTTCAGGACACGTGTATTGTGCACACACATGCAAAACACTAATGAAGAGGATTCACTCCAGTTTTTAATGTGGTTGTCACTCTTAAAGAGCACCAATTATCCGATTTACCATTTTACATTTCCTTTGGTGTGTAAGTGTGTATTTGTGCATGTTAACGATGTGCAAAAGTTTCATGACCCAAACAATGACGCGAGTTATCGTCTCCAACGTAAACCTCTTTTCTTGGACTAATGTACAACAAACACACAGATTGTAGGCAACAGTTCACTTCCTGGGATTGGTGATGTAGAAAAGACCGACATTATCATAATTCCTCCCGCTTCTGACTCAGCCTGTTATGGCGCTTTTCCATTGCATAGTACCCCACGGTTTAGTTTAGTTTGGGTCGGGTCAGCTCACCTCACTTTGGCGTGGTTAGCTTTTCCATTTCCATTGAGTTTAGTATCACTTCACAGTGGGAGGGATTATAGGCGTGTCGTTATATTTGCGCTGCCTACAGCTGTGACATCATACAAGTGAGAGGAGAGCGTTGTTGTATATTCCCATACATTCATTTATTTCTCAGTCCGCCACAAAATTAAAATTGGCCACCACAAATAGATGTTTGCACATCGCGTTTATCACTACCTCTGTCTCACATGACAGTTTCTGTTTCTGTTCAAACACCCGAGGCGTCAACCGACGGCGCTCCGCTGAGCATATAATGCTGACGTGCTCGTCGCGAATGTTCCGCCACAAACTGCAAGTCTGGAAAAAACTGTTATGGTGTCCCTGATTCTCAACATGTGGATGTTTTTCATCGCTAAAAGGGAGTTTGGGAACTTATAGCAGAGCACAGATGACAACATGTTTGCACGAGACAGCGCAAGCTAGCACTAAAGGTAAAGCTAACATAGCGTTGACGCTGTTGGTGACGTTTCTTTCAGACCAATCAGTGATCTACTGTGTTTTTGCTTCACGTTTGGTATCAGCTCGGGTCGCTTGGAACCCAAACCGAGGTGGTACGAAAAAAAGTATTGGGTACCACGTACTGCACCTAATTGAAAAGCTCCCAAAAGTAAGCTGACCCGACCCAAACTAAACCAAACCGTGGGGTACTATGCAATGGAAAAGCGCCATTAGTTAACTCTTGTTAGCATTGCATTGTGAGCGAATGTTTCAAACATGGTTAGGAGCGTCACATTTTTGGCTGAGGAATTCAGGCCAATCACAACGTACAGATTAGCTGACCAATTAGGGACAGTGCGTTTCAAGAAGAGAAGAAAATCTGGAGCTACAAAAACTGGATTGAGTGTAAACTATTTTGTCTTTATGCTGCTTTTACTGTAAAACCAAACTTGTGTGTGTTTGTATTTGTGTGTGTGTGTGAGAGAGAGAGAGAGAGAGAGAGAGAGAGAGAGAGAGAGAGAGAGAGAGAGAGAGAGAGAGAGAGAGAGAGAGAGAGAGATTCTATCTGCATCTGTCTGAGCATGTTAACATAAAACAGCACATCTCTGTGTCAAATGAAAGAGGGGAACCCTCCATCCCTCCTTCAGACAGACAAGTGGGGCGCAGATAAAGGCGAAGGACAGATGAAAGAGTTCAGCTGACAGAAGGGATCAGAGACGACGAGAACGGTGGAAGTGAAGGAAAGGGGCGGGGGAGCGGGGGCCATTAAAAGCGACCGATGGAATGAAGAATTCTACAGAAGAGTTTCTGTGCAGGTGAGAGAGCGAGAGAGAGACATGAAAGCCTGGAGAATTGAGAAAGAGACATTGAATGAAACCTTCGGCAAAAAGCGAGAGAATTCCCAAAGCGGGGAGGAGTAAGACAGGAGGAAGATTGTGAAATAAAGATGAGTGATTTGAAAAAATGGAAGGAGGGATGAATTCATTCTGGGTGAGAGCAGAGTGGACAGACTCAGGGCACCTGGGTACCTACTTGCGGCCACTATCCGTATTTGTTTTAAAAGTGTCATCTGAATGCATTTTGTGCTGTGCATTATAAATTTAAACAACCAACAGAGGAGCACCCCAAACAGTTTAATATACTGAAATATGATGTTGACGTTTTTTTCCAAAAACAGATGCACTTTCTGCATAAATCATAACAAAATGTAGACCTAATATAAAAATATTTGAGAAAAAGTAAACTTGGATTAATATTGCATGCCGTTATCTTTCCAAGAGAATTTATATTAACAAGCACAGCACTCGCCACATGCTAATGTTACAACTCGTCCATCTTTGCACCCCCAATCTGCAGCTCGCTCTGGCATCGCTGAACAGACCCCGTTACTGTGATAATGCAAGATGACACTTGGAGGCATACACACAGGGGACATGTCTGAGAATACACAAACAAGACATCTGTCCAGAAAGTGAACTCATCCCTCTCTCTCCCTCACTTTGATCACTGATGGTCTAAACTGATGAACATTAGCTCTTATTGAATGAATCTTACACACACACTAAAACAAGCAAACACACACAAATACAGACGCAAACAGAAACAAGCAAACACACGAATGTATCCTGCCAACTTGCATTTAACTGCCAGCATTCCTGTATTAAATCTGTAACCACAATAACCCAAGCAGATGTTTGGCAACACCTATGCCGTGTTTGCTATATACTGTTTATGTGTTTGTTGTTCCACGCCATTGCAGGTGAAACTGATCTCTGTCCAAATGGAAGGCAAAATACACACATTTACACATGGCAGGGCGCAAAGCTAAACACACACACACACACAACAGCTCACAGATCATTGGAGTATGTCCAGTGTGGCCCTCATTATGACAGGTGTTTTAGAGTCACTGGAGCGTGGCCACTTGAGCGTGATGCGGTACGTTTTCAGAATTTCCTCTATTTTTATTTATCTAACAATCTTTCAAAAACAATCTGTTAAAGGATGGTAACAGGATAAAAATAGTGCCACATAGTGTGTTTATAAGGAGATGAGAAGAAATGTCCTAATTTGCATTTAATACATTGCATTAAAACAGTGCTTCTCAATACTGGTCCTGGGGGTCCACTGCTCTGCACATTTTGTATGTCTCTCTTATCTGACAGACTCAGTTCAATTCAATGAATCTCTGCTAATGAGCTGATAATTTGAATCAGCTGTGTTAAATAAAAGAGACATACAAAATGTGCAGAGCAGTGGGACTCCAGGACCAGAATTTAGATCCACTGCATTAGAAGTAATTTAGAATATAATAGACCATTTTGCAAGATGTAAACAACGCCAAAAGCCCAGCCTGTTGTTTTTCAGTTTTTTAGTTTAGATTTATTTACACGTTGATTCAGTTTTAAAAAAATGTTGGTTGTATTTTGTTCTAATATTAATTCATAATAATATTAATATTTTGTTCATTGTTGTTTAGATCCTGCAAAATGGTCTATACAATATACAATAGGTGACCCTTTCTGTGAAATCCAGGCTAAAGTCTCAATCTAATTATACATTTTTTTATTTTAATCACTGATTTCACAAATATTTCATTCTTTGACATGACCTTACTAGGTCAATATTTAAGATATCAAGGGTACATTTGCACAGAAGGTTCTTTACCTTGTGTATGCTGATTTGATGTAGAAGTAAATAACAAACAAATGACTTTAGCTGGGTTTTCACAGACTATCACATATATAAGACAACACAATTACTAAACTTTCAAACAATTTGTTACTGTAAATTTATTGAAATTGCTGTTTAATTACTGCTGTGGTAGTTGTGGCCTCAGATTTTATACAAACTCCTATTCTGCCGTGCAAAGGTTTTAGCTGTAAAAGAATGCACAGATGCACATCCCCAAAATTAATATCTGGGCTGTGTAACGATTGGACGATGAGGCCAATGTAACACAAATGTAAGTAAAGTAAACGAGATACATAGTGACAATTGGACATTTGATAAACTTTTATTGTGCATTATATGGTGGCTAAACAGAAATATATCGGCCAAATGTATCATGCTAATAACATTAGCATGACAAATATCGGCCAATAAGTGACCCTGGACCACAAAACCTTAAAGGGGCCATGGCATGAAATTTTTTTTCTTCCATTTTTAAGTGTTATAATTGTGTCCCCAGTGCTTCTATCAACCTATAGAGAATGTGAAAAAGATCAACCGAGTAACTTAGTGTTGGTAAACCATTCTCCGCAAGCAAGTGAAAAATAGGTCATTGAAATTTGGCTCTACTTATGATGTCATAAGGAGCTCTTATTATAATAATACCGCCCCTTAATCTGCAATATCCAACCACGGCACTGCCATTCAGTGCAGAGAGAAAGAGAAAATAATTCACAGCACAATTGAGTTTCAGTTGCAACAAACCACCATCATTGCGATTAGTGTTTGAATTTCATCAGCTCATTTGCATTTGGATACACCCAAAACGCCACATTTTTGCTCACACCTACAAAGTGTCATTTTTAACAGGCTATAATAAATTATCTATATGGTATTTTGGCTAAAACTTCACATGTGTACTCTATGGGTGGAACGGTACACAGAAGTCACGCATAACAAAAATGCAGAAGGCACATTTTTTTAAGTAGTTAAGATAATCTTAAAAGCATAGGTGTCCTTATCGGTGTTATTTTGAGATGTCATGAATATGAACTGAAATGCATTCAACATACTATCTCGTATTACAAAAATGTATACCACTTGAAGTAATCTTGTACTCATCTTTCATACAAATATGGCTTCAAATACAAGTGTTACCTAAATACATTTTAAAATTAAATTTTGGCCTATTTCATATTAATGTACTAAAGAACAAAAAAAAAAATAGGCTTATATATACACACACACATATATTATGCAAACACAAACTTATTTTGTATGCGATTATTGTTTTAAAGCCTTAATCTTTACATTTGGCCAATATATTTTTCCATAGGCATTCGTGTTTTGTGCTTTAAGAAAAGCCACTTGCGATATAGCCCGAGTAAAGATTTATTAGCTGAAAATTAAAAATGCCAAATATCGGCCTATAGATAGTTTCAGACGACACACATTGCGGTTTCATGGTTACGCATCTGGATGGAACTTAACTGTTTGTTTAACCGTCTGGCTAGTTGCTAAACTGAACTCTGAAACAAATACCTTGTCGAAAATAACAAATGTTTTGATTTCCTAAAGATTATGAGAGAGATTGGATCATGGATCTGTAGTTAACATACATTAATTTCATACAGTAACGTTAGCTTAGTTTTTGAAAGACTTTAGCTGTGATTTGAACTAAGGTAATCAGTGTGCTTGTTATCAACTCTAACTCTAAAAGACGCTGTTGTTATTGATTCTTTTAAGTTTACCAGAAGTTGCGTTTGTTTATTTTGTATGGGGGTAATTTCATGCCAATATTATTGAAAATGGACAGACTAAAAGTCACAAATAGATATTACAACTTGTAAACACAAAACGCAATCTACAAATAAATTAAAAATCCACAAACACAGTCCTCGTGATCCGCAAATGTAAAACAAGATCTACGAATCGTCTTTGTGATCCACAAATATAAAGCATGATTTACAAAAAGAAATCAGTGACTTGTACTTGAAAACCAGAATTTGAATGAATGTAAAGTGACTTCTTTGCAGATGAATATCATTTTCTATTTGTAGATTGTGTCACATTTGTTTTCAGAATTCTGACACTATTGTTTCGCTTTGGTGACAAAATAATGCCATAATCGTTGAAAATGAAGAGACTACAATTTGTAAACACGAAACAAATCTGCAAATAGGTTCCAAATCTGCAAACAAACTCCTCATGATCCGCAAATGTAAAACGAGATCTACAAATATATAAAAATCCACGAACAGACTCTTCATGACATACAAATATAAAATGCGATTTACAAATAGATTTAAAATCCGCAAACCAACTCTTTATGATTCACAAATAGAAATCATCGACTTGTACTTGACAAACAGAATTTAAATGAATGCAAAGTGATTTGTCTGCGCATGAGGGTCATTATTTGTTTGTAGATTGTGTTGCATTTGTTTTCAGAATTTTGGCACAACTGTTTCGCTGTTTTCCATTAAAAAAATCTACAAATGCCCTCCTCACAATTTGCAAACAAACACAGTCTAACTTGTATTTTCCAACCATTGTAAAAAGACATTCTTACACATTCTGTGCAAAGTTCAGCATGCAAGTGTTGAATCTGTGTTTGCAAATGACAGGGCATTCACGAATCCTTCTGCACAAGTCTACAGATCTTTTTGGCACTATCTTTCCGCAGAGTTTGTCACTACGATCCACGCGTGTAGTCAGCCAATCAGGTGTATTGCTTCAAAGTAATGCCACGCCCCCTCAATAAGCTCTTTTCAAAATAAAAGCTGGGCTCACTGCCATTTACCGTTGCCGGTGTTACAGCGCTGAAAGGCGGCCAGAACGCGTTATCGATATTATATTAATGATATTAAAGCATTTATGTATAGCATGGCAAATATGTAGCATTAACGTGAACTAGAACAACCCCTCGTTTAAGTTATTATCAGTGCCTGACAATTCAGCCGAGGTCATTAAATCGTTAAAAACACTGCATGAAGCGGTTTTATCCTTAAAACATCAGTGTCTCTTCAACGAACATTTGCCGAGCGTCAGCGAGCCAGCTGGATGGAGTGGAGCTGCTGAGGTGACGCAGCTAAAATAAAGCAAGCGGGTGCAACGATAATATTGGATGTAACTTGCCGTAATTAACAAAAACATGAGCCTTATTTGACAGCAGCACTAATTGAACTATTTGACCATATGCATTTCATATACATACCGTGACCGGAATGCACTTACAAATCGCGCTGTTATTAGAAACATTTAACTGTTTCCAGACTGTCGCTATCCCTTTGTCAAGTGCTGAAATGTCACTTACTGAATCACTCGTAATTGTAGCAGAAGCTTGTTTAGGCTAATGATCTTCAGCCGATGTGCACTAATATTTTTTTAAATATTATTAATTATTTTTCAATGACTTATTAAATGTTTTAATAATTTGTGCATCATGAAATATTCTTTTTTCATATTTAGTTAGGACTCGTCCCACTGCGCAATGCCTTCTGCATTTTATAATATAGTTTAGATTTTTATTTTTATTTGTTGTTTATTATCTATGTTTATTTATTATTAAGGATTATTGCATTGTACCGTAAATATTTATTTGGTTTCTTTAATCAGATGCCATACCCTTCAAAAAAATATTTTTTTACTGTAGCCTAGATGAATTATAGCAGCAATTGGTAGGAACCATTTATCAATTCGCTAGTACCAACTTTTACCAAAATTGTACCAAATAGAGCTGAAGATCTTTGCCCGAACCCGACGGGACCCGTCGGGACCCGACGGGCTCGGGCGGGTTCGGGCTTCATTTCTAACATTTTACACGGGCTCGGGGCGGGCTCGGGCTTCCGCTCCGGCTTTGTGAGGTAAATGAGCGGTCAAGTTCAAATCGGTAGCGCAGGATCGCGCTTAATTCATTTACAGTGGATTTAATGATTTTCCTCATCAAAAACATGTAGCCTAATCTTGGTGAGTAGGTTTTTCAATGTATAACTAAATATGAATCGAGTCTTACATAATTTAGATAGAGGATATAGACTAATGTTGGCAGTAATGGAGAGAAGTGCCGACGCAAATCCCGCGGAGCCTGCCTCTTAATTTCGTTATTGCCAAATACCCATCTTAATTCAGAATGTATTATCTTAATTTAATTCGTTAAGAAATAATAATTTTATTGGCATATTTATAGTGTAGGCTATTGCATAAGCCTATTTAGAATGAGATGTTACAATGTTACAGATTACTTATTTCTTTGTTTCAACTTCCAAGTGGCGTGTAGATTATTAGTCATGAATAAATAATGTTAAAACCTGTGTAAATTTCTAATTCTTGACAAAAGCTGTGTGTGTGCGCACATTTAAATAATGTCGGGCTGTAAACGGGTTCGGGCTTTTAAAAAGCTGTCAATCTAAATGTACGTTCGGGTTCGGGCTGCATTCTGTCGGGCTCCGGACATTTCGGGCCTAACTTTTAAGGCCCGATTACAGCTCTAGTACCAAATACGTTTTCCTTATTAATTAATTTATGTTTAGTCATTTAAATTTCATTTCTCGTTTGAATTTTAAATATATTATATTAAAGTAATTTAAACAAATAAACAAAGAAAAAAAACCCAATAAATAAATATAGCCTACATTTAAAACATTACATTATCGTTATTGCTGGAGTGCAATTTGCTGGTTGTCCTGCAGGTGACCTTGTAACACTGCTGTCTTACGATGCACTTATAAATTAACGATTACTCCAGAGCACTCGTAGATCTACGATGATTTTCGAGTGCTACTTAAGCTACAAAGCTTTTGGGAAACGGCCCATAATTCTAAAATTAATTTTAAGATTGTTTTTACGATCTACTTACTTAGCGATGCTTTTGGGAAACCCGGCCCTGCTCGTTTGGAATTTGCCTGGCGCACAGCTCTAGTCAGAAAGATTTAAAGGCGGGCTTTGTTTTTAAAAAAATTAATGCATTTCTTTATATTACAATAATGAACAAGTCACCCATTTATCAAGTATCGATTCATTATTTTCACTTAATCCTTTTTGCTTTTTACAAAAAGTAGAATAGGCACGCATATTCTGAATTTAGCCAAAATTATGACTGTGGCATGAAGAAACTTTCCTATTTTAGTGAAAAATAAATAAGTTATTTTGCTATTATTACGTAGCATATATTGATGATTTTTAATAAAAATATGACCGTTTTAAACAAACTAAGTACACTGATAAAAATAATATGAAAAAAAATTATACGCTGGATTTACTAAAAAAAAAAAAAATACAGTGCATCATTTTTACATACACTTTTTTAAAGTAAGTTTTACATTGAATTTAAGCCTTTGCAATTTAAGCAATTGCAATGTTTAAGTAAGTTTTACATGATAAGCAATTAGGCCTACTAAAAATTCCATGTAAAATTTACTTTAAAAAGTGGATGCAGAAATGATGCACTCTTTTTATTTGTTGTTTATTATCTATGTTTATTTATTATTAAGGATTATATTCAGGGACGTGCACAGACATTTTGAGGGGCAGGGGCTCAAGTGAAATAAAGGGCACTTCTCATAATTATGTAAAAAAGTATATATATTAACCCAATTCTGACTTCCTTTTTAAAAAAATATTAAAAAAAGTTAATTAATTTTATCTTCCTCAAACTCACGCAATTGTTTAATTTTCAAAAGATGTCTACAAAATAATAAGTTGTTCACACAGACACCATGGTCTCCTTAGTAGTCTAGGTTTATAGAGCAGCAAAGGAAGCCATTACACAATGTGCATGTTTTGAAAACATTAAATTACACATTAATTACAAATTTGTTAAAATGCTAAAAACAAAGTTGTGACTGCTGAGTTAGCGCTACATGCCAATAAATGCTATATCATATGCTAGCGTTTAGCTGATTAGTTGTTACTCAAAATGTATTTTTGTCGGATAAGGGCTCAAAATATAAGGTCTGTTTACTAATGTGAGCTTCTGGCATGAGCCTCAGAGCAGAGCTCAACATTATTATTCATGACCCTTTCAAATAGGGCAAAAATAGACCATTTCATTCAAATGACAAATTCTAGGGTTGTAAATTGACATGTAAAAACGTTTCTGGATAATTTTTGCACTTAATAAAGCAACATACCTTCTATGTAATTGTCAAAGAACAATTTAACATATTATGACAACACATCCTATGGCACCTTTAATCTTAGGTTTCATATTTATTAGGGTTACACATGTCAGAAACAACAAATATAGATTAGGCCTATTTTATTTGTATTTTATATTTTACTTTTTTGTGATGTCAGTGAAAATTCAGACTGGGCAAGTAAAATACTGAACCATCAGATTTCTTCCCAATCTAGTACAGCACTCCAGTATAACACATTATACTTATTTAACAGCCATTACAAAAAACGCAAACAAAAAAGCTTACTACTGTAGTTAGCAATTATATTATTGTTTGTGCTTTATTATTTTATGAGCAGTCTATTTAAACTACATACACTACACTGTTACAAGTTTGCAACTCTTCAGGTTAATATGGGATTGCCATGGAAAACAATGTCCCTGAATCGTTATGTGTAACAACGTGTCCCATATTTTGTGCATAAAACTGTTAATATAAGAATGCTTTTTTCCTCACACACTTACCGGTAGCTGCCTGCATAATCATGCACATGATTGCGTCTCGTTCAGGGCAGGCTGAGCTTTGGCGCTTGAAGCGCGAATGATGCAGCACGAGTGTAGACAGACCAATCATAAAGCGAGGTAAGTTAGAGAGGCGGGACTAAGGAAAGGTAAAGCCAATCATATTAGCGATTTGAATTTTGGAGGCGGGACTCATCTGTTAACCGTTTGTGTGCTACAAGCGCTATTTTTCTTTATATAAGAGTTTAAATCTCATTTAAATGATTTCTGAATAAATTCATGTTAAATTAAATAAGCAACAAGTAAAAAACACAAGAAACAGACAGACATCAGTTGTTATATGAATAAAGATCATATTATTTTTTTTTTTTTAAAAAGCACCCCAGAAAAAAAGGGCACTTTTTCTCCAGGAATAAAAAGGGCAGGTGCTCAAGCCCCCTTTGATGTCTATGTGTGCACGTGCCTGATTATATTGCATTACCCAGTTGCAAGCGATCGTTATACGTGCATCTTTGGGAAACGCACGTAAATGAACAACGAATGTTCGTTAAGTAGCTCGTAGAAAGCGCTCTTAAGTGCTAAGTTTAATCGTTATCGGGAAACCCAGCCCTGTTCGTTTGCAATGTGACTGGCACACAGCTCTAGTCAGGACTGATAAGGCTATCCATTTATCAAGTATTGATTAATTATTTTCACTTAATCCCTTTTGCATTTTACAAAAAGTAGAATAGGCAGGCATATTCTGAATTTAATCAAAATTATGACTGTGGCGTTGAAGGAACCTTCCTTTAGTGATAAATAAATAAGTTATTTTGCTATTATTATCTAGCAAATATGACAGTTTTAAACAAACTAAGTAGCCTATTTATTTATTTATTGGCAAATGCAGAACAACAAGGAACATGTAGAACATAGGCGACACGCCTCTACCTTGCGATGAGAAGATTAATCATGGGGAACATAAGCTAAATGTAATTTTAAAATGTATTTAATTTAAAAACAAATTTTAACCGAAAGCGGACTGTTTATGCTTGTCAAATTTATGCTGGCTCGGTCACAAAATTTCGTCAGGCAGTATTTGATATATGTATTTGTGTTCATGGAAAACAATATAGGCTATAGAAATTCGTGCTGAGTGACAGGAAAAAGAAAATCGTGCTAATTGGCACAAGAAAAAAAAGGGTCAATGAATACGAACAAATAAATCGAAAAAAAAATTAAGATATTGTTGATTCTGCATTTATCCAGCCAGCATAAATTTGACAAGCATGTGCTTTCGTTTTAAAAATGACATTTAAGCCTTTAAGGGAGAAAGGCGTGTAGCCTACCTTTGCTTTCTCCTCATTGTTCTGCATTTGCCATTGAATAAGTCAGTCATATTTGTTATAAAAAAAAATCAATGTATGCTACATAATAATAGAACTTGTTAATTTTTTACCAAAATAAGAAAAAGAAAGTCGGTAAAAATGTGCACCAAGCTAGACACTCAAAATGAGGGCCGGAGTGGGACTCGCTGACTATTAAAATAATATAATTAAATCCTCAGTAGCCATATCTGCTATACTGTTCTCTGCAGCCTTGAAAATTCATTGGATTTTTCTAATATATCATTTCCAATTCAGTGCAAATACAGTAGCCTAAACAATTATGATTTTGCCATAATTGTGCAGCCCTATATTTTAATATTATTTAAGTAAACTTGTTTAAAAAACTACTAAAAGGGAAAAAATGTGTTTTCCCATATATTTCTATAAAAAAATGTAGGTCTTGTAAATACGTATGGGGTTTCAATAGTTTGGAACCTACTGATATACAAAACTGGCTAATATGTCCTGACTGGAGCTGTGCGCGTCTGCGGAAAAAAAAGGAATAGGCGTCAGCTCATTTAATGTCATTGTGCTTTCAGTTAACCTGTTTAGAACTAGAAGTGTGCGCCCTGCCCTCGACTTTAGGCGGTGCGTTCAAGTTCATATACAGCGTGCAGACAGCGTGCCCGAGCGCGAGGGGGAAAAGTCCGCGGGAGAAACTCAACAGCTTTAATGTACAAAAACCTTACGACAAACGAGAAACGTTCTAACGGAAGCCTTCAGTCAAGCAGGATTAAAAAGAGGATGAGAAACGTGCAAAATATACAATGTACAGTATATACAGTTATGTCATTAATAACTACTGCTTTTAAAATGACTTTTAAGTTATTGTTTTTTGTTTCATTTTCAAAGTTTGATACATTGTGCATAATGACATACTTGGAGAAAGGGATAATTCAACAATAATTTATAATTGTATATCTTTTATTAATTTTATGAAATACATTCAACTATATTTCAATGCACATTTAGGCCCTGAACAAAAAACAACTCGCGAGGGGAGGACTAGGGATTAACCCTTAATTAACTTTAAGGAATTAACTTAAGTGTTTAGAATTCAGTTAAAAACCAAAAAAAGGATTCTGTGTGCTTTTTGTTTAAAGTGCTTGTTTTTATTTAATGTATTTATTTATTCACTGGTGGTAGGGTTGGGGGACAATGAAGGGGAGGGGGGGGGTTCGGCACATATGCTTGAACCACTACTGATTTGATGTAACGGGTGGAATAATTTTAACATGTCACCTGCAGTCCGGGTTAGGGTGGATTGCAGACTGCGGGTCTAAAAGCCAAGACTGTTTTGACTCGATATGAGTGCCTAGCTCGATTTGAATGTCTAGCTGGGTATGCGGTTTTACCTACTTCGTTTTTCTTATTTTACACTGTAAAAAATGTTTTGTGGCTTAGTAATTTTAACTAAATAAAATTAGTCAATTATATAAAAAAATAGGTTAAAACAAAAACTATTTTTGAGTACAAATAATGCAAAAATGTGAGTAATTCTAACACATTATTTAGTTAATTCCTAAATTTTATCATGTAAAATTTGTGAGAAGGAAATTAAATAATTATAAAAAAATAATAGGCTGTATTAACTTAAAAATATAGTGCATCATTTTTGCATCCACTTTTTAAAGTAAATTTTACATGGAATTTTTAGTAGGCCTAATTGCTTCTCCATGTAAAACTTACTTAAACATAGCAATTGCTTAAATTGCAAAGGCTTAAATTCAATGTAAAACTTACTTTAAAAAAGTGTATGTAAAAATGATGCACTGTATTTTTTTTTTTTTTAGTTAATCCAGCGTATAATTTTTTTTTCATATTATTTTTATCAGTGTACTTAGTTTGTTTAAAACGGTCATATTTGTTATTAAAAATCATCAATATATGCTACGTAATAATAGCAAAATAACTTATTTATTTTTCACTAAAATAGGAAAGTTTCTTCATGCCACAGTCATAATTTTGGCTAAATGCAGAATATGCGTGCCTATTCTACTTTTTGTAAAAAGCAAAAAGGATTAAGTGAAAATAATGAATCGATACTTGATAAATGGGTGACTTGTTCATTATTGTAATATAAAGAAATGCATTAAATTTTTTAAAAACAAAGCCCGCCTTTTAATCTTTCTGACTAGAGCTGTGCGCCAGGCAAATTCCAAACGAGCAGGGCCGGGTTTCCCAAAAGCATCGCTAAGTAAGTAGATCGTAAAAACAATCTTAAAATTAATTTTAGAATTATGGGCCGTTTCCCAAAAGCTTTGTAGCTTAAGTAGCACTCGAAAATCATCGTAGATCTACGAGTGCTCTGGAGTAATCGTTAATTTATAAGTGCATCGTAAGACAGCAGTGTTACAAGGTCACCTGCAGGACAACCAGCAAATTGCACTCCAGCAATAACGATAATGTAATGTTTTAAATGTAGGCTATATTTATTTATTGGGTTTTTTTTTCTTTGTTTATTTGTTTAAATTACTTTAATATAATATATTTAAAATTCAAACGAGAAATGAAATTTAAATGACTAAACATAAATTAATTAATAAGGAAAACGTATTTGGTACAATTTTGGTAAAAGTTGGTACTAGCGAATTGATAAATGGTTCCTACCAATTGCTGCTATAATTCATCTAGGCTACAGTAAAAAAATATTTTTTTGAAGGGTATGGCATCTGATTAAAGAAACCAAATAAATATTTACGGTACAATGCAATAATCCTTAATAATAAATAAACATAGATAATAAACAACAAATAAAAATAAAAATCTAAACTATATTATAAAATGCAGAAGGCATTGCGCAGTGGGACGAGTCCTAACTAAATATGAAAAAAGAATATTTCATGATGCACAAATTATTAAAACATTTAATAAGTCATTGAAAAATAATTAATAATATTTAAAAAAATATTAGTGCACATCGGCTGAAGATCATTAGCCTAAACAAGCTTCTGCTACAATTACGAGTGATTCAGTAAGTGACATTTCAGCACTTGACAAAGGGATAGCGACAGTCTGGAAACAGTTAAATGTTTCTAATAACAGCGCGATTTGTAAGTGCATTCCGGTCACGGTATGTATATGAAATGCATATGGTCAAATAGTTCAATTAGTGCTGCTGTCAAATAAGGCTCATGTTTTTGTTAATTACGGCAAGTTACATCCAATATTATCGTTGCACCCGCTTGCTTTATTTTAGCTGCGTCACCTCAGCAGCTCCACTCCATCCAGCTGGCTCGCTGACGCTCGGCAAATGTTCGTTGAAGAGACACTGATGTTTTAAGGATAAAACCGCTTCATGCAGTGTTTTTAACGATTTAATGACCTCGGCTGAATTGTCAGGCACTGATAATAACTTAAACGAGGGGTTGTTCTAGTTCACGTTAATGCTACATATTTGCCATGCTATACATAAATGCTTTAATATCATTAATATAATATCGATAACGCGTTCTGGCCGCCTTTCAGCGCTGTAACACCGGCAACGGTAAATGGCAGTGAGCCCAGCTTTTATTTTGAAAAGAGCTTATTAAGGGGGCGTGGCATTACTTTGAAGCAATACACCTGATTGGCTGACTACACGCGTGGATCGTAGTGACAAACTCTGCGGAAAGATAGTGCCAAAAAGATCTGTAGACTTGTGCAGAAGGATTCGTGAATGCCCTGTCATTTGCAAACACAGATTCAACACTTGCATGCTGAACTTTGCACAGAATGTGTAAGAATGTCTTTTTACAATGGTTGGAAAATACAAGTTAGACTGTGTTTGTTTGCAAATTGTGAGGAGGGCATTTGTAGATTTTTTTAATGGAAAACAGCGAAACAGTTGTGCCAAAATTCTGAAAACAAATGCAACACAATCTACAAACAAATAATGACCCTCATGCGCAGACAAATCACTTTGCATTCATTTAAATTCTGTTTGTCAAGTACAAGTCGATGATTTCTATTTGTGAATCATAAAGAGTTGGTTTGCGGATTTTAAATCTATTTGTAAATCGCATTTTATATTTGTATGTCATGAAGAGTCTGTTCGTGGATTTTTATATATTTGTAGATCTCGTTTTACATTTGCGGATCATGAGGAGTTTGTTTGCAGATTTGGAACCTATTTGCAGATTTGTTTCGTGTTTACAAATTGTAGTCTCTTCATTTTCAACGATTATGGCATTATTTTGTCACCAAAGCGAAACAATAGTGTCAGAATTCTGAAAACAAATGTGACACAATCTACAAATAGAAAATGATATTCATCTGCAAAGAAGTCACTTTACATTCATTCAAATTCTGGTTTTCAAGTACAAGTCACTGATTTCTTTTTGTAAATCATGCTTTATATTTGTGGATCACAAAGACGATTCGTAGATCTTGTTTTACATTTGCGGATCACGAGGACTGTGTTTGTGGATTTTTAATTTATTTGTAGATTGCGTTTTGTGTTTACAAGTTGTAATATCTATTTGTGACTTTTAGTCTGTCCATTTTCAATAATATTGGCATGAAATTACCCCCATAATTTTGTTACTCCTATAACCGTCTATATCTGCCACGGCTGTATATTGCTATTTAGAAACGTCCATGCTAGTTACGAAAAACAGTTTGCAAATTGGAAGGAAACGCTCATATACAGTACACCATAAACAGGTGACTCAACAATCCTAGATTACTCTTATTATAATTAACAAGGCTCTGTACACTGCATCGTGCCTCATGGGTTACCAAAAGTGTAGATGTGTTGTAAAATTAACCTTTCCAACACCTATTCACAAGATGTTGGCTTGATAAAGACCTCTCTTTTGTATGCAAAGGCTGGCTCCTCACAAAGATATACTAACCGGTTTAATTACCCTAACGACTCTAATGATCTCATGGGTGAGTGAGGTCAGAAAGACCTGTTTAATGGAGCAGATATAGTGCTGATCAAAAGGCGTTATAAAAACCCCAATCAGAGCGGCACTTCCGAAACAAAGTATTAAGTGTGAAATTACAGGTCTTATGAAAACTTTGCCTTGGTTAACAATTCGTGACATCGCGCTTGTGTATGTTTGTGCTACATTGCTTTAATGTAGGTGGACGGTAATGTAAACCCAATAACAGAATATCTCACAGTGTCGCGGTTAAATTGGCCCAACGAGCGAAACGCTTTGGCGATTAAATCGCTTGTTAGAACCGCACTTCAGAAAGAGTGTCAGCTCATCAAACCAAGTGGAGAACTGAGTGTTCTCTCCATCTTTCGGTCCCTAGCTTTTCATTTTCAGCCTGTGAGGTCATAATAGCAGTTTTCTCTGGTGAGGTCATAATGGCAGCGTTCTCTGGAGTCATGTCATCAGAGCACGTCTAACACTC
This sequence comes from Paramisgurnus dabryanus, assembly GCF_030506205.2. Lineage (NCBI taxonomy): Eukaryota > Metazoa > Chordata > Actinopteri > Cypriniformes > Cobitidae > Paramisgurnus > Paramisgurnus dabryanus. The sequence continues at coordinate 25,559,023 of NC_133341.1, read as the reverse complement.
TTTCATTCACACATTACTTCCAGTCGTCCATCCATCCGTCTTCCTCCTTCACTTACAATTCGTTCACTAATTCATCTCTTTTCACTCTTTCAATCCACATGTTTTACTCTCTCTCTTTCTCTCTCTCTCTTTGTAATTCACTCACCAGAGAAAGACACTTTGCTGATGCTTCAGAAACGCTTGCCGTTTTACCCCCTCCAATTCTTTTTGGCTTTTCTTTTTATGCTCTCTGTCCTTTCATTTGCCCTTTATCCTTAGTTTTTTTTCTTCTTAACATTTTTAACCTCTCTCTCTCTCTCTCTCTCTCTCTTTCTCTCTCTCTCTCTTTCTCTCTCTCTCGTTGTTCTTTATGCTAAGCTGAGCATATTTAAGCAGTGTGAGTTAATAGTCTGTGACTCTGGGGTTTAGGTTTGGTAATATAAGCTCTAAGGATGACTGAGAAAAGAGGATGAGTCTTTTAAAGAGACAGGGACTTACACAAACTCTGCAGTCAATACGTGTTCTGAAATAAAACACAAAGGTTTATCAATACTTGTGAAGGACATGTTATTTTTGTAAATCTCCTCTCAAATATATAGTCTGTTAGATGTTTTAAAAATGTAATGAAGCAAACCTGTGTGTTTTTGTGTCTGTGTGCATTTGACAACCATCTCCACGACAAAAACTTAAAACAATTGTTCAAACAAAAAATGAAAATTAGCCCATCATTTACTCACCCTAATGCTAGATGTAAATGATTGTCTTTCTACAGTCGAACATATTTAAAGTTAAATAATATACTTTTCTACTTTGCCTTGAAATGGACCTGAATTGTGACGCGGTGGCTCCATGTCAGCACGTAAGATGATCAATGGTTCCCATGAGCCTTGTGACTTGTCATCATATGCATTGTGACATTAAACATAATCACGAGACACACAAGAACTGTCTATATCTGCCACGGCTGTACTGTATATTGCTATTTAGGAACATCAATGCTCTTTACGAAAAATAGTTTGCAAATTGAAAGAAAAAAGCTCATATACAGTACATAAGGCGTAGAGCTGGCATGCTGTCATTTCCAAGCAAGCAATAGTGAGCATTTAATCATCTAGGTTATAGACTTGAAATAGTTTGGCAATGAGTAACCCATTTCTAGCCAAAATAAACTTAGATTTGGTTAGATTTGGTTTGTTTTTGCCAAAACAACTTGCTAGATGTATGATATTTTATCATGTAAGCAAGTCAAATGTGAGTTTAAGGTGTTTGGTTTATTTATTTACTTTATTATCTTTATTGTTGAGCTATGGTAAGACGTCTACAAAATTTTCACTGACAGCCCAAAATTTGCCTTGTTTCACGGTAGACGACTGGGCTGTGTTTGAAATTTGCTTTCTGGGTTTAGATCAAGCACTACACTTACAGTGTTGTTTATATTTAAATGTGACATACCGATCTCTAAATAAGCTGAAATTTTGATTAGTTTACTCTCACAAACATATTATTTCACTTCAAAAGACATACAGTATATTAATCCACCAGAGTAATATGGTTTCCCTTTTTGATGATGTATGGGCTTTAGACCGAATATTACTTTATATAACTCTAAATGTGTTTGCCTGAACAAAGTCATATACACCTTGAAGGGAATTATGGTGAGTAAATTATGTACTTATTTTCATTTTGTACTATTTAATACACATATTGTAACAATTGATACAGCAGAAAAGCAGTCAGGTTACTGTTAAGGGCTTATTTAGTGTTTTCTGTCGCTTAAAGGAATATTCCACTTTCAAAAAAAATCTGATAATTTACTCACCCCAATGTCATCCAAGATGTTTATGTCTTTCTTTATTCAATCGAGAATAAATTATTTTTTTAAATAGAAAATATTCCAGGATTTTCCTCCATATAGTGGACTTTATTGAACCTCAACGGTTTGCTGTTTCAATGCAGTTTAAAATTGCCATTTCAGTGCACCTTCAAAGGGCTCTACACAATCCTAACCGAGGCAAAGGGGTCTTTTCTAGCTAAACAATCATCATTTTCACCAAAAAATTTGCTTTTCAACCACAACTTCTCATCTTGCTCTAGCCGTGTGGTATGCCAGCGTGACCTTACGTATTACATAATCATGTTGAAAGGTCATGCATGACGTATGCAAAACTACTGCTCCAGTGTTTACAGGTGTGTAGAAAGAAGACCATTCCGACGTTTTTATATGTGGAAAGATACTAATTAAAATCTTCGTGTCAGTTTATTGTTTAAAATGATTTGCAAGTATGCGTTTCACATATGTAACGCATGACCTTTCAAAGTGATTACATAATTCGTACGGTTGCGCTGGCACGTTGCTAGCGCAAGACGAGAAGTTGTGATTTAAAGTACTTTTGGTAACACTCTAGGGGTGTTCATAAGACTGACATGACACCTTCATAATCACGTGTCATTAACATGGAGATTTTATACCCGTTTATGACAACTGTCATTAAGTGTCATTTGTTCAATTATGTCATTTTTAATGCAAAGAAGACAGTCTTTGATATGTCTTTGTTATGACAACATGACATAAACCAAAACAACATAACTTGTCATAAAACTGTCATAAATATGACATAGCAGAATAATTATCAAACTTAAGAAACGACTTAGCTTCATGGGTAAACATTACATTAAACTGTCATTTAAATATCATTAAGTCTTAATACTCTGTCAAATAATTTTATAACAGCATCATGATAATTTTTCTTGACCTCAACTACAGTAGTACAAATTAAACTTGTCATTAAAGGTGACATAGAATGATTGAACGGATTATTTATCCTTGTTCTGTGATGTGACATGTAGACAAAAATGTTTTTGTTTGGGTCTGTAATGCCTTAGAAGCTTCCTAAAAACCTCTCTCAGATGGTGGGGGAACCGCTCTATTAGGGTGGGGGATTTTAAATGAGTGGTTTTGCACCTATTTGGCTCCCCCTACTGGCTTAACTTGCAATCTCATTACTGATTGGCTGACTTTGCTGCCACTAAAAAATGTAGCCAATTATTTTAAAGTGGAGGGGCAGTTTGATGCCTGTGATGTCATAAGCATCAGTTATTCAGATTGGGCCGTTTTCTGGCTGACATTTCTAAAAGAGGAATTTCTATGAGACTGAGATGTTTAACATGTTTAGCACTTTTTGTATGTTTGTGAATGTGGGTAGACTACCATTATTCAACAAAGACAAGGTAAAATGGTTTTTCATTCTCTGTCCCCTTTAAAATGTCAATAAGTGTTAATATGCCAAATAATTTGAAATACCTTAACAAAATGCAACATACTAAATTATCCTTAACTTTTTTTATATGTATACATAAAAAACTGACAACTAACAGAACTTCTTTCTCCTCGCACACAAGGTTCTGAATTTTTCTGATATAGTAGAAAAACACGTTTTCATTAAATTTTAGGTGAATCGTTCTCCAAATGCAATAAAATATAATTTTATCCATTTTAATTAGTATTAATATACTATTATTCTGCCCTACAAAGGCAAAAGACCTTAACTCGCTATAGTGTAGAACTGAGAAAAATGACTGAGAAAAAGACTTTTTGGTGACTTTAGTTGTCAGTTATTTTCTTCTTGATTTTAATTTTCTTGAAAAAACAACTAAATGGACTCAAGATATTTATCCACATGATAAAGGAGGTCTTGAATGTCCCAAAAATATCAATAACAAATTTTGGACAAAAAATGAAGTTACCGTGAGGAAGAAAACATTATGAAGAATATTCATGATAATGTTATAAAACTATTTTACACAGTATTAACACTTAATGACATTTTAATTACAAGTTATATTTGTACCATCTGTAGTTGAGGTCAAGAAAAATATTTATGACGCTGTTATAAAACTATGACAAAGTATTAACACTTAAAGACATTTTAATGTCAAATTCATTTTGTATTACTGGTAAAAAGTGGTCAGTTATGTTGTCTTGGTAATGTCAAGTTGTCATGACAAGATATAATGTATTGGTTAATGTCAAGTTGTCAAAACAAGAGCATCTCAAACAATGTCATCTTTGCATTAAAAATGTCATAATTGAACAAATGTCACTTAATGACAGTTGTCATAAACGTCCATAAAATCTCCTTCATGTTCATGACACGTATCATGTTATGATTATGAAGGTGTCATGTCAGTCTAATGAACACCATTTCAAGTAACATGTTACCGTACTTTTATTTGTGAAAATGATGATTGTTTTGATAGATAAGACCCTTATGCCTTGGTTGGGATCTTTTGGAGCCCTTTGAAGCTGCATTGAAACTGCAATTTTAAACTGCATTATTAGGTAAGGTCCAATAAAGTCCATTATATGGAGAAAAAATCCTCAAAAAACATAATTTCTTCTCGACTATACAAAGAAAGACATAAACATCTTAGATGACATGGGGGTGAGTAAATTTTTTAGGAAAGGGAAATATTCCTTTAATACAAGAAAAAGTCCCTACTGGAACAGCATAGCAAATGAAAATGTGTATGTGCGCACTTATGAAGTTTAAGATTATATTGTCAATGTGGGCAGTGGCAGCCGATACATCAGTTAATAACACGGTCAACCTACTATATGTGTGTGTGTTTGTGTGTAGATGTGCATCTATCCCCTGAATTACCTGTAGCAACACAATAGGCAACATACAAGATTGAGAAAGCACAGAAGAAAGAGAGAGAGAGAGAGAGGAAAAGAAAGATTCATTTTGAAGGAGCAGAATGCTGATGAGGATTTCTGATGGAAGTCTTCGCCTGTAAGTCTGTGCATTTCCATTTCCATTTATTTTGTTGGCAGACGCCTTCCTGCCACAGCGGCTTACAAGGAAACGAATATATTGTGAAGTCACGATACTCCAGCGGGTCACAGAGGGCAGGAGCCGTGCAACAAGAAACCATAAAAACGCTGTACTAATTTTAGTGCGATCGGTTGAAAAGGCCAGGGTTTGGTGAGCACAGTCAAGGGTTCGTGCGTTGTTTTTCAACACGGAGAAAGGAGCGGCCTAATACATACAGATACTTTTCACATCCCTTCCCGGAATCTTGGTTCCAACAAAAAGGTCATGATACGCAGTGGGCGGTCGACATCACCCGGCAACAGGAAATAACAATCATCACAGCTGCCAACACAAAGTGGCCATGAACACAACAGCGGTGCAGTAGAGGATTCGGGGTGAAGGCTTATACTATCAACATTGTCTCCAAGTATCTTATACGGTCACTGTTTGCATACTTTGCTAATGGTTTCAACTTTTCTTTTTTATTACTGTAAATTAAAAACAGATATTATCTGCAGCATGCCATGTGTCGTGTTTTAATAAGCATGCGATCTAATAAGTAAATGTCTTTTTTTAATTTGAGAATATTTGTTTGCCACGGCTGGGTCCCATGTGTTTTTCTCCCCGCGGTAAAGCCTGGAATTTCACGCTGGGTCTCCCGGACTTTAATCACACTTCAGCCTACACAACATACGGGCCTTGTGTGTTTGTGCGGGTGTATTTTGTGACTTTCTGTACAGAACAAGTGAGACGGTTAGAAGTGTTGATATTCACATTTTAATTTATAAACGTGGGGATTTCTAAAAAAATCACCATCTCTCAAAAACAAAAATGTGACAGATGAAATATTTAGCTTGCGTTTCTCACCCTGAGAGAAAAGAGAAAATTCCTCAGCTGCCCAAAAGTGTTTCAACACACCATGGTCATTACACAAAATTACACAACAGACTGCTGCTTACCAACCATAATCGCACTAACCAAACAACATTTGATAACCCAAATGGGGGTGTGTGTGAGAGAGAAAGATATTGAGGGGTTGCTCAGTAAGAACAGACTGTTGGGACAGATCGTACAGACAGCTATGATACCATCTGCTCAGAGAGAAATCATAACAACACCATACAGACCTGAGTGCGCATGTGATGGCTTTTATACTGTATGCTGAATGTATGCTATTTGTGTGTTTGAGAAAGATTTGTATGCGTGTAATAGTTTGAGTGCTACAGAATGGTACACAAAATTAGATACGCAATGACACACAAAACAAACGGATGGGGAGAGTGGGCTTACATCCATTTGTGGGTATGAAAGAGGAATAGAAAATGGTACAAACAGGTAAGAGACAAGAAAGATAGTCTAACTTACAGATACAAACACATACAGTGTGCTCCTGTAGCTCAGTGAGAGCATGCATAATGATAAAATGTATATTTTGTACACTGTAAATAGTGAAAGATTAACTTTAAAAACAGCATTTTTTTCCAACTTAAATTTTCTAACTTTAAGTCAGGGTCAGACTCACAAATGTAAATTAGCATACAAATCCATTATACTTCTGTACATTAAAGGGATAGTTCACACAAAAATGAAAATAATGTCATTAATGACTCACCTCATGTCGTTCCAAACTCGTAAGACCTCCGTTCATCTTCAGAACACAGTTTAAGATGTTTTAGATTTAGTGCAAGAGCTTGTTGACCCTTCATTGACAATCTACGTCGTACGGTATACTGTCCATGTCCAGAAAAGTAATAAAAACATCATCAAAGTAGTCTATGTGACATCAGTGGGTCAGTTTGAATGTACGACTGCATTAACGCAGATGACTAACGACGCGGCTGACGTGTTATCTGGTGCGCCCCAGCTGTTTTTTTTTTGTTTTTTTGTGCACCTGGGCTTCGTTTACAGTCTGAAGGAGACGCATGCTTTAAGTCTGAAAAAAACTTTGCAAACATGTCGGAAGATAACATGTCATCCACGTCACTGCACTCATGTGACTTTAGTCTCGTGCATTTGCTTCACAACAGACGCGGAAGAGAAGACAATGCTGAATAAAGTCATAATTTGTGTTATTTTTGGACCAAAATGTATTTTCGATGCTTCAACACATTCTTACTGACCCACTGATGTCACATGGACAACTTTGATGATGTTTTATCACCTTTCTGGACATGGACACTGGACAGTATACCGTACGTATATTTTCAATGAAGGGTCAACAAGCTCTCGGACTAAATATAAAACATCCTAAACTGTGTTCAAAAGATAAACGGAGGTCTTAAGAGTTTGGATCGACATGAGGGTGAGTCATTAATGACATTATTTTCATTTTTGGGTGAACTATCCCTTTAAGGCTTGTGGCAAAAAGTATTGCCACATTTCAAGCTTCAACCCTGTCGAGTTTTATCATAATATGACAAAACAAATGTTTAATTATTTTTTATTTTTTTTGAAGGCTAGATAATTACAGAATCACATATATCAGTGTTGAAAACCTTAGACATAGTATGTAGCATTGTAAAACTGTACACATCAGAAAACAGAGGGTTGGAGGCTGACATATTCTGAAGGTTAAGCATCTCCTTGCACTGACCATTTGGTAAAGTCCCCTTGTGGGGAAAATCAAGATTTTATTGATGTTTATATATCTATGTGGTGTTTTTAATGTGCTTTAGGACAAGCCATGTGCAAATTCATCATTCAACACCATTGCTGAGTATTTTCTCCAAAAAATCAAATTATAAATAAAATGTTTTCATTCCCGCGGTTTAAAATCGCCTTGGTTTCCAACATCACAAACATGTAACCAATACAGCTTAACGTGTGGATCAGTAGATCGAGTCATAGATATTATGTATGTATGCCACATAGATTTGGCGCCGAAACGATTACAGCACAGCTACTTTAGCTCGGCTTCTTTGATGCTCACACGTGCAGGGTGAGTGCTGTAACCTGTTAAAGGGATAGTTCACCAAAAAAAACCAGCATACATTTCTTTGTTTTGATGAACACAAAGGAAGATTTTTTTGAGAAATGTTTGTAACCAAACTGTTCGCGGACCCCATTGACTTCCATAGTATTATTTTTTTCTACTATGAAAGTGAATGGGGTCCGCGAACGGTTTTGTTACAAACATTTCTCAAAATATCTTCGTATTCATCAGAACAAAGAAATGTATGCGGGTTTCTTACAACATGAGAGTGAGTAAATGATAACAAAATTTTCATTTTTGGCTGAACTATCCCTTTAACATCAGTGCTTAAAAATTAGTGCTGCAAACGCACAATTCATGTATGCATTTTGTGAAAACCAACTTGGCAGTAATGTGTCTGAAACTGCAGAATGTAGCATCTATTTACATTTATGGTCCAAGGTGGTGCAAAATAGTGGAGGCGGTACTAATTTGCATACTTAGATCCACGTATACTAAATGAGGTAAGCATGTAGTTACATTTAAGCTGTTTTACAGCATGAAGAAATTATTGTGATAGGTTAAACTTTTCTATGCTATTATGATGCTCAAAGATGAGTTTTAACTGATTCAATTATTAATAACAGGGAGTTTTAAGGTCATATGGTACAACCAATGCACGAAAAGTGCCACAGATGAAGATGCTAAAGGAGATTAGAAGTAGCGCATTTGGCAAGAATCTCGTGATATGATATGTATCACTATGGTTGTGATGCAATACGTATGAAAGATATTTCTTGTTTTAGGAATATAATAGGATATCATTTTAGAAAAGCTGTCATCAAGAACACATCACCATTTCTAAACCCATCAAAACAATTGGGGCACGCCCCTATGCTAGTACTTCCTGTCATTGTTTAAGTTCAGAGATAAGAAGAATGCTATCTAGTAGTCGGAATGTAAACTACAAATAAAACAACTGGCATGAATCATGCATATTTTTTTTACATCAATATTGCTTTTTTTAAGAATCGATACAGTAGGCTACAGCCGAAGAAAATATCACGATACTCACATGCGTTGATATTTTCTTCCATCCCTAATTACAAGAGAGGAGGTACTGTATTTTACTGCTCATGGATCTCTGAATCAGTGTTATTATAACCCCAAACATCAGATAATTACAGTGCTGGAGTCAGACACCCCACATCATGTGATTGTCCTCTCTCTCTCTCTCTCTCTCTCTCTTTACACACACCACTCACACCATTTTGTAAATTACCCCATTATCTTGACTTGTTGATTCCTTCAATATTTGTTGAAGTGGTTACCCTGATAAACAAACAAGCCCACGCAGTAATTACAGCTAATATCAATGTGTTTGTGTATGTGTGTGTGGTTTGTCAGTACAGCCTCGTCAACCTTTTAAAAGCTTTTCAATCCAACACAACACAAAAGCACAAACAGAACCTTGAAGCCGTCCAATACAAAACTCTTGCCAAAGCGAACACAATGGTGAGCGTCAAAAGAATCCAGCGCTACAGTCGGAGATTGTTCAGAGTTCTTCTACTCACTCGTATCAGGTTCTGGAAATATTTTGCTGCTTACATGCTTAAATATTTAAGGCACAATATAAACTTTTGGCTACCAGCGGTCACTGACAACAACAATGGTGTTGATGCTGTGAAAGAGTACACTGTCGATAGGAATTGATCTGACAGGTGATCTGATCATGTTCATTGATGACGAAATGAAATAAAGTTACACTATAATGAATGGCATGCCACCAAGCGACCCTATGAATGTGGTGGAGAGCTCAGTGGCGGATTTAGCAAATTGGGGGCCCAAGGCGAAGGTATGTATGGGGCCCCCTCTCCGATCTTTAAAATAGAACGAAAAATATTTTAACTCCAAAATGAAGATGGAAAGCAGAGAACACACAAAGTGTAGCACTACACAAACTACTGTAATAGTCATGATGGAAGCCAATAGAGAAAAGTCAATGGGGGAAAACAGCTACGGAAAGTAAATGAGTGAGAAAAAAATAAATCTGATGCTGCAAAAAAACTAACAATGCATCAAAGACAATGTTATTTCCCCAAATCAGTTTTCAGTGAGTTTTTGAAAAATCATTGGCAATTAAAGAGTAAAAATCCTGGATTTTTTTTTATCAGTTTTGATTAGGACTGAGGTTGATTAACAGATTTATGCAAAAAAGTTTGAAACCAATTATTGATCTGATTTTTACAGCAGTTTAATTTAGTGGATATTTTCATCACGAACATAACAAGAGGGTTATGAATTTGCCCACAGTGTATTGTTGAGTTTTTGAACATTTTTTAAAACATTTTCCCTAAATATGTGTCACCAAAAATCATTCCATTTGCTGAAACACAGAGAAAGTTGTGGCTAAATTAAGACTCAACAGCACCCAATAGTGGCCGAAAACATCCCCAACATAACATAAGGGTTAAATAAAGTTTTTTCTGTAGTAATGTTTGAAGTGTTCAGGATGATAAGGGTTTATTTATTTATTTTTAAGGTTGGTTGGGGGCCCCCCTAATATGACCGCTGGTAGGGGGCCCCAAGCAGCCGCCTACCTATGCCTCTATGTTAAGATCGCCTCTGGGAGAGCTGTAAATGTGACCCGTGCTGTCTAAATGAGGTGCAATGTGCACGGTCTAATTTTGAGCTACAGGCAAAACATAAAAAATGAGAAAATAAAGTGCGGGACTTGTTTGATGTTAAAAGAGATAATACATGAAAATCTTACTTGCGCCGACTAACTTTAACTTGACTTTTTTCAAAATTGACTTTGCTGAGACTATCTAACAGGTATAGCTCTGTCATTTTTTCTCAGATTCCAACAAATCGTTGAGAATGTAATATGAAAATAGAAATAACTCTTTTTGGGAAATTTGCATTGAGACTCAGTTTCCCAGTTGGGGTCACAAATTCTCTAAATGTACCCATTGTTGAAAGGATCTGGGGTAATGCAAGTACACATGTGAACAAGGAAGAGCTTAGGTGCAAAAGCCTTTAAACGCCACCTCCATCAAAAATAAGATAATGATATTAAGCGAATGCTCTTGGCACGTTTTATATATTCATCAAATACTTTTATGTTTACCTCAAATCCATTTAATCCATGCATCAGGCCATTCAGAAATACCATTTTGTTGGCAGAATCCATTAGTAGTCTGATAAAAAAGCTCATTTAGAAAACGTGAGAGGCATTTAGACCAGTGTTTTCCAACCAGTGGGTCGGGGCCCACAGGGAGGCCTCCATGGAGATTTCCAAGAAAACATAAAATTATTAACAATTGGACAAAACAAGCAGAAATAAAAAAGTTTCTTTTTTTGGCCATTTTAGTAGCAAATATACATCTGTCTAGTCATTCCACGTTCTATTTAATTTTATGTGGAAAATTGTGGGGGGCCTTCAAATATTGTTATGGGCAACTAGGGGGCCTTGAAGTGAAAAATGTTGGGAACCACTGATTTAGAGGGTTTCCCATCTGAGCTTTTTAACATGCTAGTGAGTTTTGGTTATTTGAATGCAAAAAATCTAACATACAGTGCCTTTAATATAGAACACATCTGTGGAGATTTTCTCCCATTCGGACACTTAAGTATCAATGATGTTGGGTTCAGGGGTTGGCTTTAGAAAAGGTCAGACAAGTTGTTCCAGTAGACTTAATAAAGCATTTCTTCATGTACCTTGCTTGCACACAGGCTGAAACAGAGGAGCTTCAGTCTATTCTAATAAAGATGCTTGTCTAAGGAGATTGCATGGCTTGACTTTATGCACATGTTAGTAATGCTAATGCCTGCTAGGACTAAAGTAGCCAAATCCATTAATTAAAAGGAAGGGTCCACATACTTATGGGCATACTTAAGGACTTGCTAATTTTTTTTTTAAAACTGGACACAACACAATGAAGGATTGTTTTTTCTTAATGTAAGGGTGGATTTATTTCAGTGGTTCAAGCTGTAGGAATGTCAAAATGACTAAAGAAATGTTAATGGCAAGATGGTGTAAAACTGTGTATTTCTTGTCAATTACCACCCTTCTGTGACTTATAACGATGGTAATAAGTGCAGTTATGATAGCAAAATACGTGGGAGAGCATTACTAGAATATGAATATACTGTATTGTTTTGCAATAGCATTTAAAGGAAAACACCACTGTTTTTTTTTTTTCAAAATTTTATTACGTTTTTACCTCAACTTAGACAAATTTATAGATACCAATCTTTTCTTCACTTAATCTTTGTACAGCACGTTGTGAATGTGTTAGCATTTAGCCTAGCCCCATTCATTCCTTAGGATCCAAACAGGGATGAATTTAAAAGCCATTTTATCTGCTTAAAAATGGCCACATTTTATTTAGTCTTTAAAAAGGGAAAACATGGAAGTGTTTGGTGGCTACTAAATTCATCCATTTTCGGATCATAATGAATGAATGGGGCTAGGCTAAATGCTTACACATTCACGATGCGCTGTACAAAGATTAAGTGCACGCACTGAATAAAGACAGGTATGTATTAATTTGTCATACTAAAATATTGAAAAACGGGGTGTTTTCCTTTAAAAAGTGAACATTTAATCAAAACAGATTTATAAATGAAAAAGTTTAAATAACAGTACTGACTTAAAGTTACAATTGAAATAGTTACACTATAATGCAAAAAATGGTAAATAATGCATGTACAATGAACTGTTTCCAATGTATATGAGATTACCTAATAGGATAGAGAACCGAGAAAAATGGAGGTTTAGAAGAAATAGAAGCACCATTGAGAACTGGAATCTAGGCCTAATGGTAAAGAAGAAAAGCATAGAGAATGAGCCGAGCTCATGGAGACCAGCCCAAAGGAAGATGAGAGAAAGAAAAAGAAGAGACCATACATACCAAACATTTATCCCTTACTTGGCCATGTGACCAAACCCAACATGATACATTCAAACTGACCAATCAGACGACAAATTTAAACCCCCAATGTACTGAAAAAACAACACTGCCAATGGTATTTGATCACTATCAGTGAGCATTTGAATGCAGATGGTACAGGGAGACAATGGGGGTTGTGAGTAATACATTTCGGTTTTCCCAGTTTTTCTCAGCCTTACATTACTGTACACAAAGACTGAGCACAACTGAAAAAGACTGGGTTGATATGACTAAATTACATTCATAATCTGTGTGAAAATCCTAAAGTGTGTTCCCAGCTTTAAGTATGAATACTCCTGTAAAAATTTACCATGGAAACCATGCATAAACATATACACAACTGAATGACAGAATGATTCAGAAAGTAATTTACACTATTTAAATACAATAATTTTATACTTTTTTTATAATCTTACCAACCTGATCTCATGGAAATTCGTAGGTATTTTATACAAATTTATATGAAGTGAATCATACAAAAATGTAAGATAATTCGAATAAAACAATAATGAAACCCCACATCAATCTTAAAGGGATAGTTCACCCAAAGTTCCCCCAAATCCTCAAGTTATCACAAACCTGTATACATTTCTTTGTTCTGGGAAGATATTTGAAGAGGTTGGTTCAAAAACCCAATAAATCCATTTTGACAAATTTCTGTAAAAATATGTTTACTATAACAAGAAATTAACAAGATGAAAACCACTATTTTCTGTTACAAACTTTCACATAGCATCTTTAGGTTATAATAATATTAAAAATTCAAATCCATAATTTCATTTTCAAGATTTATTATAAAAAATGTAAAAAATTTCCACAAAATGCAATTTTTAAATGCTGTAAATATGAAAACCACTATTTTCTGTTACAAACTTTCACATAGCATCTTTAGGTTATAATAATATTAAAAATTCAAATCCATAATTTCATTTTCAAAGATTTATTACAAAAAATGAATATTTTTTTCTGCAAAATGCAATTTTTAAATGCTATAAATCAATATATAAATCAATATATAAATGTGCATTCATCTTTGCCATGTTATATTCATTTAGTTGACTAGTGGTTTACACCGATTACAAATCAAAACATTAATGGCATTAATCAAAACTTTACTTTGTCATATTAATAACACTGTCATTGCTGCGGTCATCCTTGGGACGTCGTCGCTGAACTTTTTCGACAGCGATCAGCGATCAATGTTTTGGTCCTGCTCGATTTTCGTTGACTTCGAATAAAAGAATGGAAAGTTTTTCATAAGATCCTCTGGGGTCAATGTGTTAGCATGACAGAAGCTTGATGCTGTCGTGTGAGAATAAACAACAGCCGGCATTTTTCAGTCGCCCGAGTGACTTACGTTTCTTCCCCGCCACAGAAAACCACCACAGGTTTATCAATGCCATCAAAAGTATTATTTTGTTTTTGTATGTTTGTTGATCACAAAGTACAAAGTAGTTGAAGAAAACTAGGATTCTGTGTGTATTCAACACCGCCATTGTTGTTTAAAGGCGCAAAAGAGGATGTTTTTCGCCGACTAAGAATCCAAAATGGTTACTGAGTTTTTTAAATGAGCGCATGCGTAAGAACAGCCTCCCTCCTTCACAGCTCATTTCTAGGGAACGCCTTCCAAAACTCTTTTGTTTAACACCGGCATATCCTGTGTCGCGTGACTCGCGTCAGTGGATTCATTATGTGAAATGATGATAATAAACAAATAAGACGTTAAAACGTTAGATCAGTCTACGCTACTCCCATTTCAACTAGCATGTAGCAGACTGGTCACTGCCTTACAACTACAGTACAAGAACAACGTCAATATACTTGAATAACAGTACAACAATAATTATTCCACAAAGAAAGAATAAGTTTCTTCTCTACCGTGGTGCAAATTCGAGGAGGAAAGCAGGATTGACAATGAAAACAAAACGAAACTTAAGACGGAGTTTCAAGCGCTATGCGCATGCGTCGCCTGTGTTTAGTTACTGGAGCGCGCACGTCTCTCACAAGGATCGTAATGGCAGTGATTGACAAGCCAGAGGGCCAATCGCTTATGCGATGACCGCATGAGGAATTGGCTGATGTTTTTAAGGCCCTATCTTGTGCACAGATGATGTATATTAATAATATTACTTTCAGTGCAGCTAATAAATAGTCTTTTATAATTTAGTAAAGACAGATTCAAGTAATATTGCAAAAATGTATAAACAAACATCCTCTTTTGCACCTTTAAAGGTGTGCTATGATTTGTTGAGCGGAATTATTATAGCGTTTTGGTAAAAATATGACAGAATAACACGCCGGATATCGGCTATTGCGTAAAATTAAGAATTTGCTTGTAATACTGACCTGATACAATACTGATTTTGGTGGTAACTGTTTTCTTTTCTTTTTTAATGGCGTTTATGGCGTTTTGGAACCAAACTCTTCATTTGTAATCAAGCAGGAAACTGATTTCCATAGTAGAGAAAAAAATACTACTGTATGTATCTTTCTTTGTGTTCATCGACAAGGAAATGTATAAATATTTGAAACAACTAATTTAGTTGTATGAATTCATACAAATTACCCACCTTGTAATATATATACAAATTGCCATGAGATTCTCACAGTACCAACAACAATTATAGCGAACATTATGTATTGTTACTATCAACATTTTTTTGAAAGATAAGAGACAGAACAAAAACCTACAATCAATTACGTACAATTAAATTTACCGTACATCAACATTGTTTAAACCAAATCCAGCCTTAAAATACTGTGTTACAGTAAACACCTGGTGTTTTGTGCATATAAATTAGGATGCACTCATACAGTAACGGATTCGTGGGGTTTTTGTGTCATCTGATGTTGGTTTCATGTTCATGGTTCAAACAACCACCTACACACACCTACAGAAAGTAAAAGCACTGCGAAAGAGCAGCATTTTTGAGGAGGAAAATAACAAACCCCACATGATCCACTTTCATCAGAGATGATGAAAGTAGACAGTTTGTATCCCCTCTGTAGACTTAAGACGCCCAGTGGGCAAAGCAGGAGAACTTCTTAGTAGGAGAATAAATCATGTTTAAAGACATACAGTATTTAAGGGACGAGGCAAACAGGTTTTTAAGGTAGCAATTAAAGCCAAAACTATTTAAAAACAATTTGTGCACCCTGAACTATGGAAAGCTTTGAAAAGATGAGTTAGAGAGAGAGAGAGAATGATGAGGGTTGAGCGTAAACAAAACATCACTGACTCATTGTGGTTGGAAATACACAGCATTTATCCAAATAATTTGAATCATTAATCAAAAACTTTACTGAACAGCTGAAAGAAACGATTTCAGATGGGTGAAACTGAAAACTGTATTAAAGCAAATATAATGACGCTTTTTATGGTCCGTTTCTGTGTGTTTTATAATGTCATTTCCTGATTTAATTCCAGCTACTCATCAAAGCAGTCAGTCCGGACACCGCAGGGGACACATTTCATATTAGGCTTACGCACATACACGCACGTCTTTTACACAAACCCCTAGGTAGCAGAATTGCCAAATTAGCATTCATTTACTAAAATAGTGATTATACATCATTAGGCTTCATTCATTGTTAATTGCGGCATTAAACGAGTGAGTTGATCGAACAAATATTCAAATAAAACAAAAACTCAATTAAACAAATTTCAAACTTTTTTTTTAAGTTCATAAACACCTCTAACCAAAAAGACCCAAGGAACTCCGTCTACGTGCACCGAATAAATCCATCGTACGTAGATTCGGTCTGGACGGCAAACACTATACACAGTTATACCGGCAGACATTTCATTGTCAGCATGACTTACACGTGAGCACATACATTGTGAAAGGAAAAATAGCAAAGCAGACAGCAAAGAGGATTTATATGAAAATACTAAGACTTAACAGAAAAGCTGCAGTCGTGTACAAAACCTTTAAAGCCTTGACTATTTCAAGGCCCTGAAGTGAAAAGTGGGTTTCAAAGGACATCAGAAACTATAAGATTCATTTCAGAGTATGCACCGGACGTGACTTACAAGTCAATGGCAATGTCCTATAGGTTTACAGATACAGTCTGGTAACCCACCGACATGCCGTTCCCATAGTGATGCCCTGGAGCAACTGGTGCAAATCATATGGTGGACTGAGAGCACAGATCAATGAGAGAGACTGCATGTTATCAGGATTTGCAGGGGTACCTGAGTAAATACACCTGTACATGTATGATGGGAAATATCAATTGTCAAAACTAAGCTTAATCGATGCATTGTGAGTTCCAGGCGCACTGAAAAGGGAAAATACTAGTGATGCACCGATGTATCGGCCGCCGATATTTATCGGCCGATTTTTGATGAATTTGAAACCATCGGCATATCGGCAATAGCACGAGAAAGGCCGATACCGATTGTTTATTAATTAAATGCATAAAGACATCCATTATATGTAAAAAAATGAGTTAATGTTGTTAATAAATTAAATGCAAAAACCACCTTTGAAGGTTGTCATGCTGTCTTATTATATTTGTTTTAGCTTAATTTTTGCCTCTCTTATTATGTTGGTCAGTTGAATGTTAATTAGATCAAATCCATGTTCAGTAAAAATAATTTGATGCAGAAATAAACTAGCTAATAGACCAACTGTATAGTATTGTATACAAGTGTTTAATATCGGTATCGGCATCGGTATCGGCCAGAAGTTGTCTGTTTAAATCGGTATCGGTATCGGCCCAAAAATTTCCTATCGGTGCATTCCTAGAAAATACTGGGATGTTTCAACAAATGTTTGGGTCAAATATGTGACCCTGGACCACAAAACCAGTCATACTGGTACATTTGTAGCAATAGATAACAATACATTATATATGGGTCAAAATTAATGCATTATGATCAAAATCATTATGATATTATGTAAAAAAAATATTTTATAAATCAACTCATACTGTAATTAATTACAATATAATATAACAAGTATTTATCGTTAGTAATATGAGTTGGTAAGGACTTTTAAGGACAACTTTAAAAGAGAATTTCTCAATATTAAAATTTTTTTCACCCTCAGATTTCAGATTTTTAAATAGTTTTATCTCGGCCAAATATTATCATAACCTAACAAACCATGCATTAAATGGACAGCTCATGTATTTAACTGTTAAATGATTAAAAAAATTTAAACTACCGTTATGACTGGCTTTGTGGTCCAGGCTCACATATGGATATTTATAACTTGTTTAACTCAACGGCTGGATTTCTCCATATTTTACCCAACCATGAATTTGAAATTTTTTTTAATAATTGAAGGAGCATATTGTGGTGCTCTTCCATTGCTCCAAGACAACAAACATCAGTAATCATCGGGACAGAAGAGTCATGTGCAAGTTTTTAAGACATTGAATAAAGTTTGCGAAGTTTTAGTAAGAATGCACTGCATACTTGTATTGGATTATGAGACATTAGTGACCCTGTCCTTCATTTCAGTCATTTAATTAATTTCAATTTTTGGCAAGGCCAGTCAATATTAAAGATATCAAGGTTTTATTCACAGAATGTTTTTTTAGTATATAGGATGATTTTATGTAGAAAACAGTATATCACCTAAAAATGACTGGGTTTTTATGTGCAGGGTCACATTTCATAACCAAACATGACGCTTAGCTAGCGCCTGAGTCCACACTGTTGGTATAAATTAAGTTGGATAGTTGTAGAAAGAAAAGTTTTACCTAAAACTAATACTGGAACTCCAACTAACACAATCTAAGGATATAATAATATAAAAATATACCAATCACACGTACACATCTATGTGCAAACACACATCATGAATTCGAACCTACACCTGCGAGTGTACGCAGTTGGGGTGGAGGTTAGCAACAATTGTTTTCTTTTTTCGAAAGACTGTCTGTATCTCATTCTGAGTGTTTCTGGTAACCATGGAAACATACGCCAGAGTAACAGCGGGAAATCAAAGCTCGGTGATGAGCTGCTGAGAGGAAGTGAGATAGAATGAAAGTGTGTGCGTGCTTGCGTGCTCCGGTGTGATATAAACAGACTCTCAAACATGGATTTGTTTCATCTTCTGTTTGGTTCATAAATGAAATATACAAAGTCAAAAAGCCTGCTTTAACACAAGATCAGATCTCCTGTGGCCTAGCCATTTATTTTTTTCCAACTGCTAGGGAACCTGAATTCTGTAGAGCTTGTAAACTACCGTGCATAGACCTCTTGTACATTAGTAAGGGCCAATGTGAACCCCATTTTTGGGTTGAAATCATAGAAACCTTTTTATCATGGTTTCAGCCTCTCTGTAGAAAAGTTAGTTTGAGATCAATAAGAAACATTAATCTTGTTATTTATTAATGGTTTATTGTCTTTCAACTGGCTTCTTAACTTTTATCCATAAAAGTGTTCTGTTGCATTGAATGAAAAGAAAACAATGTTTTTTGTCTTTTAAAATATGTTAGCCTTAAAATCCCCATGAAATCAAAACCGGAAATTCACATTTTTTTAAATGGAACTTTTCAGTGTTCATTTTAAACTATTTATCAGTGTGGGTAATTTTTTTTTTATTCATGTGCCCTCATAAACTTTAATCAAAATCTCAGAATGTACTCCCACCATCTTGTGGCAATCCTTCCATAATGACATCAGCTAGACAGCCTAGCATCAGCTATAACATCGCCTACTTTTTTATATCAAATCAAATTCACAGTGGGATACACAAACCACGCCTACTATTTTCCTTGTGTGATTTTTTTGGTTCACTCAGAAATAGGTTGCAATACGGAAGTAAAGTAATTTGTGAGGTTAGGAGAATGTAGGAAAGTACAGGAAGAAGAGAGGGGTTTGGGATTGGCAAATGACCACGAGCCGGGAATCGAACTCGGAGCACTACACACAACAATTCTTTAAACTGGCTGTAAGTTTTAAAGATATGCATTCAAACCATTCAAAACTTACAGTCTTTTACTTCTGCCAATACAGATCAATGAATTTTATGATATCAGCTTTTAATAAGATTCCTGACTGTAGGTAAACTAAACAATATAGGCTATTTAAAAGGGTGATGGGCCAGTAAATAAGTTCTGCCCCAATTTCCTGTTTTAGTGATGATGTCAAGTATGCTGTCGAAGGTAAAGAACAAATAAGAAACAAAAATCTAAAAACCAACATTTTTTTAACATGTATTATTGTTCTATGTTCTAGCTAAATTTTCTGAGCTTTATGCTAAATTAAAGGGATAGTTCGGCCAAAAATGATATTAAACCCATGATTTACTCACCCCCAAGCTGTCCGAGTTGCATATGTCCATCGTTTTTCAGACAAACACATTTTCAGATATTTTAGAAATTGTTTTAGATCTTTCAGTTGATTAAATGTAATGTTACAGGGTCCACCCATACTCCACGACCTTCAAGTCCAAAAAAAGTGCGTCCATCCTTCACAAATTAAATCCAAACGGCTCCAGGATGATAAACAAAGTTCTTCTGAGGTTAATCCGCGTGGTGTTGTTGTAGAAATATCCATATTTAAAACTTTATTAACGAAAATAAATACCTTCCGATAGCGCCGCCATCTTAGTCGCGTCCGCATTCAGGATGAGAGCTTACGCAGCCTACGGAGGCTACTCTGCTGCTGCTCTGTGCCCCCGCCCTCTGAATTTGTCATACGTCACTAAGAAAAGTGCGTACACTACGCAAATACTCTCTCCTGAATACAGAGGAGTTTAAGATGGCGGCGCTACCGGAAGGTATTTATTTACGTTAATAAAGTTTTAAATATGGATATTTCTACAACAACAACTCGCGGATTACCCTCAGAAGACCTTTGTTTATCATCCTGGAGCCGTTTGGATTTAATTTGTGAAGGATGGACTCACTTTTTTTGACTTGAAAGTCGTGGACTATGGGTGGACCCCGTAACATTACATTTAATCAACTGAAAGATCTAAAACATTTTCTAAAATATCCGAAAATGTGTTTGTCTGAAAAACGATGGACATTTGCAACTCGGACAGCTTGGGGGTGAGTAAATCATGGGTTTAATATCATTTTTGGCCGAACTATCCCTTTAATAAGCAAAGCATGTTATCATTGGAACGTTTACAGTGTAATACTGTTTCGGAGACATTTACATAAAGTTCCACCTATACCAGTGATTTACAGTAATCATAAACATCACAATTGCAACTTATAGCTAAAAAAATACAAATTTCTGGACATTTCTTATAAATGGTTACAGCAGCAACAACATAAACAAAAGACTTTTGTGGATCATATTTTACTTACGATAGACTTCCGCATAAAATCAATAACAACAGAGACCTTTTAGTTTATTTCTTATAACGAGCTTAATAAGTAAATTACCTTTGTTCAGATATCCTATCTAACGCGCAAGTACTACACTGAGCTAACGTTACTGTGTAAAATTAATGTATACAATGTTAGCTTCAGATCCTTGAATTCTTGCCCATGGCTGCCAAATCTCTCTTTACAGATGTGATCTATGCTTGCCGTCACCCCTCGTTTTGGAAAGCAAAACATTTTATTTTTACAAGGTATTTGTTCCAGAGGTCAGGTTAGCCAATAGCCAGACTGATAAACACGTACAGACCAGAAGTTAACTTCGGTCTTTAATGTTCATCTAATTATATTGGTACACTGAAAAAAATGGACTTGGTGGGTCTTTGAATTTAAATAAAATAAACATGTATATGCAACACAAAATATTTATATTCCTTGTGTAAACATAATTTAATTGATTAGGATGAAAATGTTTTGTTTGAATGTAAAATGAACACATTATTCTCACATTGATTAAAATTGATTGAATTGAATACTTAAAGCAATAAAATTGAGTTTGCACACAAAATGGCACCTCCTAAACAGAAGGTGGCAGTAACGCTCAATAAAAAGGACGTCAATCGCCATAAAAGAAGAATAAAGATCGTTTGTTTTGAGCGCCAAAATGAAGACTCAGCAGCAGTCAGTCAGAAGAACTCTCTCAGACGGACACCACATTATTAAAGTAAGTTCTATTATTTATTTATGTTCACTTTATACGTGATACATCTTCACTAGATAGACAGTTTTTTTTTTACAATATGTAGCCATTGCAATGACTTGTAGTAAAAATGAGTTTGGAGGATGTTGGTGGAGTAAGTTAACTTTACAGTCAGTCAGTAAGTGTAAGGCTCATAAAGAAAAACAGCGTTTTAAAAATGTCAGCTGTATAACGTTATTTCACGTTTGGTAGTTTTATCCGAGTTGAAAACTGTCAGATTTGAGTTGACTTTTGAGGCACTTTTTACTCAGTTGTTCTATGGAAACGGTTCAGGACAAATAAAACGCTAACCAAACGTTATTCTGTCCAGAGTAACGTTATCCATGTAAGTAATTTACCAGATGATATCAATTGACTACATTAATAATGACATTGCGTATGAAACAAACTGTCTGCTTAATCAGATGAACAGACCCGCGTCAGTTATTCGTGACTTCACTACGCCATGAGCAACACTTGATTCAATTAGAAAAAGCTTTTTTTAAATGCCTCGCGTGACGTCTGGTATATTAACTGAAAAAATTGCTTTGAAGTGCCACACCTTAAAGCTGACGTTTTCAGAAGAGCACCTTGTTTTAAGATCTCATTTTGTCCAAAATTGCGTCCTATGACAGATATAATACTTATTTCATTATTGCTCTGTGTAACGTTATGTGTGACCTTAATCATTTGAGGTTGTGTGTTGATTTCACCTCTGAATATTTCCTCTTATAGGTCCATCATCCTTGCACACACTCAAAAGCATTGGTAAGTAATTCATATCACTGTTTTACTGCTGTTAGGAGCTAAATCTTATTTTTGTAACTAATATACATGTATTATTCTTTGACTCGCAGTACTCAAATATACAATGGTTGGTTAATTTGTTTTCAGATAAATGCTGAATTTAAAAGAATCACTACTGTCTAATGTTCCTGCGTGTCACCTGGACCTCCAATCCAAAAACCTGACGAAACTCTTCTATCAGAAAGGAGGACAGCTAGCAAAAAGACTTCAAACAATGAATGATCAAATGACAGAAGTAAGTAATATAGATTCATAGACATAAAAATGTGTAAACATTGTTGGAAGTACAGAAAATGTAGTATGTTTTAGTTACATCTTTTGGCACACGGGTCATTAAAACACCTGGGAAGATTTAAAGGGGTAGTTCACCCAAAAATAAAAATTCTCATCACTTACTCCCTATCATGTTGTTACAAACCTTTATAAATGTCTTTGTTCTGATGATCACTAAGGAAGATATTTTGAGGAATGTTTGTTCCCAAACCAATCATAAGCCCCATTCACTTCCATAGTGGGGAAATATAATACTATGGAAGTGAATGGGGCTCATTCTTAAAATAAATGTCTTCCTTCGTGTTCATCAGAACAAAGACATTTATACAGGTTTATAACAACATGACAGTGAGAAAATGAGAATTCACTTTTGCTGTGATTGTCAGGTATGGTAGCACACACTCGAAATGTGGCCTCTTTATTTAACTCATTCCAGTCTAGTAAACGCGCACACACACCTGGAGCAGTGGACAGTGCAGCTGCCTTGCTTTGTAACCCATATATTTGTAACCAATTGTAATATGCTGTGGCAATGCACATGGGTCTGTATACTTACATTTATATTTGTTTGCATTGTACTAATTTCCAATGACACTTTTATTGTAACAGTAACTTTTTTCTGTTTCTTTAACTACATTTGTCTGTTTTGTACAGGGCATGGATGAAGTCAGCATCAGTGTGGTCATTTGAAGACACCACTGTTGGGATTTGTGCTCTCAAACAACATGCTTCTTGTGATGAAGAAGAGGATCTTTGTATAGTCCTGGAAGGCATGAAGGTGTTGCAACATCGTGCCATGTTGTTTGAGCTGATGTATGCCTTAAACCTGAGCTATCCTGATCTCTGCTTTATTTTTGAAGAAATCCAAAAGATTTTAATGGAACTGCATTGAGCGTAACTTTAACGAACCGTTTCTTTCAGTGAAAGGATCAGAAAGACTGTGCTGCTCATTTATGTTCTTTTTATTTATCTGTTTTAAGTGTTTTTTCTTATTAAAACATTAACCGTTTGCTGCTCAGAGTTGATTTTGGAAATGGTTGTTGTATTTTGTTTTTGTTGAATCTTTGATTATCAGTTTATACAAATGCTTTAGCTCTGACTTTCTGAAGGATTGATATTTTCCAGTTTGTAAATCCATTTAAAAAATAATAGTACTTACTGTTTTGCATGTCTCTTTGGAATGCAGTGTTTGTGCTTTAGCACTTCTAAATCTACTGTGATAGTAACTATTTTAAACATTTGGGTCAGTTTTACAGATGGGGCTTTTTCTAGTCCCAGACTTTTGCAATGCCTTAATTTGAAAACATATTGCACTGACATATCTTGACATATATCAGTGCCATTGTTTTGTCTCAAGATGTACTCCAGTGTTGTTTTTGTAAGGTAGGTTTGTTTGTAAACTTTTTTTGTAAAAAATATCCTAATATAACTAGGGCCTAGTCATGGCTTAATCCACAACCTGTCTGGGAAATTGCCCCTTTGTATGTACTGCATGTGCTGATTGTTGTAATAGTTATTGACTGTTGTTGAATTAATGTGTAGTGATTTAAATGAATTGATGATCTGAAAGCAGTGGTTTGCCTCAATATCACTAAACATTTGTTCAAAACTCTTTGCTTTTTATGCCAATGCAAATGTATTTTGTATTTAAAAAAGAAATAAATAACATTTGGATAATTATGGGTGATTATTCTGGTGCCAGAGACATAATGAAATTGCTTTAGAGTTACATAATCCCATAATATAAGCATTAAAAAAGCATGTTGGAATTACAGATGAAAATCTAGTCCCCTTACATAATAAAATTACTTAAACATCACAAAATAAATGTGTTATAGTAAAGAGAAATAGCACTTTGAGTCAACATATTTATATTAGACTACTTAAAACAATTAAAATGTTTTGGTCTGACACATTAAAATTAAATGAGGAAAATTATGTTGGTTTTACACAATCGGATTATGTGGGACCGATGTACACATTAAAATTACGTAAATTGAAAGGATTTTTTTTTTCAGTGTACAAGCTAATGCAAATAATAGACCCCAAATAAACAAAAATTAAAGTAGTTTCTTTTTTCTCTCATTAGATGAAGAGTTGTTGACTGTTTATGTTGTGTGTCTTTATGTTCTGCAAGTTTCAACAAATTAACCTCATAACTTTACATTACATTTTACAGACGGGCATTAAATTTCCTATATTAAACCATGGCACATTAACAGATGTATAACTATAAAAATAAATCTGGAAGCAATGACAGCGTTTGTGAGCAAAAGTCACGTGAACCAAAATGAGACGAGGCAAAAAGGACATGTTTGATCACTGGTAATCGGTTTCTCACCCAGCAGATGGAGAGACAGAGCAGATTTGAGCAGAAGAGTTAAATAATTAGGATTTGTTATGATCGACAGATGGCTGAAGTTTGGCTGTGTGGAACTTTATGCAAAAAAGTTTCCTGTGTGTGTTTGTGTGTTCAGTTTACCTCAAAGCAAAACTCCCACAGACTGGATGAGCTGCTGTCTCACTCTGAAGATTGCTCTCAAACTCTCAGCACTAGAATCACCATTAATGTGAAGTTTAGTTAAGGTCTAGCCTTAATCAAAATCACATCTCTGTCTCTAGTAGACAGCAGTGTCATTAGATGGCGAGCAATTTGAGATTTTCTCATTAGACATTTCAGTTTTTAAGACGTAAAATAAATCTTTGGGGTCTCCAGAGTATGTATGTGACGTTTTTGCTCAAAATACCATATAAATAATTTATTATAACATGTTAAAATTGCCACTTTGTAGGTGTAAGCAAAAATGTGCCATTTTGGGTGTGTCCTTTATAATTCAAATGAGTTGATCACTGCACTAAATGGCAGTGTCGTGGTTGGATAGTGCAGATTAAGGGGCGGTATTATCCCCTTCTGACATCACAAGGGGAGCCAAATTGCAATGACCTTTTTTTCACATGCTTGCAGAGAATGGTTTACCAAAACTAAGTAACTGGGTTGATCTTTTTTCACATTTTCTAGGTTGATATAGACCCCTTATTCGCCCATGTCACTGTAACGTCACCGCTCTAGCTGGAGGCAAAAAATAAGTAGGAACTCATAGCCAGCGCGCTAAAAGTTTGCATATGTACTGTTGTGTTGGTTTTATCTAGTACAAATCAGCAAGTTTCTGTTTTATAGGTGAAAAGTCGCCAACCGCGCTATTGTTTAGCTTAAATGTTAAACAAACATACAGCGATAGAAGTGTGTGCCATCGTTTGAATGGTCTCTTAAAATAATCCACATTGCTAATCATAGTTAGCCCAGCGATAGGTTACATTAGACAGTAAGCCTAAACAAAATTACCCAAACCACCTGTAAGTAATTCATATGTTGTCTAGGAAATATCCAAAACCTTAAAATTGCGTTAATTTACAAACATACCTGTCACGGTCCCGCAGAATTCAGACACTTCCAAAACTGCTTCTGCATCCATGTTCAATAAATCCCTCCTAAAACGTGCTATCTTAAACTTGTCAACATTGCCTCTGCGGCTCTTTTTGCCTCCAGCTAAGCCCCGCCCACACAAATACGTAACAATGTTTACCAACTGTAAAAGGGTCTTTAAGCACTGGGGACCCAATTATAGCACTTAAATATGAAAAAAGTCTGATTTTAAGTCTCCTGTTTTTATTTATTTTATTTTTTTGCAGAGAAACCAACCCCAGCTATTTCACATGGCTCTCCTCAATCTAAAAGAAATCTTAATCTAAACTCAAATATGCTTAGACAACAAATCGGAAATCAAATGAATAAAATATTTTTTTCCAAAGGATCTAAGCTATAGTAATCAAATTGTATATGTCTTTGCTCTTACTGTACTTGTCCTGTTTTTTTCTAGTACTGAATTTTCGAAAAAATGATAAAATCTGGGAGGAAATTAAACTTAAACGGACAGTTCACCCAAAAATGAATATTTTGTCATCATTAACACCACCTCATGTTGTTCTAAACCTGTATGAGTATGAGATAAATGATGGAATGCACACATCTGCTTAACCAATCACTTCCATATGTGTTTTTTTCTGCTCTGGAAATCAATGGGTGCCATCAACTGTGTGGTTACTATCAATTATTAAAGTATCTTCTTTTGTGTTCAACAGTAGAAAGAAACTCATAAAGGTTTGGAACAAAGTAAATGATGACAGAATTTTCTTTTTTGGGTGAACTATCCCTTTCAATAAATGAATTTAAATCACTTATGAAAGAGATAAGAACGGGAAATATCTCAGCACATTTGAGGTATGTATTTGTGTAAAGGGGCAGTCACACTAGACTTTTCATTTCATTGCCTTCCATTCATACTCACGCGAACGCGTCAGACCAGAAACACAAGCTTGTGCGACCAGTTGAATTAGTATCATGTGGAGATATGTGCCAGAACAAAACTGGTACCTCACAGCGTGACCTTTCTCTCTACTGAAAAGCACAAATGGACGAAGCCAACACTGAAAAAAATCTCTGTTGCACATGATTGAATTAAGTTTTGTTGAAATTATTTTTCTTTAAAAAGTGTTTGGATCTACGTAATTTAAAGGGAATAGAGAATGAAAAACCATTTTTACCTTGTCTTTGTTGAATAATGGTAGTCTACCATGCATTCACGAACATACAAAAAGTGCTAGACATGCTAAACATCTCAGTCTCATAGAAATTCCTCTTTTAGAAATGTCAGCCAGAAAACAGCCCAATCTGAAAAACTGATGCTTATGACATCACTGGCATCTAACTGCCCCTCCACTTTAAAATAATTGGCTACATTTTTTGAGTGGCAGCAAAGTCAGCCAATCAGTAATGAGATTGCAAGTTAAGCCAGTTGGGGGAGCCAAATAGGTGCAAAACCACCTGTTTAAAATCCCCCATCCTAATAGAGCTATCTGAGAGAGGATTTTAGGAAGCTTTTAAGGCATTACAGACCCAAACAAAAAAAATTTGTCTACATGTCACATCACAGAACAAGGATAAATACCCTGTTCAATCATTCTATGTCACCTTTAAATATGTACATCAGTTCAACATGATTGAATCAAGTTTTCTTAAAATTAAATTAATTTCATAAAAAAAAAAAAAATGTAATCATGTGCAACCAATGTTCCGAAGTTTTTTTTTCAGTGAAAGATCATATTGACGAACCACTCCCTGCAGTAATGTCCGACAAATATTCGCATGCTAAAAGTATAGTGTGACCGTTAATACAGCGTAATCTGACCAAAATGTATATTCTGATGCAACCATTCAACAACCATTCGAAATCTGCCATTATACTTTCATCATCTCTCATGACTGAAGGTAAACTGCTGGTGAGAGAACGGATTAAGCTTTAATTTAGGGATTAAACCTTTGCTTTGTAACATTAGACTCACTTTGTGTCACCCAGAGAGCAAACAAGTTTCAAAAAAACAACACATTCATTATTCAACACACGTCATTCTTCACACCCTTATCTGGAACTCTGTGTGTGACACAGAATTAACGTTTTTTTTAGAGGCCAGTATTTATCACACAAAATTGATTTTCAGAGGTGTTTTTCAAGTGCAAATTTTTCTAACCATTTTGAAACTCATTACGGCTGTCATCGCTATGACACATCAAAAACCTCTTTATATTAGCTACACATCTAACGACACTCACCTTTTAGATGTGAATACAGATATCTGACAGCTACGGGCCACCAATGTCTTCAGATGCTTTAATCCTGTAACTGGATAGACCAAGAATAGAATATTATGAAATGTATTCAAAAAGAGGGGCACTTTCCACCCACATTTAAAAAATCTGGGGCATTTTTCTCACATTCGGTGGTATTTTCGCCTCAAGGCTTTATTAATATTTTAACCTTATAGTGTGGGTATAGTCAGGTGAAATAAAAAGGAATAACTTGTGAAATGGAGAGAGGGTATGTCTGTTTTTTACTACTCGTGGCTGTGCTCGACTAATGCATAACCAGAATGGAAAAGCAAGGACTCTGATTAGATGAACATTTTGTATTGAGTGGTCCAGACGACTGCTGAGCACTAACTCTTTCTCTGGCTCGCCCCATGTGTCCAGTCCCCAGTGCCAGCTCTGCTAACCCTACCGGCTGGAGGATGAAGGGAACATTTAGGCACAAAATGGAAAGAAACAGCATGAAGGAGGAGAGGGGGATGTGAGGGGCAGTAAGTAAAGGTCAATAAATTGCGTTTTGGTGAGTTAATTAAACTTTAATTGAGTGTGCGATAAATAAACAAAGAAAGGACCAATGTGAAGAGCTCTTCAGATCAGAAACACAGAGAAATGCTCCTTTGAGGCCAGTAGGCAATTACCAATCGGATTGTTGCTTGTGTTGTTTTTTAAGCAGATATATTTGAAAAGCAGGTGCATGTCAAAACCTGTAACAGGCTTGTATAGCTTTGAACCTTCATCTTTTCAAATGACTGTCATACAAGTCATGTGCCTGAGGCAACCTTGCTTTTTATTGTAGATGTTTCGCACCTGTGTGTATGTGCACATAAGTGTGTTCGTCTGTGTGATCATGTAAATGTTTCAGATCTGGGTGTGTGTTTGTGTGTGTACTTGGTAGGGGTCAAAGTCATTTCCCCTCTGTCAGTTGCGTTTAAGTATTTCTGCCATCTCTTAATCCCTAGCGGTGTGTGTGTGTGTTGAATAGCACAGATGATTTATTCACTGACAGACACAAACCTGTTTGTATGCCCGTCAGAGTATGTTTGTCAGAGAAAACAAATCTACTGATCGAATCATCTTTAAGCCAGCTTTTCCCACACACACAGACACACACGTGTGCGAGTCACACATGTAAACATGAATAATGTAACCTCTTAAAATGCATTTTTATTCAGGCAGTCAAGACACTGAGGGGCATTCAGCCCATCCATGTTTCAACAACCACCTGACCTCAAGCACACGCTTTTAGATTACGTATTAATTGCAGTAATGCACCTACAGTACCAATGAAAATCTGAATCTTAAATTTGGAAATAAACAGGCTTTGGGTCATGAAAATAAAGCATGCAGTATGCGCTTTGTAACATTCTCAAGTCATGCTGGGATAACATGGATCATCTGGTTTTGGACACTTGCGGAGTCCAAACCAGTATTGGCAAAGACTTCACAAATCAAGCCTCAGCATGGCAAGCATGGCAACATGCCAAATTTGAGTAAAAATATCCACATTTTCTTAACATTTCAATTAAACTTTTACTTAAATTGTTATGTGGATAAAAATCAACATATAAAATGCAAAACAGAAGCATTTTCACAGGAAGACTCAAATTTTTGAAAAGCACTGTGTGTGTCCAAATACAGAAATTATTTTTGCCTCCGGCAATCCGGCAATGTAATTTCTTTGCAATTTCAACAGGTTTTGAAGTTAAAGAAGCACAGATGCGATCACTGTTTCTTTTTGTAAACTGTGAAATCTGATTGTGTTTGGACAATTCGTGAAATCACTCAAAAAATGGAAGTGTTATTATCACCAGATGTCACCTACACAAAACTAAAACAGGTTAGACAAGACCAGCATAAGTTTTGTAGCCTGAAACTGTGCAATTGCTTTGAATTATTTTTAACCAATATACATTTTGCCTTAAACATTGATATTTCAAAAGACGTACCTTATTTTTGAGGCAAATAAATTTAAAGACATGGTATTGCAGTATAGTAGCACCTCCTCCTGGGCTTTGAAAAGGACGCGTCAGTCTAACTTTATGCAGAGAATGTACTGTACGCTTATCTCTATCAATTTACTGGTATGGTGTGATAAAAGATAAGAACGGAAATAAACAATTGCTCAATATGATTTACCAGTTCCTGTTAACTAGAAAGTAAACAATGTGAATGGTTTTCCAACAGTTGCTGCTCTATGTTGTGGTCTTTTCAGATGAACATCTGCACTATTTACTTCTCACCACCACCTTTGGGAGGATTTGTGTAGATCCAGTGGAACGTCTTCACTTGTCCATCTTAAGGGATCAATTTATTTTGCTTATGCAGGATTTCAAAAGATCAGCTGATGGCTGCCCTTCCCATAACAGAGACTAAACCGCTGGCAGACAGACAGTGGTTTTGTAAGATACAGTATATATTGACCAACAGAATTAGAGAGATGGATGTTCCAAATATATCCCACAAATTCTGATTAAGAGAAGGTCATTATGCTTAAGAGGAGCTGGAACCCTCTCCACGGTGCTGAACATACAGTAATACTGCTGGATTTGAAGTGGTGCTGTCCATGGTGCTGAACATACAGTGATACAGCTGAATTTGAGGTGGTGCTGTCCATGGTGCTGAACATACAGTAATACAACATAATTTGAAGTGGTGCTGTCCATGGTGCCGAACATACAGTAATACAGCTGAATTTGAAGTGGTGCCATCCATGGTGCTGAACATACAGTGATACAACTGAATTTGAACTGGTGCTGTCCATGGTGCTGAACATACAGCAATACAGCTGAATTTGGAGTGGTGCTGAACATACAGCTCTATAACTGAATTTGAAGTGGTGCTGTCCATGGTGCTGAAACTGGGACATGGGCTGCACAGAGTAAGGTGTACATACAAGGTTGCAAGTTAGAAGAGAGTTTGATTTTCTGAGTCGCCCTCTAGTGGTCATTCCTATTATACAGATGTAGCCAAGACCCCCATCCTGAGTAGAACAAAAAGAGTAATTTGGCATTACAAAAGGGAATTGAACTTTCTGACCATTTACACGTCCTTCAAAGTCATTCAATGCTTCAGCTACAGCTGACCTCCCTCGAGGGGCACCCTTTGTGGTTCAGGGCTGTCAACACTTCATTGAAACTCAAAGATGAAATTAAGGACAGTTCTGTACTGAGGTACTTAGCATTCTGTGGCACAGAGCTCACAGCATTTGTCCAACCTTCATTTTTGTTCCTATTGTCATTGTTGGGCAGATTTAAAAAGAGCGGGTAGAATGCCAGGGCCGAGTCCTCATCTCCACTAAACATCTTTTGTTGTCTTGTTTTTGGATGCACCTCACATTGTTTTCTGCAGTCTGTCAGGCAGGTGGTACACCTGCATAACCTGTTAAACATGCAATTACTGCGCCTCGTGGATTCACAACAGTGTTGTGACAATTTTGATTTGGTTTTTAGAGAAGGTGGCTTTGTTTTTAAAAAACGTTTCACCTCACAGTCCAGTTCTGTTTTTTAAGTGATCCGTTGAGAGATAGCAGTGATTTCCTGCTGTTACTTTTCAAAAGCACTTTGATTAAAGTTAAAAACTGGAAGGTCTTTAACACCCAGCCATTTTATCAAATCTAAAGACAGTCAGCTTATGGGGGACAAGGATAGATGGGTGAATCGATGGATGGATAGATATATCAGACAGATAGACTGACAAAAAGACAGACAGTGCCTCCATGTCCTTGAGGGAGACACAAGGTCGCTTTACGGGGACCGTCCTTTTGATAAAAGTGTCTTGTAAATGACAGGTACGTATACAAGGCTGTCTTTGTGTGTATGTGCCAAAACAAATTAAATTCAGGTGTGCGATAAAGCTTTGATCTGTAGAAGTGATTGATATTGCTTTGAATAAAGAGATTCTAACCCTGAAGATTTCTCTTCATTCGGTAAGGCTCTTCCTTTTGTACAATTTCTTACGAGAAGTTTGAACCTTTTGTTTTGGATCAGGGTGGTTGTGTCAAGACTTTTTCAAAGCGCATGTTATGAATATAACATCAATATGGACAAAGATCTAACAATCTCACAATAAATTATGCAGAACGCTTTTTGGCAAGCCCTGCGTTCCAACAGCGTACCCAATGGCTGATGTTCATCGGAGGCAGACAGTTTTTGCATCCGCGTGCGAGAGAGAATGGGGGTGTATTTATGTCATTTGAAGGTGTTGTGTTTCGAAGCCGTTGTTAGGGTCTGCTCAGGAAATAATAAGACAAGCTTTCAGTAGAAGGTGAAAGCTTCAAGGCAAATGAAAGCGCAGTTGAAGGGTGAAATCAGTCTTGGCAGAGTTTAAGTGCAGTTGCTGTGACTGCTGTCAGAAACGGTGGCAGACCGAACTTCAACAAAAATCCAGAACCCCTTTAGTTTTCATAGACATTTTATTCATGACCTCAGAGTGTAATTTACTGATAAAGGTTTGCGATCACAGCGGCCCCGAGGGCACCTGACTGCTGTCTGTACTGTCGCTCACTGCATGCAAAGGGCCCCACTAGAGCTTTACTCTTATAGTTTTTGATCTCTCCTCTCCAATTTACCCTCCCAATTCTCTCTTGCTTGCTCACTTTTTTCTCTCTCTCTTTTAACTGGCTGGTGTGTTTTCAGGTCTGTGCCCCGAGGCAGCTGTTCAGATCAGATTATGGTGGAATAGTAGTGATAATCCGCTCAGATCTTATGGGACAGGACACATCAGGACCAAGTGGACCCATTAACGTACTCTTCAACTGATGGATATATTATGATGCCTAACATAATGACCAAATGACACGAACTCGCGAAAGCACATATGCTGAAATTGTATGTACCCGGCAGGTACATGGAGTTCTTCCTGTAACAATTTATTTTTGCCCAGTGCCTTTGTGCTGCTTAACCGGAAAATGAGTTTCAATCCGCATTTCAACCCTCAGTATCAATTTAAAAGTATAATCTGTGATGCACCTAAGCAAATACTTCGTCACACCGAATTCGCATTTAAATAAAACTAAAACACGCTTTTTGAGCCGTCTGCTCGTTTCTGATGATGATTGACAGCTGTCATTTTAGATCAGTAATGGAGACAAAGAAAGGGCTTTTAAAAATAGTATCAGCCTCTGGATCTGCAGCAGACACAGACATAATTTGACTTGAATGCTTGAAGTCTCGGTGTATCTGAAATGTAATTATTGATTATATCTCCGACAGAATATTCTCTACCCCACACGGATCTAAATATTAACATAGTGTCTACAAGTCAGTGTAACTATAAACGAGGTATGAATTGTGCCAACAACAAACAGAAGCAGATCTCCAACAAAGACACGTATACTAAAAGACAACATTTGGTGTGCATCCCAATGCATGGGCAATTTAACCCTTGAAACATTACAGATCATGACAGCTACAAGCACAATGCACTTTATCACACACACATATATATGCATGCATGGTCCTGCGCTGCGAGACAGCAGCTGGTCATAGTGCATCAACAAATCAAGCTTAAAAACATTACGTTTTATGACAACAACATACACGCACATACACACACTGTAACGTTTTACAGAGGTTCATAATGTATCCTGACACTTCCCAATAGCGAGGCCCTTATCTAAAGGTCAGTGAGTCTTTCTGCATTTGTTTAGATTTGGAGTGTTGTGAGATATCTTCTGACCTGCTTTTTTAATTTTGCCATAGGGTCCATCAGAATCATCATAGACCCTTTTCATTTTTTCCCTCTGCGTTGTCATGGTGATGTTATTATTGGCTACCAACAAGAGAAGAACAGGATGTCGTGTTCTCTCTGTACAGTTTGATCTGTGGGAGTCTTCTATTATACCTCGCTGAAGAAGACATGATCAGCCTGACTCGAAATGGGATGCATTTCATATTTTTTCATTTGCTACCTTATGGATGTTTTCATTTGTATCCATAGAGGATCATAAATGATCCGAGATGATAGCAGGGAGGTCAAATCCTCCTCATAAGATGAGTGACATTGCATGCAGTGCAACGACCCTTTTTCTCTCTCACTCTGTCTTTCTCTCAGTTACCTTTTCTCAAGCTCTCATTCTTCATGCTGCTTTTCTTTTTATAGTGCCCCCCTTTTACCTCCACTCCTCTCGTCTTTGGCCTCACTTGCCCCCGGCAACAGCAGCAGCGGGGTGAACTGGGGGGCTCGACCCCTTTCTTCATACTCGGGCGCGCGTCATGCATTTATGCTACGAACGTTCCACACACACACCGAGTTCAGGTATATAGTGGCCCATTCATCAAGGTGTCAGTGGTGTTTCTGTGGTAAATTAGCCATGTCTCCTCTCCACTCTGGATTCCCTCTTATAAACCAGCCTTTAGGGAAACCATCCCTCTCTGCCGCTGACTGGCTCTTTCTCTCCTGTGAACAGAGGGTGGGTGGTGGCGGAAAAGGGATATGAAAGTATGGGGGCACTGAGAGAGTAATTGAGACGAAGATTATGGGGTTTGTTAACTCACATGATCAGACATATTGATGTTTTGTGGTTTTTACTTGTAGAGCCAGAGTTCAATACTTCAGCCGCCACCTGCCGTTTACATTTACGTTCGTGAAAACCCAGCTGTAGTCTTTTTTCACGATGTACTGTTTTCTACATAAAATCAGAACATTTTGTGAAAATACCTTGATATTTTTAATACTGACTATGGCAATGTCAAAGATTGAAATCAATGTAAATTCAATGACTGAAATCAAACGGTGATGGTCCTAATCTTATAATTAGATTATAAGACGTTAGCCTCAATTTCGCAACCACACTTTAAAGATTTCTTGTTTGACTTACATTTTTAAGTGTAATCAATTTGAACTTACAATCAATTTAAACTTTCTTGACTTGTGAGGAGTTGCTATAAATTAAAATAACTTAAGATAATTCAACTTTACTTTTTTATAAATTATAGCAACTCATCACTAGTCAAGAAAGTTGAAATTAATTGTAAATTCAAATTGATTACACTTAAAAATGTGCAACAATTTTTTTTACAGTGCAGGGTCACAAATATTTATTGAGCGGATGCTTTTATACAATGGGACAGCATTTAACAGTTTAAAGACAACATTAAGCACAGAACACAAAGCTGTTTACAATTAGGAATAGAGTTGAAGCTAAGAAGTCTACCAAATGTTTACAAGCAAACATACTAACTGCAGGGTTCCCACGCCTTAGTTAACTTCAAATTCAAGGACCTTTCAAGGACTTTCCAGGTCCAATACCCTCAAATTCAAGGACTAAATGTGGGGACACATTTCAATTGAGAGCAAGGTTACATCGTGTTACCTTTTAAGATACATTGTTACAGTTCTCTTTCGAGGGAACTCGCGCTGTGTCACTGTGGTGACACTTTGGGGATGCCTCCAGAGGTAAGAGCGTCTAATGTGTATATTAAAATCAACTAAAGGTGAGGCTTAAGGACAAAGACGCCGGAGCCAGGAAGTATATTGCTATCTGAAATATTGCCAAAGACGGCGTTACAGGGACGCATGAAGTATGGCAAGGGAGACACAGCGCCTCGTTCCCTTCTCAGGGAACAACAGTTACATACCTAACCCGAGACGTTTTCATGTGTCAAACACAACTATGCAAAAAAGCATTTTGGTATGAATCAACATTCGCATACAGAATATATAAGCATTTAAAGTGAACAGTTTAGCATGTGTGCTTAAAAAGTCTAGAATTTTTATGATATTTTCCTACACTACACAGGGAATAATATGATTTTTTTGTATTAAACTTATTGCTTAAAATGTTCAAGCACTTTCAATGACCTGTATCTAAGTATGTTTATTTTAAAAAACTTCCCATTTGTGTACATTTTAGCAGCAACTAGTGGTGAGATCGTGAATTGCAACCAATGGCTCAGTCCACAACTCACCACTTTCTTTCGAAAACACATAGAAAAGCTACGGTGACCACCACAGTACAATCATGTCATTGTCTGAGATAACATTGTGACAAAATGCTTTCTGTGAAGCAGCTTATCTGTTTAGGACTACTGTACAACCATGGTGTCACAAAATGGCGACTTCCATGTAAGAGGACCCGCGATGTATGTAGATAAAAACGGCTTACTCTGAGATAATAAAAACTTAATGGTTCATTATGTAAGGTCTTTATACACCACTGATAATATATTTATGTGTATTATATTGCATTTCTGTCAATGTATCCTCTTAAAATATACACATTGCACCTTTAAGTACAACCCTATGAGAGTTCCTTAAGCTAAACTGATACAACTAATGCTAACTGAACATTGTTCTATACAGAAAGGTAATATGTTCAAGCCTCAGGAAACACTAAAAGTGATTAAATGTACTAATGTACTGTATAAGTCTCCAACTCTCTACCAAACGTACATGTTCATGCTATCATAGCAAATTCTTTATGTAATGTAAAACTATTGTCATTATTATTAGATTATAGTTTATTTATGAGAACAATAATTCAATACATTTGCAATAATACCATTCTTTCTACTGTATTCTTTAATAATATTTTTCCATTTTCTGTGGTGTTTTATTGTTTCATGTAAAGCTGCTTTAAAAATTGCAACATTGTAAAAACACTTTATATAAATAATTTAAAAAATGCAATTCCTTATTTCAAATGTGTACACGAAGGCTAGTTAGAGGTTTTTAGTGTCTTTAAATGCATTTCTTTATAAAATATACAACATCTCCATAGACATTTAAATTAGAACTTAGTTAAGGATTTTAACAAACTCCTATTGGGACTTACAGTGCAACTTGTCCCACCCACTTAAGATACAGTCATGACCGATACTTCAAATCATGCAGCTTATTGGAAAGATGTGTGCCATTACTTTTCCAGGTGATCAGACTTTCAGATCATAAAACAGCTATTTGTTATCATCCTATATGGAATTACAATAAATAAAAGACCAGAGTCATATCTAGGGATCAGAAAAAAATGAGCCAGTAAGCAACTACCCCCTAGCAACCATAAAGTAACATACTCAAAAGCACTCAGAAAACCTTAGCAACCACAGAGCAATACCCAGGCGACCATCCATAACACTTAGCTGATGTGCTTTGCATAGGCAAGCACCACTTCTGCTTTCTTAATTTTTTAAAAAGAAAATAATGAGGAGGTTATTGGCCATTAAAAACAAGACTCTCTGTTCAGGGCAACTGTTGAAGGAGGAACCCTGAGTTTGCAAGCATGAATTGATTCTACAGGAAACTCTTAAGACATTTGTAAGTTAATGAGACCTGTGTGTGTGTATAAGCAGCTTTAATCCCCCGGGGGAAAATCCATCAGCCGATAGAGAAAACCAACATACAGCAAATGCCCAGAAACCCAGCCAAAGCTCAAAGAAACTGCTGAAAGAGAAATAGACGACAATGAAACGTCCTTCAGTCCTCTAAAAGTGAAAATGTTAACAGGCAAATGCATTTGCTTGTGCATTTTGGAACTAGAATAATATTTTCTCTGACCTTCCTGCATGCTTTTTTGATTTAAGAATAGCACGGGATTGTTATGGCACATAAATTTAACAGTTCTTAGTGGAGATGGGTTCAACTGCCATTAATTCTAAGAAGGGAAAAAAGATGAAGGTGACACTAATGCACCACATTATATTTTAAGATGTCTCCTATACTGAAATAAAAAGAAGAAAATTTAAAAACAAAGACAGCTTTTCTTGTTATGTGTAACGGAAGTAAAAGTGTGAATGATTAAGAAGAGTAAGGACATTGTATATAGATAATATAAGGACTCAAGGTCAACATCCCTCCTGATTGTCCCCATGGGGTTATCAGTGGATGAGAGATGACTTTCATGAAAAGAGATGGATGTGTTTGCTACAGGTGAGCACACAGTAGCTGCTTGGAAATAACGCAACAATTGCTGATTGCACTTTCCTCACATAATTGTTTCGGTTTGAGCATAGGATGTGTTTGATTGTTTACGCAGCTGCCCGTGATGAAGATTCCCCACTGTGCACAAAATTACAAATTTATCGTCACTCACAAGCTCTAAATGTCCGTGCAATCTGTAAAGCAGCAAAACAGTGTAAATTCATATGAATGTACATTAAAAGCACTTACTATAATTACAAAATGTCACTGTAAAACTTGTCCTTATAATAGAAGTATATGACGCAAAACATTTCAGAAATGTACAGCGTGCATGTCTTTTTTAACTGAAATGCGAAGCATCTCACAAACTGACTCACAGACAAAGAATGAGACAGATCAAGAATGCCTCGAAGTGCTATTATTACAGTGTCATATCCAGCACATATCAACTTCTGCTTAATACTTTAGAACCGTTCCAGTAAATCTGTAACATTTGCATGTTGTAACTTATTAAAATTGAATTTTTTTTTCATTCTCATAACACACATATTTTACTATTCAAAATGGGTATTGGTCCATCTCAGGTATAGTTTATTTTTAACATTTTTTTATGGAAGATGAATGCTTTGATTTTAACAGGATAGTTTTTGGCATAAATTTAGAAAATATGAAATACAGCTTCATGTATTATATGCTAATAGTATGAGGACACTAAGCAAATTGTAGTCATTTCCAAAAATGCTTTTTTCAAATAAACAGATAACATCAAAGAGATAATATAGGCAGAAGAGAGCTTGTGTTGAAAGTACTATTTTTCAGAAAAACTTAATTTTAAAAGTTAATATTTTAGGCAAAGGTCCTAACTTTTTGCTGAGGTCAATAACTCACAAGTGTGGTCTATTAATATAAGGTAGTATTTTGTACAAATGTGGAACGACATCAGTATAATTTCACTTTGAACATAAAATGTACATGGCAAAGATGACACAATAGTACATGAAATATATTTTTGTGTTACTCTTAAATATATCTAACTATGACCTTGTTAATATGTAACTGCAAATATATTTTGTAATATATTTTCTTTGCAAAAAATAATGTAAACATTTAATTTTATTTAAAATTTCAGTTTCATCAAATGTTTTAAAAGCATCCTGACAGTAAAAACTTAAATAAAATTTTAAATAAAAATAAAAATTCAACAGTATAAACATGACAATTAAATTAAATTAGCTTAATATAAATTCTCAACATAATGTGCCACATTCAAGGACTAAATGTGGGGACATATTTCAAGTGAGAACAAGGTTACATTGTGTTACCTTTTTAAGATAAATTGTTACAGTTCCCTTTCGAGGGAACTCACACTTTGGGGACTCCTCTAGTGGTAAGTGTGTCTGAATGTGTATATCAAATTCAACCAATGGTGAGGCTTAACAAAAAAGACAGGGTGACGCCGGAGCCAGGAAGTATATCGCTATCTGAAATATTGCCAAAGACGGCATTACAGGGACACAGGAAGTATGGCAAGGGAGACGCAGTGTCTCATTCCCTTCTCAGGGTACAAGATTTACATACGTAACCTGAGACGTTTTCATGTGTCAAACACAACTATGCAAAAAAGCATTTTGGCATGAATCAACATTCGCATACAGAAGATATAAGCATTTAAAGCGAACAGTTTAGCACGTGTGCTTAAAAGGCTAGAAATTTTATGATATTATCCTACACTACACAGGGAATAATATGGCTTTTTTTCCCAGAAAACTTCTTGCATAAAATAGATTCAAGCACTTTCAAAGACCTGTATCTATGTATGTATATTTTCAAAAACTTCCCAGCGCCTTGAATTTTTTGCCCCAGATTCACAAACGTTCAAGGATTTCAAGGACCCGTGGGAACCCTGTTTACTTTTATACTGAAAAACTCTGAGAAGTCAAACTTCAGGATGTGTGCAAAACTTTTGGCTCACGTTACTTTTGACCCTGCTCTCATCTAATATAGGTGACCATTATAGTCATTGCTACAATAACATAAAATATACAGAAAAGGAATGAGAAAATTAACTTTTGATATTCTCATCAGAAGATCCAGATGATGCAACTTCCTGTCGAAAATGTGACTAGATTTTCAGAGAGGGAAATGTGTTGGAGAAACAACAGAGTAAAATCCTGCATGTGACACGATTAAAATATGTATTTTATCTAAAAAATATTTAAAATAAAGATGGGACATGGAGCTACACAAAAATGTTTAGTTTTTTTTTTTTTGCCAAAATATTATTGATATTTTTATTTAGCTGAAGATTGTGAGATGTCAGATTCAAGAGAACATACTACAACAATAAATTGTGTATTTTTTTTAAAAAAGCAACAAAAATAGTTTGAAATAACTAGAAATAGGTTACGATTTCAAAAATATCAAGTATTTTCTCTGTTACTTTTTCTTGAACTTTATCTCTTTCCAACCATAAATTAACATAACCAAATTCTAGAAAAAAGGAAAAAATAATAATAAATATATAAATAAAAATATATAATAGATAAAGATATTTAAAGGATTTAGCGATTTAAATTTAGAGGTAAAGTATGGCAATAGAGAGCGGGGACAGGTAACATGCTCTTTATCTGTGTTCTAGGTAGCTTTTATATTTTATATGATTTAAATGATACTGTAGTGCTCTCAAATTAATGTGCAGGACAGTTTAATTAATAATAAAATGTATTTTAGTTCATTTTCTTGTATTTCTATATATATAATAATATCCTGGGGACACAAATGATACAGATTTAGTCAAATGGCTCTTAAACATTTAGGGTTATGTAGATGGACAACACATTTTATTCAGGTAGCGATAACCTGGAAGAAGATAGTCCTTTAATGCCTGCATTGCAGGTTCAAACAGCGAAGGTTTTGTTTGTATTCAGTGCATGTGACAGCAGGAAAATGGAAAAACTAAGCATCACTGAGTAAAGCTATTCACTGCCACTGAAACAACATGCAGATTTCAGTTTTTGTGTGTGTGTGTGTGTGTGTGTGTGTGTGTGTGTGTGTGTGTGTGTGTGTGTGTGTGTGTGTGTGTGTGTGTGTTCTGTGAAAGTCTGCATGCATGTGAGTGTATAGGTGCATGTATTTCTGTACTGTATGTATCTGTATATAAAAGATGGGATTTATGTAAGCATTTCATGTATTT
Source organism: Paramisgurnus dabryanus (assembly GCF_030506205.2). Classification (NCBI taxonomy): domain Eukaryota; kingdom Metazoa; phylum Chordata; class Actinopteri; order Cypriniformes; family Cobitidae; genus Paramisgurnus; species Paramisgurnus dabryanus. The sequence goes on along the minus strand of NC_133341.1, from coordinate 25,517,504 downwards.
GCATGTTGCACATGTTGCATGCACACACACACACTTTTTTCCTGAGCATGCATGGTGTACAGCTCTCCCAGAGGACAGATCTTAGAGGGAGTGAGCAAGTAAAAACCAGGCTTAGTGGAGATCCAGGGGAGAGAGGGGGATTTTTGACAACTCAAGCCCAGTGGGGAGTGAGGGAGCTGGGCTAAAAGAGCAAAAAGGGAAGGTGGGGGTCTTAGCTTTACTGACGTACAGAGCAAAGATGAAACTGAGATTGGGAAAAATGAGGAATAAAAAGGGTGGATGAGACAGAGGCGAGGGAGTGAGGGATAGCCATTATTACTTTCTTGATGCTGTTTCTTCTTTCACACATAACCGCCTCTTACGACGCCATATTCAACTTATTGAATCTGGAACATAAATGAATGCTTAAAGAGAGGGAGAGATACAGAAGAGAGGAAGTAGATGTTTAAGCGGCAAGCATGTTAATCTGCCAGATCGTAACTGAAAGGCAAAATTCAGGACCTTAGCAGAATCAAGGGTTTAAGAGCATAGGCACATCTCTTTATATAATTACTGTTAGCATGAATCACATAATTTTGTTGCTTTGTATAAAGCTTATTATGACCACTACAAGGCAAAACGCTAACCTTAACTTGTTTGTGTGTACTGTACATATACATACAGTACTGCCTAACACAATACAAGGTATTGTCAAAATTAGCAAATTTTTGCAGGTAATTACATCCCCGAATTAAAGTCAACAATTAGTTAAGTTGTTAATAAAACAAACTGACATAAAAATAAAATCAAGCAACTACAAAATAATAACATGCCAAAACAGAATGATCAGGATATTGAAGCATAATTTGCTTGCCTAGCACTAATATCCGTTTATATAATTAGTCATTTGTCTTTTTACTTCTTTATCAGGACTCTGAAAATATTTATTTACTGACAGATATTTGTGTGTCTTTGTGTGACAGAGATAAGAAACATATTAAAAAGCCATCATTGGCTCCATCTGAGTCAGTGTTGCATCACTCTGACTGGACTGAAAAAATCACTATTGACCCTAAATGTGTGAGTCTCACATCGGCACACATAAAGAGATTGACTAACATGAAGGACTGGTTATTGCTTTGCCGTTTTTATTGATCTAATTGCGGAAGTGTGGAAACAAACTGCAACTAATAAACAGCTCTGAAAAAACTATACTGTAGATGAGGCTAAACCGGAATAATGATGGAATTCCCCAAGTCCCTTTAGAGGGATAGTTCACCCTAAAATGAACTAAACTGTCACTTATTCACCCTCATGTTATTCTGACCCTGTATGAGTTTCTTTATACTGTTAAACACAAAATTAGATATTTTATAAATAATTGTAAGCACACAGCTGACTGATAGTATTTGTTTTTCCTACTATTGAAGTCAATGGGTACCGTCAACTAAATCAGGCTTAAAATATTCACGTATGTGGGCAGCTTACAGTAAAGTGTATTTGGAGATGAAGTATCCATTCCTTTGTCAGAAAATACACTGTAAAAATGTGCTGTTATTATGCAGCTGGTTGCCAGTAACTTACTGTAGAAGATAAAGACTGAAAATGTTTCACGTTCATTTAACTTTGAACATACTGTTGCCAGTAAATAACGTACATGTAAAATCTACAGTAAGTTACTGTCAACCAGATGCCATTAATAATGTTATTTCTACAGAAATTTTTACAGTGTACTTCATAAGCAGGGGTTCACATACTGTAAGTAGTAAGCATGTGTGCATTTGCGTCAAAAAGGTGCACAACAACAGCACTCTAAAAATGTCTGGGTTATTTTTTTTACCCATGTTAGGTAAATATTGGAAAAAACCATAAACTGTAAAAAAAAAAAGATGGACGTAGTGTCTGTGACGTCACCTATAGGTTTCTGAAGATCGTTTTTGAGTTAACAGTTGTCATGAAGGGTAAAATTAGCTATACAGACCAAAAACATTTTTTGTACCAGGCTGTACATTTTAAGGTTTAATATAAATTAAAATGATGAGTTACAAATCAATTCACGACCCCCACAGTTGTAATGAAGGGAAAAATTTGCTATTTAGATCAAAAACACTTTTTGTACCAGGCTGTAAACCTTTTTTTTTTTGCTCTTAAGATGGGCATTTTAACATGGAGGTCTATAGGAATTTACTCCCTTTTGGAGCCTGCCTCTAGCGGCCAGTTGATGAATTGCATTTTAAGTCACTTCCGTATTGGCTTCATCAGAGAGATAAGAAGGTTGCCCCTCGGACAAAACACATGCTGGGTTAAAAATTACCTGATTTTAATCCAGCGGTGTGTCCTGTCCAATATTTACCCAAAATGGGTCAAAAATAAACCAGATAAACCAGACACTGCTCTAAAGGGCCCTTTTCTGTACCAACGTGCTGGAATTTTGTTATATAGTTACCTATTTACGGCAACATAAGGGATGTCTCCGTGGATCATTGGTAAGATAATTAACTCTTTCACCGCCAGCGTTTTTAAAAAAAGTTGCCAGCCAGCGCCAGCGTTTTTCATGATTTTCACCAAAGTTTAATGCCTTCCAGAAAATTTTCTTCTTTAAATATATAAACATACAATATACCAAATGAAAGAACAGACCCTCTGCTTTCAAACAAAAAAAAACGTTTCATCCTACCTTTAGTGGTTCTTTTGCAATCAGCTTTTGAATATGGGTGGGTTTTTGCAAAAACACCATATTTTGAGCAAAAAGCAGATATAATTCCATTTTTATGACGGACTTTTCATAGAGATCCCATTCAGAGCGATCTTTAAAACAGACACGGACATGCAGCAGCTTGCCATAGAGCAATACTTCCGGTTTTAAAAAGTTGCGGAAGGGCGCCACCTGGTGGATAATAACGGTATTGCGGAAAGACGGAAAATCTCGTCATTGGCGGGGAAGCGTTTTCTCTTAATTGACGAGATATCTCGTCAATGGCGGGGAAAGAGTTAATACAAACGTGTTAAAATGAATGTGTCACTGCCCCGATTGGCCAATTTAAATATTGAAGCACAAAAAGAGGTAAAAAAGATTTCAATATTCGTGATTGATAAGTTTGGTTTGTGCGCACCTCTAAAGTACAACGCACAAGCTTGATCTGCATCTCAAGGTACAAGCAAATTAAAAAGACAGCTCGCAAATGCCAAGTGAATTTATGTTCGCATGTCCTCTCTCACGTCTTTTTCTTTCTTTCTCTTTCTCTCTCTGAGGTGAGTGTGCGCACAGGAGCGCATTTTATATTTTGAACTTGGACCGCTGTTGAAAGTTCTTTAGGATGTAAAGGGTTTTATCAACACTTTAAAGATACCACATTGTGTCTCAAAGCAAAACACACTGTATCAATGAACCACGCATCTCTGGAGCAGAGTTTTAATGCTGGGTTTTGATAAGAAATAAAACAAAGAGCTGCAACATTAAAAGTGTGAGGGAGACAGACTTTCTCGCGATATCTCGTCAATTGCCCTTCCGCAACTTTTTAAACCCGGAAGTATTGCCCTATGGCAAGCTGCTGCATGTCCGTGTCTGTTTTAAAGATCGCTCTGAATGGGATCTCTATGAAAACTCCATCATAAAAAGGGAATTATCCCTGCTTTTTGCTCAAAATGTGGTGTTTTTGCAGAAACCTACCCATATTCAAAAGCTGATTACAAAAGAACTACTGAAGGTAGGATGAAACGTTTTTTTTTTGAAAGCAGTGGGTCTGTTCTTTCATTTGGGATATTGTATGTTTATATATTTGAAGAACATTTTCTGGAAGACATTAACTTTTTGTGAAATCATGAAAAACGATGGCGCTGGCTTGGCAACTTTTTTTTAGAAACGCTGGCGGTGAAAGAGTTAACATAAAAAAAATTAATGCAAGCATCGTGATGCATCAGGACGCATTGGATTGAATCGTGATGCATCAGGACGCATCGGATTGAATCATTAAAAAAATGCATTCAACTGGATTGCTTTTGCTGTGTAGACCAGTGGTTCTTAAACTGGGGGCCTCAGTTCTATGAAATTATATAAAATACATTATTTTATCATAAATTCTGCTTAATTAAAACCTCAGAAAAATAAGGCTACTAACCTACAGCACTATATTGTGTAATTTAATCAGTTTGGTTTGATTAAAATCTTATGTAGAATGTTTTATATTCATTTTATTTTGGTGGGGCACAAAGGGCACAAGGAGGGGGGGCTGCGCTGTGAAAAAGTTTGAGAATCTCTAAACTCCCTTTTAGCGATGAAAAACATCCACAGGTTGAGAATCAGGAACACAATACCATTTTTGTGACGGCACATTCGCAACGCTCACGTTCGCATATGCTTAAATGCAACTTAAAGGTGCAGTGTGTATATTTTAGCGGCATCTAGTGGTGAGGTTGCGAATTGCAACCAATGGCTTAGTCCACTGCTCACCTTTCACTTTAGAAACACATAGAAAAACTATAGTAGCCGCCACCGGACAAACATGTCATCATCGGAGACAACTTGGTAAAAAAAAGTTTGTTCGTTAAGGGCTTTTGTAGAAACATGGCGGCACAAAATGGCGACTTCCATGTAAGGGGACCCTCAGTTTATGTATAAAAATGTCTTATTCTAAGGTAATAAACACATAACGGTTCATTATGAAAGGTCTTTATACACCCCTGATAATATAGTTTTGTATATTAGGTTGCATTTCTGTCAAGAGATCCTTCTAAAAATTACACACTGCACCTTTAAATCAACTGACACCACTGGTGTTTGTACAGAAACTGTCATGTGAGACAGACGTAGTGATAAACGCGATGTGGAAACATCTATTTGTGGTGGTCAATTTTTATTTTGTGGTGGACTGAGAAATAAATTAATTTATGGGAATTTCCAACAACGCTCTTACTTGTATGATGTCACAGCAGTAAGCAGCGCAAATATAACGACACGCCTATAATCCCTCCCACTCTGAAGTGTTACTAAACTCGATGGAAAAGCTAACCAAGCCAAAGTGAGGTGAGCTGACCTGACCTAACCCAAACCAAACCGTGGGGTACTATGCAATGGAAAAGTGTCATTAATACCAGGTGTAAACAGAGCCTTAGCCAGGACACGAACCAGAAATCTGTTTAATCTGTGAAAACTGATTTTTTTTGTGATCTGGTTTCTACATAAAATCATCTTACATAATGTAAAGAACATTATAACCTTGATTTCTTTTAAATTGACTAAGACCATGTCAAAGATTGATATCAATGTGAAATCAGTGATTAAAATCAAACTTTGATGTCCCTAATCTCATAATAAGATTTCACAGACTGGGTCATATACAGTATACTTAAATCCCAAAGTGTTGTTGCAAATTATAATATTAAAACTACACGATTAAATGTTAGATATTTAAAAATATCAAATTCCTATAGAATGTAAACTGAATATAATTGAAGCTTCATGGTAGATTAACATCTAGATGGAAAACGACACAATGTAGCAAGCAAAACATTTGGTTTTAACATAATTATGGATTTGAAAACATCAATCAGCTGCCTCGCAACAACATCCCCTCCCACACACACACACACACACACACACAAACACGTACACTCAGTGAGTTGGAAGTGAGGATAAATTAACTCGCCCCGCTCAGTGAGTTTAGTTAGAGTTGAACATTCTTCCGTATCGACTTAGAGATTAGCTCACCTCCACCCTTCCACGTCCCCATGAGGCATCACCATGGCGATACAAATGTGGGAAAGAAGCAGCAGCTATCCCACAATTCCACATGTCTCTATGGGGCAAGAGATCAAACCAAAAAAGAGTTTCTCTCTTATTCTCTCTCTCTCTCACTTTTCTTTGTTAACCCTTAGTAGGCTTCCTGCTGTGGTTGGATCTTTTAAAACTCAGTACTTAAGATTTACAAAGTGTCTCGCTGTTGGAGAACACGGAGACTGGTGGGAGATGTAATCATACAACCACCTAAACAATCTATTATCAAACTCCAGAGTCAAACCCTGAACCAACCACTGATCTCCAGAAACCTGAGCTATAACAAATTACTTTTAATGTCTAATGATTGATTATTGTGCTGTACACAATTCAACAACAGCAGTGCTTTTGTTAGTTTCACAGTGAAAGTAAGATTCTTATTTTGTCCTTGTTTTGTTGTTTTAATAATTGTATGACATTTATTCCAGTTTCAGTGTAACTGGAATTTCCACTGTGCTCCACTATGATTCCTCCGCTAAAATCTCATTTTAAAAGGATTTGGTGGAAAATTAATTTGTAGGTGATTCTAAAGGTCGTTCAGTATGTTACAGATTACAGTGTCTGGTTTTATGACAGTGTGGTGAATTTGGCATTGTGTTTATGAAGAGAGCATCAGAATGAATAATGGTACTGTGTGCACAATATTCTGTAGATTCCAGTAATTCTTTCATAATAAGTGACAAAAAAGCAACCAATAACATCTGATATTTGCACTTGGGGTCAGACTTGAGTTTTTATACTTACAAAGAAGTGAAAAAATAAGGAAGAACACAATTAACATGGAAAAATAGTGATGCAATGAGCTTATCAACAGGGGTGCACATAACTTTTTTGGCCTGGTTCTCAAAGGAGCACCTGGAGATGTTGCATGGTACTCACACTATATATAGCACAGACATCCTACATGGTGTCATCATCACTAATCTCCTGACTACTCTCTCTTCAGAATATTTATTTGGTTTAAGCATGGTAGAGATGATGTACATAAAATAAAATACGCCTGGCAATTGCTTTTAACCAATACAATCTTCATAAACGACCAGTGGTGGCTCGTGGCTGCTTATCCGAGGGGCGCAAATTTAAAATAAGTGTTCGGAGTGTCATGTGTGTTGCTTGTGTTTTCAAAATATGTGTTTGTAGCGACATGTGAACCAATGTGCATCATGTGTTGTCAAAATAAGTGCCTGCTGCATTTCAAGGGTTCTCAAGGGTTTATGATAAAAGAGAAGCTCGTGTTTGCCAGATACTCGCATAATCTCATGCGTAATCAGAGTTTAAAGTTAAGGGAGTGTCTTGCGTGTATTTTGGCTGCACACGCGTCAAAGCCGTTTATGATAAAAGAGACGCTTTTTACTTGCTCACATTCACAAAATACACGCAAGACACTCCCTTAACAGTAAACTCTGATTATGCATGAGATTATGCGAGTGTCTGGCAAAATGCGAGTGTCTCTTTTATCATAAACCCTTTAGACGCTTATGCAGAAGACACTTATTTTGACAAGACCCTTGATGCACACAGGTTCGCTCGTCGGGCGGAACACATATTTTGAAATTACGAACCACACACATGACGGGCTACATACATGTTGTGACAAACTTCGCATTGACCCCCCTTGAAAAAATAAGTCTCCGGCCACCACTGTAAATTACTAGCCTAACTTAACTATACATTTCAAATATTGTTAAAAACAAGTAAATGGTCAATAATAAAAAATAATAACGTTGATTTTTTTAAGGTTGGTATTTAGTTTTCAATTAGAGTACATAAACTGAATAAAGTAATCAGATAATACTGCATAGTCTTTACTGTATAAATACGGTATAATTTTTTATTAAAGTTACAAAAGTTATTCAATCAAGACAAGGAAATTATGATTTTCTTTGTTTGTGGTTTGATTGGCATTAAAAACAGCATCAGATTTACACTCTCAAATTGCTGGGTTGTGTCTGGGTACTGTCACTGATCCTGTGTGGTACAAGTACACGGATCCAATTGTTACACACACATTTCTCAACTGCTTATATTCATTTAATGTGTAAAAGACCGTGTACTACTATAATCATGGCAGTTTGAGTTAATTTTGTGTTAAAATGTCTGTTTAAGTGCAAGAAAGCACCAGGGTTCCCACACCTTAGTCAACTTCAAATTCAAGGACCTTTCAAGGACTTTCCAGGTCAAATACCCTCAAATTCAAGGACTAAATGTGGGGACACATTTAAAGTGAGTGCAAGGATACATTGTTACAGTTCCCTTTGGAGGGAACTCGCGCTGCGTCACTTTGGGGACGCCTCTTGGGGTAAGTGCGTCTGAATGTGTATATCAAATTCCACTAATGTTGACGCGGTAGCCAGGAAGTATATCGCCATCTGAAAAATTGCCAAAGACAGCGTTACAGGGATGCAGGAAGTATGGCAAGGGAGACACAGCGTCTCGTTCCCTTCTCAGGGAACAACAGTTACATGTGCAACCAGAGACTTTTCATGTGTCAAACACGACAATGCAAAAAAGCATTTTGGTATGAATCGACATTCGCATACAGAAGATATAAGCATTTAAAGCGAACAGTTTAGCACGTGTGCTTAAAAAGTCTAGAATTTGAATGATATTATCGTACACTACACAGGAAATAATATGCATTTTTTCCAGAAAACCTATTGCATAAAATAGTTTCAAGCACTTTCAATGACCTGTATCTATGTAAGTTTATTTTTTTTAAACTTCCCAGGGCCTTGAATTTTTTCTCCCAGATTCACAAACTTTCAAGGATTTCAAGAACCCGTGGGAACCCTGGAACACCATTTTTTTTAAATAATCAATTATTAGCATCACAATGCTTAAAAAAAAAAAAACTATACAATTTTGAATACCTAGTCAAAATTGGACGAGCATGAAGCGTTTTACATCCTGTTTACACATGTATTAAGCATCGTCCCCTTGTGATCCAAATGACCAAAATGCTTCTTAATACCAGATGTAAACCGCCTTAAAGACAAAAGACCATTCTGTGTGGAGTATGCATGATCCTTCTAGGTTTCCTCCAGTTTGCCCCACAGTCCAAAGATATGCAGATAAGGTGAACTGGAATCACAAAATTGTGCATTAGTGTGCGAGTGTGACTGTGTGTGTGTGAGTATCCTGTGGCCTGAGATGCTAGGATAAGCTCCAGTCATGTAGAAGATAACCAGGTTTGGAAGAATGGATGGATGGTTTTCTTTATTCGGTGTGTTTGATGTCTCTACAGATCTGGTTTAATGACCCTGCTCAGTTTCTAGAAAAACATGCCCTCACACTTCTGAGATCTCTAACTGTTCTAACATCACAGAGTTTTATGAACAATAGTTGTGGAGAAAAAGAATAGTGGATCAATCCTACAACCCAAAAGTGAATTCTATTTTAGTAAAAATTTTACAAACATTTTGCTTTATATGGACTACAAGAGTTAATTTCCTAAACAAGCAATTTTATTTTATTTTTCAATTCTTTATTTTTTTTACTTTCAGTTAGCTGCTGTCTATGTGTAGTACATACTATAAAACCAAAAATTGTATTCTTACAGTACATCTAGTTAGTTTTAAAATGTTTAAATGCGGGTTTAAAGCTATTTTATGCATTCTGAGTTCTTAAAACTGTTTGAAGAGATGGATTCCTCATGCTAAACATAGGCAAAGTGTCTAAAAAAGCAGTTGGACGTATGAATGTACTTTGACTGGAGTATTTCTGTACTTTGCCAGGGTTCATACAAGTTTTTTTTTTTTTTTTTAGCATGAAGGATTCATGCGTAACAATCTTGCTTTATATAAGACAATTTCAGTGCAGGAAGTACAGTGGAAGTCCTTATATGGGCACTTTAACCAGAATAGTGCACACACACACTAACCATGAGCTCACACGAAATCAACGTCACCAAAGAAATGTGTTGTTGTTTGTTAGGGAAATTTAAGCTTGTTCAGCTTCCCAAAGAACCCAGCCTTATATAGTTTGTTTATCTGGGGTAGCAGTGGAGTTGTGCGAGGGTGTTTGTTTAAAGCTGGATTTCCTTGAAATGGGGCGGTCTCAACCAGGTCATAAGTCAGAGGCGGTAAGAAAACTGAATCAAATGTCTGCGTTTTTTGCAGTTGACGCTTAAGTGTATATAATGTAAACAACACGGACATTTAGTAAATCGTAAGTTATCCAGAAATAGTGGGATAATGTTTTGTGCGTTGCTTGCTCGTGACTCGCTCCAAGAGCATGCGCTTATTCGAAAAGAATCAGAAAAGATGATGTCTTTTATAAATCTGAAAAAAATGAAAGACTCTTTGGATATGTGAAGGATGTAATACTAGTCTTTAGATATTCAAGATTAACATGAGATAAGCAGAAACAGCATATGTTATGTGAGCTTTCTGGTTTGACTTTGTGTATTTTCTTGGGACAATCTCTTCAAATAGTGTGAACCAGACCTTTTTTACTCATAGATCGAAAACCGCTATCCTAAAAACCCATAAAAAATTCCCAAGGGAACTCATTGTGAATTAGCCTTCTGGATTGGCCAACAAACTGATGTCATAACTAAACAGTTCAGAATATTTTAGAGACACAAATTCGTGAGAGAGAAAGAGGGAATGCGACATGGTGCAACCCAGATTCAAACCTGCACCCCCACATGCACAGCTCAAACACTCAACAATTTTTTGAAGGATTAGTAGCCATTCGTATTTCTCTGGGGAATGCTGAAACGGTCAAAACTGAGCAAACCATTTTGCCGGAAACACCTTGTTCAAATATCTATAAATGATTAGATGCTGGTCAACTGGTTAACTAAAAATGCATCTTGGGTGAGGAAAGCCCCATACCTATCGGAACTCCACTATTTGCTCCAAGATCCAAAATCAACAACTTTGTTACAAACCCTAGTGACTTGTCTTGCTTGCCTCCTATCTGGTGTTATATGGCAGCATGCTATTTGAAATGAAACCGAATTAGAAATTTCTGATCATTTAGGTTAAGAGAGACTGCAGGTTCCTGCTATCGTTCAAGTGTACGGGGAGCTCACCTCACACTAAGTACTTGACACTTTAGCTTATATATTTATTTAGTTTTTTAAAACTTCATACAAATTTCCTGAATTTCCAAATTTTCTGGCAAACGCGAGTGTCTCTTTTATCATAAACCCTTTAGACGCATGTGCAGCAGGCACTTATTTTGACATGACATGTGATGCACATAGGTTCACTTGATGCGCCGAACCACATACATGACGAGCTACATACATGCTGTGACGAGCTTCGCATTGTGCGCCCTTGAAAAAGAAGTCACCGGCTGCCACTGCTCACCACCAACATACCTCCTGGACAGTCAAATGGCTTGTCGCTAGAATCTTATTGCAACATGTATAGTTAGGACATGGTGTGGGACTTTTGCACAGTACTGTATAGGTTCAGCACAATGCATTTTGGGATAGTTGGTCTGCCTCTGATGCAGACCTTTCCATAGAATTATCCAACGTTAAGATATTATAGAATACAGCATAATAAAGTTGCCTAGCTTCACCCTCACATCAGGAGCATATATACTGCATGATGTAACAAATTTCACCCCACAAAGGTACTCATTTGAGCTAATGTGTCAAATGCAATTCCAATTTTTGAAAATGAAGCCATCATGAAACAGCTTGGGAGCTGTCAAAGTGCTTTTGTAAGACTTTTCTAGCTTATAACAGACAGGTGGTCATATGTTGACCCTTCCAAATAGCCATAAAGATTTATTTTTGTGGACATCTTACATTGAATGTATTATAGTGTATGTCAGTCCAAAAAAGTATCTGCATTGCTTTATACAGAACCAATCATAAGTGAATGACATTTAAATTCCCAGACCGTAATGCCACAGCATATCCATAGAACAAGAAAAGACTGCAGTAGGAGCCGCAAACAACCCAACGTGACTCTTTGTGTTGGGACTGTAGGGTGTGCATTTGTGTGTGAGTGTGTGTGTGTGTGTGTGTGCAGGGACTCATGTCAACAGAGAGGCTGGCTGATGGAACGTCAGAAGCTGAAGATGAAGGAATGAGAAATGACGATGAGCCGAGCTTGGCTGTGTGACACTGGTCGAAAGCGCATGAGGGAGATGTAAGCTCTGTAGATCAGATTAATCTTTACTCAGATGAGACGAAAGGGAGACGCATCAAGGCTGGGTATTTTTTCCTGATAAGTTTGTTGCTGCTGTCCGCTGGGCACAGAGATTGAGGGGATACAAATTCAGTTCAATTCAGTACACACTTTATTTATGTAGCACCTTTTGTGCAAGCTGTGCAGTTTGATGCACTTGTAAACGCATGATAAATATTTTTGTGAGAAAATGCTGTAAGTATTAAAAGAATCATAAAATAAGTCAAACAGACGAGTGGGATTCACGACCATTAATCCCCATGTTTGTCCAGGCTAGTTGATACTGGTTTCTGCTGGTCTAACTGTTGAAGCAGAACAGCCATGTCCTGTGTCTAAAACAGTATACTGTAAGAGTACATACTGAATTAGATGAGATGCCTACTCAAAGAGTACGTTCTATTGTATGCATGTGTTGGTCATATAATTCAAATATCATCAAAAAGTTGATTTATTTCACTAATTCCATTCAAAAAGTGAAACTTGTATATTATATTCATTCATTACACACTAAGATATTTCAAATGTTTATTTCTTGTCATTTTGATGATTATAACTGACAACTAAGGAAAATCCCAAATTCAGTATCTTAGAAAATGTGAATATTACTAAAGACCAATACAAAGAAAGAATTTTTAGAAATCTTGGCCAACTGAAAGTATGAGCATGTCCAGCACTCAATACTTAGTTGGGGCTCCTTTTGCCTGAATTACTGCAGCAATACAGCGTGGCATGAGTCGATCAGTCTGTGGCACTGCTCAGGTGTTATTAAGACCCAGGTTGCTCTGATAGTGGCCTTCATTTCTTTTGCCTTGATGGGTCTAGCATCTTCACAATACCCCATAGATTTTCTATGGGGTTAAGGTCAGGCGAGTTTGCTGGCCAATTAAGAACAGGAATACCATGGTCCTTAAACCAGGCAGTGGTACCTTTGGCACTGTGTGCAGGTGTGTGATTTACAGCTTTGTTGACCTTGTACCTCAGAAAACACAGTAGACCAACACCAGCAAATGACATGGCACCCCAAACCATCACTGACTGTGGAAACTTTACACTGGACCTAAAGCAACATGGATTGTGTGCCTTTCCTCTCTTCCTCCAGACTCTGGGACCCTGATTTCCAAAGGAAATGCAAAATTGACTTTCATCAGAGAACATAACTTTGGACCACTCAGCAGCAGTCCAGTCCTTTTTGAAGGCGAGGCGCTTCTGACCCTGTCTGTTGTTCAAGAGTGGCTTGATACATGGAATGCGACAGCTGAAACTAATGTCTTGCATACGTCTGTACGTAGTGGTTCTTGAAGCACTGACTCCAGCTGCAGTCCACTCTCTGTGAATCTCCCCCACTTTTTTTTATAGGTTTTGTTTCACAATCCTCTCCAGGGTTATCCCTATAGCTTGTACAATTTATTCTACCACATCTTTTCCTTCCCTTCGCCTCTCTATTAATGTGCTTGGATACAGAGCTCTGTGAACAGCCAGCCTCTTTTGCAATGACATTTTGTGTCTTGCCCTCCCTGTGCAAGGTGTCAATGGTTGTCTTTTGGACAACTGTCAAGTCAGCAGTCTTCCCCATGATTGTGTAGCCTACGGAACTAGACAGAGATAATTTAAATGCCTTTGCAGGTGTTTTGAGTTAATTAGCTGATTAGAGTGTGGCACAAGGTGTCTTTAAAATATTCAAATTTTTGAGATATTGAATTTGGGATTTTCCTTAGTTGTCAGTTATAATCATCAAAATTAAAAGAAATAAACATTTGAAATATATCAGTCTATGTGTAATGTATGAATGTAAGTGGTTCACTGCCTTGTAATCATAGGGGAACCATTTTAAGTGCTATATATCACCTTTGTAGCACCTGTGTAGAACCATATTGTGCTATATAGAACAATAGTGGCCAGTTGCATCAATATAGCTCTGATGTTAAGACTGCGTCTTCAGAATGATTCTGACTAACTAGCAATTAATTAGGGCTAATCAGTCTTATTATTTTGATTTAAATTAGACCAATCTATCTTTCTATGTAAAATACATAAAACAGTTATGATCAGTCTTGAAGAAAAAAATTCATGACTAACTTTTAAGACTAGTCTTAAAGTTTTATGCAACCGGCCGGTGCTATAGTGGTGCTATATCACCCCCGAACGGTTCTTCATAGGTATTTCACAGGTGCTATACAGCACTAAAAATGGTTCCCCTATGATTAAGAGCTTTTAGTGCTATTTAGCACTAATTTTTTTACAGTGGACAACACATTAAATGTCATCATAAAAAGTGAGCTGTTAACTTGGATGATGTTAAACAAGCATAATTGTACAACTGTTTTTCTTGTGTAGTTATATTTTAATAGAACCGCGTTATTGCTTTCCGACATTTTTTAATATGCCGTCGCCTCTCCTTCTTCTTTGTTTATTTCTAATAACAAGGGAAATACATAAGTAAATAACCTTTGTTTATATATTATATCTAACACATATCAACTATTACACTGAGCCAATGTTACTGTGCAAAATTAATGTTTACAATGTTAGCTGCCAAACCTCTCCACACAGTTGTCTCCCCTCGGCTTTTAGCAAATAAAAAAATATATATTTTCAACAAGGTATGTGTTTCAGAGTTTAGCCACTAGCCAAAATGATAATGAATACCGACTGGAAGTTCACTTCGATTTAACTGGTTAAAATTATGGGGCGGTTTCCCAGACAGGGCTTAAGCCTAGTCTCAGACTTACTGTAAATGCATATTTGAGCAGTCTTAACTAAAAACAGGTTGCATTGACATAACTTACAATATATCAATGGCATTGTTTTGTCTCTAGATGCACACCAGTAATGTCTATTATAAGCTATGTTTGTAAAAACAACTTAAATGTCCTAATATAACTAAGGCCCAGTCCTGGATTCATCTAAATCCTGTCCGGAAAACCGCCCAGTAGTCTTTTTACGCATGCATGTAGACAAAAACAGGTCTCCTGAGGAGCGCAGCGCTACTTTATCTGCCATTGACTTTAAATGTGCCTGATCAGATGCTAACAGCAGTACAGCCTTACTGCGACAATCCTCATCCTGGTCCGTTCCAGTCAGAAGATTGGCCACATTAAGGAAGGTGGCATCTCTTGAACACTGATTAGAGTGGTTAAGAAGCTTAGTGAGGACATATCTGCATCCAAAGGGACCAGCATCCATCACTCTCGGGACGAGCATCCAACATACAACATATGGTGCTCTTTTTAGCAAGTTAATTAGGTAAACGCTCTACTAAAAGTGCTTAAGTTTTGTTTAACGGTATCAAGAGTTTACACCTGGGGGACGTTCATGCGTTCCGGTGTGCATTTGGTGTTTTTCCTAATTGTTTAATATTCACTAGACGCCTTTGACTGCTGTGACACGTCTCGCTTTTTTATCGTATTGCACACTGTTCCATGGCTAAGGAGGGCGCATGCTTGTGAAGTGTTAGTTCTGTCTGTTAAAACAATGTTAGAAGACCACAGGGACCGGTTTGGAACAAACTTCACAAGCTTATTAGATATGGATTTAGTTGCAAAGCTATTAAGGGATCTGAACGCTGCCAACAGAAATTTGAAATCAATTTGAACGTACTAGTTTCCGATCAGAGTACTTGTGTAATGTGATAATGCCACAGCATCCTGGGTAGTTTCTTAAGAAGGGCAGGCAGCACAGCACTGCAGAAATCCAGCATGAGTACAGGCTTCAGGGTTGAAACAGAGGATGAGACGTAATGCAGTTGGGTAACGAAAGAAATGCTGAGGTTGAGACCGGCTAAATAAATGCCTTATGGGATTTACCGGGAATTTCACGCTTTACTACGTCTGCTGGTTCTGCCACCGCTTCCTGTTCATCCCTTTTGTTCGCATGGAGATTTTATGCACGCATTCGCTTAATGTTAATGAGAGATGGGCAAGCGAGTCGTGCATTCAAAACTTCCTCCCTCTCTGCATCTCTCTTTTATTCCATCTCTTTTTCGTTCTCTCTGTCCCTCTCTTCTAATTGCAATGCATACACACATAAAGTAATTCATATTATTAGACCGACTCTCTCTTTCACTCTCTCTCTCTCTCTCTCTTTTTATCTTTTTCACCTAATTGCATGCACACATTAACATATATTTCCATTCGGCTAAAAGCAGTGGCTTTGTCTGCTGCCGAGTATCAAGACAACGTTCCTGCACATTTATAAGTGCTGGGAGACAGTGGACATTTATGAACAGAAAATTACATTTTGTTCTTACTAGAAACAAACTGGAAGGGAAAACCGGTGCTACAAACTGTGTGCCTATGCAGATTTGGTTATAATTGTGAGGGCTAAATGTTTGACAATACAGCGATACGCGTCAAAAACCAATTTGCAAGTACATCGTAAGTGGTTCTCACTATTTGACATGCTTATGAATTGGCAAAATCTTCTTTTGCTTTTCAACAAGTCAAATGTTTTTTTAAAAAGGGGGTATAGAAAATATTATTATATTAATATTAAAACTTCTGCATCTATTGGCTTGTTAAGTCATGACATAAGTAATATCAGGCAACCCAGTCTCACCCCATTTCGTCAATATTTGACGACACTTGACCATTCGTCATATGTTGACGTGAAGGGTATACCTTTCGCGTCATTTTTTGACGAACTGGGGACTTCAATACTATTACGTCCGTTGCATTCTCTTTCCTATTTTATTACCATTTGCGCGTCGGTTTAGGGTTAGATTTACATAATGACATCCCTACCCAAACCTAACTCTAACCCCAACGCCAGGTGACAACTGTTTCTAACCCCAACGCCAGGTGACAACTGTTTAATTTCGCGTACACTGTTTAATTTCGCGTACACTGTTTAATTTTGCGTAATCTAACCCTAAACCGACGCGCAAATGGTAATAAAATAGGAAAGAGAATGCAACGGACGTAATAGTATTGAAGTCCCCAGTTCGTCAAAAAATGACGCGAAAGGTATACCCTTCACGTCAACATATGACGAATGGTCAAGTGTCGTCAAATATTGACGAAATGGGGTGAGACTGTGTTACATCAGGTCAGAGTTCATATGAAACTACAATCTCAACAGCCGTTTACGAGCCATGTTTATTCATATCACACATTTAAGGTATATTTTTATATTTTATTTTCTCAGTGCCCTGTTGAAAAAAACAGCATAGAGCAGCATAATTCCCATGCTGGTTTATGCCGGTTTAGCTGGTGTTCACCAGCATACCAGCACCAAAACAAAACATATGCTGGTCTTGCTGGTATGCTGGTTTTTCCAGAAGGGTGTAAGGTTGAGCGGGGCAAAAACTAATGCGGGGTTAGTTGTAACACGGACTGTTTACATTGTTGCACAAGGTTAAGCATTTTGTTTTTCCGGTATTTTTTTCATGCTGCCAAAAGACAATGTCCCACAAATTATAGAAATGTATCATTTTTTTCCAGGGAGTTATCGATGAACGAGTGTTTCGGTGGCATGTAAGTAAATTTTTTCATTGTATGTTTTTTTCTGCAAGTTGTGTGTAAGATACCAAATCCAATGCTATGTCATATTAATCAGTGTCTTGTTGACTAAAACATAGCATCATTTTGAAATCTGTCTGCAGCTCTTAGCAACTTTTTTGGTAGGTTTGAAAATATTTTCACCCAGCGGGGTTAATTGTAACGCTGTGTTACAACTAACCCCTCAGTACTTACGATATGAAAACACTAACGTTAGTGTCATTCTTGCCGTTGTTTTAAATAGGTTACACACGAATGATTGCTGGCTGCCAACAAAATAAATGTGCCTGTCTTATCAAAAATCGTGTGTCAAATTTATTGTTGTTCATATCTTTAACATTGGTTGAATAACGGTCACATCAAAGATTGAAATCATAATCAAATGAATGGCTAAAATCAGATTTTGATGCTGTTTATCTTTTTATATCTGTAAGAAAAGGGCTCGATGAATGAATGCAGTGTGGATACATGTCTATTATAAACAGATATATAAACAATATCCACTTCAAGTATATAGACAAAATAGTATTGAAATATTTGCCTGCAAACTTAATTTTTAGCAAGTGTTACAACTAAACCCCTGCCTGTTACAATTAACCCCACCTATGGGGTAAGTTGTAACGTTTGCACTTCTGTCACGTTTGGTGTAATTGTCCAAGAATGGTAAGTACTAGAAACAAACTTCAAATGTTCATTTGTAGCAGAGATGAGTGTGTTGCTTGTGTAAAAATATAATGAATTAAACTCAATATTTTTGAATGATTGACACAAAACCAAAAAGCGTTAGGTTGTGCCCTGCTCTCCCCTACATATCTGTACATAAATGGTATATATTAGGACGTTTCTGAAGGGTAATGCCGCATTGACAGCTATGGACCATTTTTTGACCATGACAGTGCAGGAAAATCTAAATCTTCAACACTGTGGGAGTCAATAGCCCCTACAATTCAGATTACTTTAACATCCTAAGCTATGTCTTGGAAATGGCAAAAGGTTTGTGTGAAGGTTAGGTATAGACATAAAAAATAGTCGAATATAATTACTAAAAATAATCAATGGAAAGCACGAGCAATGACAGTGAAAAAAAAGATGTGAGTGCAGAAAAATGTAAGATATTCTTTATTTATTGATATATAAACTACAGCAGCCTTAAGAATTCCAGCGTATTTTTGCCATCTCACGATCTGAGATTAACAAGGTCAGCATGGCCAAACACACACACACTTAAAAAATGCAATCGCTTAAACCCAAAGTAAGGCAAAGACCTCATATGCATGCAAACACACGTTAAATTAATTAACTCGTAATTAGTCATCGCTATTTAAGACAGGGGGAAGAAGAGGGATACAGAGAGAGAGAGCCATCGACTGTGGAAACAGTACTCAACTTAGACTCTCGGTCACCATGGGAACCGTTGATGCGCCCGACAGGGGGTCACACATGATCAGGTCAGCCCAAGGCTCTCTTATCGACTACTGCTGTTTACAGATTTCACTCTGCTTGTCTGCCTCGCATCCGTGCGACGGGGGGTGCTCTGTTTTTATATGAAAGAAATGACATTGTCTTTTAAAAGCT